>NC_091432.1:34525280-34834030 GCF_964237555.1 Oryctolagus cuniculus
CCCACATGGATCTCCTGGCTCCTGGCTCCTGGTGCTGGCCTGGCCCAGCCCTGGGATGGAAAATCTCTCTCACTCTCTCTGCCTCCCTCCCTCACTTCCTCCCTGTTCCCTCTGCCTTTCAAGTAGTGAAAAAAAATGAATAAATCAACATTTTTTTAAAAATGGGAATCGTTGTAACATATGGTCAAGTTCTTGGAAATTTGTGATTTTGAACAGGTTACTGCACTGAGGCTCCTTTTTCTTGTCAGTTGAATGGTAATGATACCTACCTTACTGAAATATCATATGTAAAGTGTGATGTATTAAATATTGATATATTTTAGCAAATTTAGTGAGAACAATGGATAGTAACCTAGTCCTAAGACTCAGGCTGTTGTTGAGAAATGGTTGTAATAGGTCAATAGAAAAGGAGGGACAGATAACTAGGAGTATTTAAATGAATACTATTAATATTTTAAACTTATATTGCTTAAAAAATCTTTATACTGTTCTTTATGTTGTTTCATATTCATGCATTCATTTATTATCAAGTTAATAGCTGACAACTGAATTTAATTTTATAGTTTATAGAACATTTTGACATATCTTGTTGAATTCTCAGAACTATTCTATGTGATATTATTTCCATTTTTTAAGCCTCTTAAAGGTTAAATAATTCATTGATGATCATACAACATGTTAATGAAAGAACAGCTTTAAAACTTGAATCGCCATACATCTACTCTAGTGATTTCATCATTATATGATAGTATATGACAAGAACTGATGAGAATAGCAAGGAGCAAATATGCAAAACTATATTAATATTCTTACTATCTTTTTTTAAAGAAATCTTCCTTAATACAAAGAAGTGAGCAAAAAGTAACCAAGATATGGAAAGGAACAGACTGATTTAGAGTTTGTTAGTTATCTATTTTATTTATAAGCCCAGTGATACTTGAATATAATCTCATTTGGTAGATCAAAAAACTTGGTGGCTATAGTTTACTATTTAAAAATATCTGTAGCAGAAATGAAAATAAGCTCTTGCTTTTCTGAATAAATTGTATTAGGCATTTAGACATTTTGGGTGATTGTAAAATATTTTACAATAGAGTTATTTCTTAAATGTTTTTGAATAGTATTAATAATGAAACTTTTTCAAATTTACCATCAGGCTGATGGTGACAGAGTCTACATGGAACTATGCTTCGAGGTGTGCTGGGAAAAACCTTTCGACTTGCTGGCTATACAATTCAGTATGGCTGTATAATTTATTGTACTTTTGAATATGTTGGTGGTGTTTTTATGGTAAGTTTTTGTATACAAGATACTGATTTTAAATATACTTTTTTTTAAAGTGAAGGAAATGTATTTGCTCCTCATTACAGTTCTAGTTATTTTAATGAATAAAGTGAATGTTAAAACATAAGAATCTATTCAGAGAGAATTGGCACTGATACAAAATATAAAAACACTTAAAATATTTTCTATATTATGTTTCTATCAGGGGCACAAAATGTCTTCTTAATAGTCTCTTTATTGGAGGACATTTACTGTTTTCCAGCATATGTTTGAGGTTGTATATAGTTATTAACTCAGTGTTTTACATGTCTGTGAGATACCTGTTAGAAACCCATTATACAAAGGTGGAAAAGGCTTGAAAGCTAATTAACTTGTTCCAGGTTCCCACAGATAGTGAATAACTGACTTGGAATTTCACACAGGTTTATCTTATTTTCAACAGGCCTGTTTGAAACTGCCATATTTAACTCTCATTTAAACACTTGATTCTTCTACTAATGTCAATATTAAAGTAGTAAAGTTAACCTCCCACCCCCTTCCTCCACCATGCCCACCAATGCTTGTTCTTAATTGTGTGATGAGCCTACCATGTATGGCTATTCAAACATTTGTTCATGTAAATGAATGAATAAGTTGATGGACTATCTGGTAAATGGGTTTTTTGTTGTTGTTATTGTTATTGCTGTTACTTTTTTAGGCTTATTCTAACAGATTGACAGTTATACAACCTCACACTGAGCTGGAGTAGTACAAATGAATATATTTAACTGAGGCTGCCCTTCTTGATTTTTGAAAGTTACATTATTACTTCCAGAGATAGCAAACACAGACATTCATTGTATGAGTATTCTTTCTTATTTGCCAGAGTTTTGGGAAAAAAGCTTTATTTACAATAAGTAGAGAAAATGGACACTGTTGTACTTAGATTTTAAAGTGTCAGTGATCATTCTAGTTTTGAGATATATATGCATATATATGGAAATTAATTAATTATTGAGACATACAGATATGGGAATCTTTAAAGTATGTCTCATTGTGGCAGCATTTCGCAGTATGAAATATAAGTTGCAGTCTTATCAAATGAGTAAATTGTTCTCTTGTAAGAGGAAGAAGGGCAACAGCTCATTGAGAATAGTATAATGCCACTTAATAAATTACCATCATATGCGCCAGATGATATTTGATGATAGCAAGAAAGTGCATCATTCATCAACAACTCTATGTTATCAACTTTATGCTGAGCATTGTTCTTGGGCTTGTATATACAGCTGGAAAGGTCCTTGCACTCATGGACCTTATATTCTACAGGTGACCAAAACTTGGAAACATAGATAATGGTATTTTATTCATGAAACATAATGTCATATCAGTAAAACATTTATAATATCTTTGTCCATGTTTCTAGACTTGGTGACTACTCTGGAGTTGAACTTAATTGCCAACTTACTGTGAATCATCCTCCAGGCCTGAATAGGACATTTGCTTTATTTTCTTTCTTTTAAGGCTACTCAGATGTTTTCTCTTATATTTTAAAGAGGTTTTTAAAATCAAGTTACAAAATTACCTCTCTTTTCAGTGTTTTGGACCATCAATGGAACCTACAATTCAAAATTCAGATATTGTCTTTGCAGAAAATCTTAGTCGACATTTTTATGGTATCCACAGGTAAATTTCTGTCATGGATGTAATTAAATTTATAGTGAAAATACACAAATAAATTGTGTCTCTTTAAAAACTCTTTTATTATAACCAAATGCATAATCAGCTAAATAAAATTTGGAGCCAAATATTTTCTCTCAGTTTGGGAAATTTTAGTAATTTCTCTAAACATACACAGTCCCTTAAATCATTTTATCTCTTGTATTATTCAGAACACTTCACAGTCCCTTTTGTAATATGCATGTAATTCTACTTTACTTTTTTATTTTTTATCCTAGGATGTTTGGAGTCAAGAATGAGGGACTGCATTACATATCCAAATCAGTGTTTTGTTTTGAAAAAAAATTTAATTGTTATTTTATTAATAACTGTCTTATTTATTCCCACTATAAAACCTGTGATGACCACTTCATGATTTTTAGATTACAACATTGTATATATTTTAGACAGGATTTTAATCTGTTATGATTCTCCTTATTAATTACATTAATTAACTACTTGGCAAATATTGCCAATAAGCCTTTTAAAACCCTGTTCCAAATGGTGGTTCCAATCCTTGTGATACTGTTTAATTAACTCTATGAGCATAATTTCTTACAAATAGATGTCAAGTATTAGTAATTTAATGTACTCTCTGATTTCCAAACATTTTGAATCTTGTTTTAAAAAAAAATCCTGAAAAAAAAAATCACCAGCTTTTATCTCAGTAAGCTGCAATTTTTCCTCCCTCAAGGATAAGTACATTTATATCAAGATAAGTAGGTTCAGCTATTCCTTTTTCATTGTTCAAAGCCTATTTTACATTATTGAAAAATTGTTGAGATCAGTGTTATAGCTTAATGGGTTAAGCTGCAGCATGCAATACTGTCATCCCATATGACTACCGGTTCAAACCCAGTTGCTCCACTTATGGTCCAGCTCGCTGCTAATGCACCTGGGAAAGAAACAAAAGATGGCCCAGGTGATTTCTTCCCTGGCCTTATGGATGATTTTTTTTTACATCATAAGTGAGCCAGACAGGATGGAGAATTGTAAATCAAGTCCTTTGTTGAATTTATCTCCATCTTGTTGATTGACAGTTTGGTCCCCAAGATTGTACTTAAAAACCGGAATACTGTGTGGCCATTTGGGTTTTCCTCTCTTGGAAGCCCCCTTCCATGCCACTCCAGCTGGAGGTCTTTGACTGTAATACATCTATGAAAATCTCAGACAAACAAAAAAACAACCTGTATCGTCTAGCTTAATACCTAGGTAATTCTTTTTCAGATCTTTTACCTGTAATCATTTCAAGACACCTAAGTGTAGATATGGGGTTAAGATAAAACTTACACAATAGGCTGTGTTCTGACTTCCTTTTCTTTTTAACTTATATCAAAATAACCTAGTACAGCCTTATGTTGACTAACTCAGCCTCACTGGGGCCTGAAGACAAGATGCTGTGTTCTGTGCCAATGACATGATTTTATTCCTGGAATCAGTCCTTGAGCATCATTAAAAAGGAGCCCAATTTTTTGCTGAGTAGTTTTTGAATCAACATTTCACTATTGTCTTTTTTATTCTTTATACTCTTTTCATTCATGTGAATAATATGAATAATTACATTCAGTAAATTAATTAAGATGCTTTGAAGGGGATCAGCACTGTGGCGTGGCAGGTAAAGCTTCTGCCTGCAACACTGGCATCCCATATGGTCACCTGTTTGTGACCCAGCTGCTCCACTTTTGATCCAGCTCCCTGGTAATGGCCTGCGAAAAGCAGTGGAAGATGGCTCAAGTATTTGAGTTCCTGCCACCCACATGGGAGACCCAGATATAACTTCTGGCTCCTGGCTTTGGCCTGGCTCAGCTCTGGCCCTTGTGGTCATTTGAGGAGTGAATCAGTGGATGGAAGACTTTCTCTCTCTCTCTCTCTCTCTCTCTCTCTTTTTCTCTCTCTGTCTCTCCTTCTCTCTTTGTAACTCTGAATTTCACAGTAACTAAATCTGAAAAAAAAAAAAAAGTAAAAGAGGTAACCCCTAAAAATATTTTTTTAAAAAAGATGCTTTGAATTCTTTTAATACTCTATTCATCCAGGGGTTCCAGTAGGTTGCAGGACAACTAAACTCTGACATTTATATGAAACATACAAAAGTAACTCTTGGAACCAAAGTAGCCAGTTAGTAACTTCTACTTTAAAAAATATTATTTTGCTCTTTGTCTTATTTGCAGTGCAGAACTCTAAGATTTTGGGGCAATCTCTGACCCCCGTTTCTAGAGGTAGACAAGCCTCCCATTTAGGCAAGAATAAAAGCCTGCATGTGTGGTATTTAAAACATCTGAATCTTTTCAGTCAAGTGCACAGAACTTAAGACAATCATGGTCTCTTATTACAACAAATAGTTAATAAGCACCCAATTTTAAGATGTGTACATTACAGATAATAAGAGAAATGAGCCACTGATACTGATTTTTAAAAGCTTACCATCTCTCACACATCCAAATGGCCTTTGGCAGAATAAAGGTTCCATACTCTTGGTCTAGACATGTATTTTGATCTAAGTTCTATGAATGTATCTTGTTAGACAACCAGAGGTATATATATAGTTTATATTAACATTGCTGGTGCAAATACCTGGGTCCCTGCCACCCATGGGGGAGACCCAGATGAACCTCCTGGCTCCTGGCTTTGGCCTGCCCCAGCCCTGGCCATTGTGGCTATCAGTGGAGTGAACCAGTAAGTACAAGATCTCTCTCTCTCTCTCTGTCTCTGTCTCTGTCTCTGTCTCTACCTCTCTCTCTCTCTGTAACTCTTACTTCCAAATGAATAAGTAAATCTTTTTAAAAAATTATTACTCTGATTACTGTTTTTTGTATTTCCTGTAAAAATTCTGATGAAGGTATACTTTTTATTACCTTCTATAAGAATCCTTCTTAGGAATTCCCCTTTGATTTAGACGTTAGGAAAAATTTTCTTACCTCCCAAACTAAATACAATTTTTCTTTATTTTATGATTTTCACAAATTAAGTTCTCTCTCAAAAAGTTTAGAATCCATTTTAACACAGATCCCAATAGTTAAGTTACAGTTTAATCAGGTATTCCTTTTTATTTTTATTGGCTTTTGATATTATTTTGACATATACATCTTTTATTATAAATAGCATGAAATTGTTTCTGGAATTACATGCAGTTAATAGATAAATATGTTAAATACTTTCAAATATGTGATTTATGCAGTTTTAAGCATTTTATTTGCTTCTTTCAATTTTCTCTTCAAATGTAAGTCCTTTTGACTATACTATGAATTATAGGGGTTATATAACTTGTACTATTGTTCCATTCTTTAGGCTTTAGGAAATAATAGATATTGTTTCTACCTCTTTATTGTACATTAGAGTTGATCAGTGCTATGTGAAATTTGTTTTTAAAAATCTTCTTGTTAAAGATTTATTTATTTATTAGAAAGGCAGAGTTAAAGAGAGCCAGAAAGGAAGAGAGATCTTCCTTTTATGGATTCAGTCCCCCAGTGGTTGCAACAGCTAGGTCTGTGCCACGTGGCAGGGGCCCACGTACTTGGGTCTTAATCTGCTGCCTTCCCAGATGCATCAGCAGGAAACTGGACCTGAAGTGGAGGAGGTGGGACTTGAACCAGCCCTCCAATACTGGATGATGGCATTGCAAGAAGTGGCTTAACCCACTGTGCCACAGTGTCGGCCCCACGCAGAAAAAATTTATTTAGTTCATTTGTGGTATTATATGTAATTGTTTTTCCATAATTTTGGTGCTAAAACTTTGCACAGAGAAATAATATATAGTTAATATAATACAAATAAATAATTTTGTGGAATTTTCAGAAAGCATAAAACCTTCTAAGAGTTATCAGAAATTTTAGATAGCTCTCTTTATTACTCTAATTGTTGGACTTTGACCCACAAAAGTCCATCAGAAAAGTTTTCAAAGCTAGAAATTGTATAGGAGGGTCAGTACATGAGAAGATAAAGGATGTGGCTTTTTTGTCTTACAAAAGAATTAAAGCAGTGTCATGCATGTGTTTATGCTTAATTAATAACACTTGACATTTCTTTGACTTTTTCCCCCTCAGAGGTGACATTGTGATTGTAAAAAGCCCAAGTGACCCAAGCTCAAATATTTGTAAAAGAGTGATTGGTTTGGAAGGAGACAAAATCCTCACCACTAGTCCATCAGATTTCTTTAAAAGCCATAGTTACGTAAGTAACATTTCAAGATGTTATTCATTGGTTTCATAGTTAATTAACATTAACTGAAAATACTGACAAAAGAAAATAACTTTTATTCATATTTTAAATCTAAGAAAAAATGTTGCAGCAATAGAATTTAAGTGTGATTATATGAAGAACAATTTGACTATTATATGAACATTTCCTTTTAAAACCTATATAGACCATCTCAGTAATAACTGTTACAGGCAAGAGTCATTAGTTGTTGCTACAATACTGAATACAAATTTGAGGAGAAATAGATATTTTCATAGTCTCAGAGAATTTCTCCTAGGATGTTTATTATAAAGGGAAAAATAGTAACATCCTAGCAGAGAACTTGTCAAAGACGACATTAATCAAGAAATCAGTGTTACGTTCACCGTTAACAAGTCATGTATCCATATAACTAGCTCCTGAATCGAAGCACCAAAGGAGTCATGTCACTTTTGTGGTATTCTTGTGAAAAATATGTACACCCTCAGTGTAATCATGAGAACGCATTGACAAGACCTGATCAAGGGTTGACCTACGCTATACCTGACCAGTGCCCTTCGGAGATAGCACGGTCACGAACAGGGAAAGACTGAGGAACTGGTCAGATCGGAGAAGGTAAAAAGACTTGATAGCTAAAAGCAGTCCGGGATCCTGGCAGAGAGCTTCTCTACTGATGGATTAATAGAAATTCTGGCAAAATCAAGATTTGCTGTTTGATTTTTAAAAACTATTAAAATTTTTAGAATAGAAATTGTATAGGTCAATTTGTACAGATAGAAAAAGTGTGGAATGAGCAGTAGAATGGAAGAGTGAAGAACAGATGTCATGTGTTTGCACCTTTCGTCTATCACATGGTTGCTGTGACAGAGCAAATGGGTGAGGGCCTGGTCTTTTGTTGGTTTACTCAGCATTTACTCTTCTAACTTTAGTAATAATTACAGCTTAATTTCCTAGTTTATTACTAACAGGATAATTTAAGTTACTAATACAGTGTTAACCAACTTACATTCATATTCACCCTTACTGTAAACAAATAGCTGAAGAGTTATTTACTTATCTGTTACTTACTATTGATAATGGAATATGATTCAGCAGTGCAGTGTTGTAATGTTTATTATTATAATGGTAAATACACATTATTTTTAAAAGCTTTTTTTTAAAAAAGATGTATTTATTTATTTGAAAGTCAGAGAAAGAGGGAGAGACAGAGAGAACTTCCATCTGTTGGTTCACTTCCCAGATGGCTGCAATGACTGGGGCCGGGCCAGACTGAAGCCAGGAGCCAGAAGCTTCTTCTAGGTCTTCTAGGGCCAAAATACTTGGGTCATCTTTCACTGCTTTTCCCAGGCTATTTCCCAGAGCTGAAACAGAAGTGGGGCAGCCGGGACTCAAACTGATTATTAATGTTAGCTGATGATGATAATGTAAAAGGTGATAGTGTGATGTCAGGTAACTTACTTTTTTATCATGGCCTTCATCATGGACACTGTATCTTTTTATTCTTCAGATATGTCACATTTTCCGTATGGTTTCCTTGTCATATAACCTATAATTTTATGAAATATTTTTGTCACTTTACAAATCATTTATTTTCATTTTTATTTTGAAAGTAGAGAGACAGATGTCTTCCATTTGCTGGTTCATTACCCAAATGCCTACAACAGCTAGGGCTGGGCTAGGCTGAAGTCAGGAGCCAGCAATTCAGTCTGGGTCCCCATGTGGGTTACAAAGGACCTAAGCACTTGAGCCATCATCTGCTTTCTCCCAGGGTACACATTAGCAAAAAGCTGGATTGGAACTGGAGTAGTCAGGACTAGAACTAGGCACTTTGGTGTGGGATGTAGGTGTCCCAAGTGGTGACTTAACTGCTGTGCCACAAGCCTTCTTTCAAGTTGTTTTTGCAGCACATATATACTGGAGAATAGAAACACTTTTGTCAGAACAACAGAACGAATGATAGCATCCTCTGTCTACGGATGGATTGAAACATCATTGCTGTTATTTTCTTGTTATGAGTTATTAGAGGAAGAATATCAGGACAGTGGGGTTCAAAGTCTCAGCTAAATAATCAGGATAACCAGAGGACTGTGGCATATAGATAGTTAAAATATTCTATTCAAGGACAATATTTGTTTAGTTTTGAAATGCCTGATGAGTGGAAAAATTAGAGGACATTCCCATTTTGTTCAAGGTGTATTCCATTCCTTTTGGTTTCGTCTGTTTAAAAATGTACAAAACCTAATTGTAATAATGCTTCTCAACACTTAATATGTACTTATTCTGTACTGTTGAAACTCTTTACAAAGGTAAACTTATTTAATCATCACATTAGCAACCCAGTGAGGCAGGTAATAGTGGTACTTGGTAGAAAAACCAAACAACAGGGGTGTTAAATAAATTTCTCAATTTCAGACTAAGAAGAATTGAGATTCAGAGATGCATAGCTAGTCCTGTCTCATCAAATTGCAGTTCCTTACAACGTATTTGTCTGTCTGTTCAGGGGCAGTATTTCTCTGAAAGGCGAAGTGTTTTTGAGGGCTTCCCTCTTGCCAGTATTCCTAACCTAGATTGTTCAAGCCATAAGAACTGTATAGCTATTACAGAAAATCACTTTAACAAAAGTGTTCCATTAATCAAGGTGATTTATAACAAAAATCCATCCAAGTTTGGAGTACCCTGAAAAGATACCCATAGCATTTGGAGGTTCTACCCCTCTAGAGGGTTCCCTTTTTCAGCTATCTCAGAAGCACACTGGTGCTATTTGTTATGAAATGGGTTTGTTCTTCTTACCTATTTATCCCCTTAGGAAAGTTATTATTGCTTATATGATGAAGGCCTTCCTTTATTATTCAGATCATGATTGACTCACATAGTTAAGATGATAAGTATTAAATGTGTTTTGAATTGCAGACCCAAAAAATAATTTATTATTCTTATATGTAGGGTGCATTGGAAAGCAACATATCAAAACTGTAGTTGGTACACAGTCTATAGAGTTTAGCATATGAAAGAAATAGCATTGTTTTTAAGTTGGCAAGAAAGAGTATATAAACAGATCATTGGTTAAATGATGTGGAATCATTTTATTCATTCCAGAATTTGAAAAGTCCTTATGGCGAACAACACTTACACACCAGATTTATTTTTTTCCAGTAAGTATTTGGAAACTAAGTAGTTCCTGTCAAGGTGCTAATGTATTAAGTTTTGCTTATTTTGGTGTTACTGAAGCTAATAATTCTTCCCTTAGTTATGAGCTGAATATTGGTTATTAGCTTAATTTGTGACTCTTAAACATGCAGTAATCAGCGTAAACATCTTAGACTCTTTGTGCATATACTACAGGAATTCTTCACTTTGTTGCTAGAAGCTACTATTTTAACAAAAAATAATTCAGTTGGAAGTAGAAGCATTTAGCAAGTGAGAAATAAAGTAAATTAGCATTCTCCTGTTGGTTTGCACAGTAAGGCAAGATGCAAAATAAAAGTCTTTAATTTGATCTCCATTTTTTTAAGGATTATAGAGCTAGGAATTAGTTTACTAAAGTTTTGTTGGAAAGCTAATGAAGAGAAGAAGAAAAACACTTTTTAATATTTGTAATGATACTACTGTGTGATAGTCCAAGGGTATAATTTTAGTCCTCAGTGTAACTATGCTAATAGTTAAGCATTTTTAAATACCGTAAATTTCTATCAGCAAACATGCTGTAAAATCTGCCATGTAAACACTCCCTTGACGCTGCATTACGCTATAGGAAGGAATTAAGTATACTTGTTACCTCCACTCTGAGCTCCATGTTGTCTTGAACTATTTTCACCTAGGCTTTGGTCCCTACCACCTCACTGAAGCAGTTCTTGTCAAAATCCCCAGGAACTTATCTGTTGTCTCTCCAGTGGTCAACTCTTTGTCCTTATCTTACTGAAACCCAATTTCACTTAGTTTTGTGGACACTAAGATTTCTTCCTTTCTATTTTTTCTGAATCTCCTTTGTTGCTTTTACTCCTCATTATCCAAATATTTGAGCCACTCAGTGTTTGTATTTTACTCTCTCTCTCTCTCGTTTTTGTTGTTGTTGTTGTTTTTAAGATTTACCTATCTATCTGTCTATCTGAAAGGCAGAGTGACAGAGATGGAGAGGCAGAAAGAGATCTGCCATCCACTGGTTCATGCCCCAAATGGCCAAAACAGCCAAGGCTGGGCCAGGCCAAAGCCAGAAGCAAGGAACTCCATCCAGGTCTCCCATGTGATTAGCAGGGATCCAAGCATTTGGGCCTGCTGCTTCCCAGTGCATTAGCAGGAAGCGGCAGTGGAAGTAGAGCAGCTAGGACTTTAGCCAGCACTCCAGTATGGGATGCTGCTGTCAAAACCAGTGGTTTAACCTGCTGCACCAAAATGCCAGCCCCTAAGGATTGGTATTTTAAGCAGCTCTTGTTTGTATGTACTTACATGTTGGATGACATCCTGTCTCATAGTTTTAAGTACCATCTAACTTACTCCCAAATTTATAGCAAGTGCATCTTCTCCCCTGAACTCCAGAATCATATATCTAATATGTATTTAATATCTTTGCTTTAGTGGATAGCAGTCATCTCAAACTTAATATGCATATGTCCAAAACTAATGCCCCCATTCTCTTTCTCAGACTGGCTTCTTCTACAAACTTCTTAGTTCCATTCTTCTGCTGGTTCAGGCCATAAACCTCAGAGTTTTCTTTGACTCTCGTCCTTTTTCACCCTACATGGAATCCATTAGCAAATCATGATGCTTATAATTTTTAACTGTATCAGAATCAGAATCAGACCATGTCTTGCCACTGTCACTGATATCATCTGGTGCATCCAGCACTGCAGGGTGTCAGGTTAACCCGAAAGAGGAATGGCGTCGTGTAGTTAAGGAAGCAGACTCAGATGAAAGATTTTAATATGGAGAAACCAGGAGACACTCTGTCCACTGCCAAAGGAGACAGAAGCAGAGGCCCAGATGTCTGGTTACTCCAAGTATTTATTATCAATAGTGATGTGATCGATTAATCATAAAAAATGTGCAGTTTCGTGAAAACAGTATTTCATGAGGAAGGAGTTTAAACATAGTGAAACAGGGAACAATAGCGAGTTTGGGTGTTACAAGAAGGACTTGTTTGCTTGGAATCTGGGAGAAGAGGACAATCACAACGTGGAGGGGTCTTGAGGGGGGCTCATTATTAACTGGGGCAAACGTGCCACTTGCTGTTTACTGGTCCCTCAGCATTTCCTTAGCTGCCTCAGCATCATGTGAAACGACCTTTGCCATTGACATAACTCCACCGATCACCTTTGCAATCTGACCGAGCATGTCTTCAGCAGAATTCAGGCTGTGGGGTGGTCTCAAAAATTTAGGCCTCTAACAGAATTCAGGCCATGTGGTGGTCCCTGATAATCATCCTGACTCAAGACGAACTCATCTTTCTTATTTTGTGGCAATAATTACTGAAATTCTCTTTGTGCATACTCTCCCCAGTTTTTTGCTTCCCTATCCTTTCCGCTGATACTCTCCATACAGTAACTGACGTGATCCTCTGTGATGATGCTGTTAAAGAGCAAGTGTATTCCTCATGCTCAAAGGCCCAATTACTCTCCGTCTCATTTGTAATGAAAGTCTAGACCTTAAGTGGTCTACAAATCCTACAAGATCCGCTTCCTTTTTCTGCTGCCTCCTTTTTCTTTTTCTTTTTGTTTTTGTATTTAAAGTTTTATTTAAAGACCAGCATGTTCATTCACTTGCATTTTGTTTGTGTCTGCTTTCACTAAAATGGCAGAGTTGAATAGTTGTGACAGAAATTATATGACCTGCAAAGTCTAGACTAATTGACTATCTGGTCCTTTACTGGGAGCATTTGCTGAACCCTGCTCTACAATAAAAGTTTCCTTTTAAAAAATATTTACTTATTTATTTGAAAGGCAGAGTTACATAGAGAGGGAAGGAGAGACAAAGAGAGACAGAGTTAGAGAGACAGAGAGATGTTCCATCTGCTGGTTCACTCCCCAAATGGCTGCAATGGCTGCAATGGCTGCAATGGCTGGAGCTGGGCAGGTCCAAAGCCAAGAGACAGGAGCTTCTTCTGGGTCTTCCATGTGCATGGAATGGGCCCAAGGATTTGGACAATCTTCTGCTGCTTTCCCAGCCAAATTAGTGAAGTGCTGGATTGGAAATGCAGCAGCCAGGACTTGCACTGGTGCCCATATGGGATGCTCGCTTTGCAGGTGGCCTTTACCTATTATGCCACAATGCCGGCCCCAATAAAAGGTTCTTGATGGCAAGGACTCCCAGAATGTAGATTGATTTGGCATCCAGTAGGTATTTTTAAAAGTACTCAAAGGGTAGACCAATATATATATGAAAGGTATGACTTTTTTTATAGTTTCTATTCTAATTCTACTTTAGTTTCTTCTACTTTCTACTGCCAACTTGCTTCTGAGTAAGGACATGATATTACAAATTTTCAGAAAGGTGACTTTTCTTGTAGTTCACCATTCTGAATGCTAGCAGTGAATTTGCCACATCTGTGGTGGCTACTTCTAATGGAAAGGCTATCTGACCACCTTACGTAATGACAGGTGAAGGTGAAATTAGAAAATAGTGGACTGTCCCTGTTAGTTACTGTGTACTAGGAGAGCAGGGTGCTGCTTGTTTCTTTTTCTAAGTGGCTCCTATTTGGGCTGCATGATATTTTTCAGTGTAGAATAAAAATCTTCCTGACTTTGAATTGACTTATTACTTTAAAGTACTGAATTTTGTCTAAAATAATTCTCCTAAAGGAGTGGTTGATTTGAGATACACTGGACTTTGCCCTGGTCTCATTTCGAGGGAAGGTTTGATGCCTCGGAAATGCCATGGTAGTTTTGTAATGATGAAGGTTAGATTGCTATTAAAACATTCAGTACCTGCTCACTAGGTTGTTTGGTAATGAGAGTTCTCTACATTTCAGTAGAAATATATGTGTCTTCTGGACTTCTTTAAATACTATTCTGGTGCTTTGTTCTTTTGATCCTTTTATTGGTTGACAGATTAATGATGGTTAAGTTATCTGTGGTTTGTAAACTTTTCCCTTAAGTATAAACTTCTGCTTTCCATTGGTTGTTCATTATAAAATGAAGAATAATTTTTAAAATTTTTCCAAACAATTAAAACTTTACTGAGTTTTAGTTTCTGAACCAAAGCACATCCTTGTATTGAAAATTGACTTATTAATAGGATTTAATTATGGGAATTTATTATATTACTGTGGTTAGAGCACAGCAGTTTTTACATTGTTGATGGAAATGTCTACTTATTAGAAAAATTATTTTTTAACTTTAAATCTACCAAAATATCAGTCTATTTAAATATTTTTGGTTGTCCTTGAAACTATAGATGTCAGTGTTAGACACAGAAGGAGAAATGTTTTTACCAAATGAGGTCTGTTACTACAAAAGGGTGATGTTAGATGAATAAGAAATGTGGAATTTTTTATATTTTTCTTTGTGAATTACAGGGTATATTAATAACAACATTATCATTATTGGCAGGAATGTAAGAAATAGGGTCAATTTTTCATTTTAGAGAGAACTAATTTAATGCATTCAGTATACAATGGTGGTATAGTGTTTTTAAAAGAAGAACTTAGAAGTGCAACAATATGGCAATAATAAAGTTGGCTTACAATATATTATAAAATATTTAAGTAAAACTGGTTGGCAATCTGAAAAACAATCTCACTAATTAGACAGCATTAGAAAATGGTCACATTATATTGTTAACACTTACAGTCATTTAATGTGTACTTTGTATTTAGGATATAGTTCAAATCCCTGAATATCCTAATGCTGTTTTTCTGTTTGTTTAAATGTCATTTACCTTAGCTAAATGTCACAACCATCTGGTCTTCTATTACCACTTGTATTATAAACAGAAAAAGTACTTCTGTGTAGGGAGAGGAATCATCAGATTGAAAGGGCTTGTTTATTATAAGCTGCTGATACACTAAATCCGTATGTCATTTAAATAGAAGAACTACCTAATAATGTCACTTATTACAACTAGGATATCTAAACAAGGGACTCGCTTTTTGCAGACTATGGTGATAAAAACCTGTGCTACACATTCATTTCTCAGCAACGGTTCCCAGGATAATCAGTCATAGCATAGTGCTAATGCCTTGATTGCAGCTGATGTGGAGGAAATTTGTTTACTCTTTTGCTAAAGTGAAGTTCGCTGCGGAGATGACGTGACTTTTTCATCCTATAGCTAACACAATTCTGAAGATAAATTTGACTTATTGTTTACAAGTTTGAGGTGTTTTTGTTCAGATGTTAACATGAAAGAATCACCTGGGAGGACCCCAAACTCAAGGATTTTCTTATGTGTTCTCTGAACGTTTTTAGAATCTGAGCTTAATTTAACAATAATATGTAGTGATAGAATTTTATTTTGTACTACTATTTTTATTATTTATATTTATATAAAGTTTATCATTTCTACTGAGTTTAGGAGGTGGTCCTACAATTAATTAATGTTTTTCAACTAAAAATATTCAGACCACTCAAAATTCGAAAATCAGTATCATTGGTGTACATCTCGTGAGGCAGAATGTAATTCAGTAAAACGTAAATATTTGTTTTCATCTTCAAGCTCTCTATCTGTACTTCGAATTTGCCTGCACCTAATTGGAAAAATTAACAAAGGTTGAAATTGTAACACTGCTGCTCATTGTAAGCATCTGAACCAGCCTCCAAACTCTGCTGCTAATGAAGAGAATATATTCCAAGTATCATGTGGTTTCTTAATCTGATATAATCGTTTTACCAGGTCTGCTGGAAAAGCTGCTGTTGTTTAGGGGAATATGTTAAGATGTCTTTTGGAAAAGGCAACTAAATGAAATTGCTATGTAACCACTTTGTTTAACCAAAATTTGACAGGTTGAGTTTGGTTTCTGTGACTTGCATAATCTTAGCGCATAAAAATATATTTATTACACCAAACTATTCTCTGACTTAAACAGGAATAGGAAAGAGGAATAAGAAATATAAAAGTAGGTATACATGTTATAAAACAGTGGAAGATACTAAATTAATATGAAAATATTGGCTTAACAAGTCATTGTATTGCTAAACTAGACATGTGAGAGTGTTTTCCTCCTGGGTTAGAATTCTCATTTTAAGAAAATATATAAAAATATATAAATCATTTAGCATGACACAGTTAGTGCCTCCATTCTCACTGAACATACACACAAGGCCAATAGAGAAAGGAAATGAAACAGTGTCTAAGAGAGTACTAAGTAAAAGTCTCAAGATATAATTCAAGAGTCTAATCTACCTTCTTCCTGTTCATACTGTGTATGAATCTCTAAGTCAGGAAGTATTAGAGAAAACTGTCATCTGAAGAGACTTGAAATTTGACCCCCTCTCCTTATATAAAGAAAGTCAAAATATGTCTAGGAACATAGACTAAGGACTTTGGACCTCAAACCAATCTCAGCATTCAGGCGTCTTCTTTAAGAGACTGCTTCAGGAACAGCCCGACCACTGGACTTGCGGGGTGGGGGACACTGTGCAGAAAGGTAGGATGGGAATGGAGACTGTAGGCAAATTTGCCAGTTGTTAACTTCTGAACCTGTCATTTTTACTTATGCATGCTATCAATTAATTCCATAAACAGTTATTGAACACTTACTTGGGGGCCAGCACTACATGAAGGTATATAAAGTCCTTGCCTTCAGTAATGTGCAACAGAAATTTCTGAAATAATGAAAACATTCTATATATGTGCTGTCCAGTAGGGTGATAGCTAGGCACATGTAGCTAACTGAATACATGAAATGTGGTTAGAGTGCCTGAGAAACTGGAATTCTTAATTTTTAATATAATTTCTAAACTTTAATAGCCACATGAGTGACTAGTTACTACTGTATTGGATAGTGCAGCTTTAGAAATTCTCATTCAAGCTGCAGGAGCAATGAATAACAATATGGCATAACAGAATTATATACAGAGTATCCAGAGTGGGCAGATAGGATTATTTTCCTGGGAACTGAGCTGGAGTTTTAAAGGGTAAGTAGGAGTTGGCCAAGACTGGCAGCATATTATGAAGGCGAAAGTAAGAGTGTGGCATTGTGCTTTAGGGGAACTGTCAAAAATAAGTTCCTATGTAGGGAATATGTAGTAGGCGGGTAGGTCATGAAAGGAGATAAAAATAAAAGGGGTAAGTGGGGCTCCCAGTTCCTTCTGTGTCTCAAGCAGGGAATAACATGACTAGACTTAATCCTTCAAAGATAAGTCTCATATTAGTGTAGACTAACAGGATGGGTTGGAGCAGGAGAGACTGGAGACAGAGACCAGTTAATAGGCTTAAGTT
Organism: Oryctolagus cuniculus; assembly: GCF_964237555.1. Taxonomy (NCBI): domain Eukaryota; kingdom Metazoa; phylum Chordata; class Mammalia; order Lagomorpha; family Leporidae; genus Oryctolagus; species Oryctolagus cuniculus. Next base: position 34,542,804 of record NC_091432.1, read on the forward strand.
AGACACAATTGAGATTACCACTGAGAATGGAAACAAGTATGAAAATTTCAGAAAAATTAAGGAAATTTATAAACAAGATCTGATGCTGGAACTGCTATCTTTAAAATGACACCCAAGTTTCAGCTTTAGCAATAAGGGTAGGTGAAATAATAAAATAAGGGTATGGAGAACATGCAAATTTGGGAAATAGAAGACCTTTTCAATTTGGGCAAGTGAAGCCTAAGATTATATTTTAAATTAACACAGTGGCAATTAAATTATTATAGCAAAATACAGTGGCAAAAATACTGTGCTTTACCAAAATGATGTCTAGATGCCTTGCTATTCCCTTCTTTAAGTCCACATAATATGTTTTCATGATCTCTTAGTCAAAACAGTGTTTTCATGCTTTCAGCCCTGGACATCCATCTACTTTTTTGAAGCTACTCTTTGTATCATGCATCATCACAAAAAAATTCCGTCATCCACCTGCACAATATACAATTTTATATTCACAAAGCTAGATTTCATTCTAAATAATGTGCAGGGTTTGCAATGTTAGAATTGTGTTTTGATGGATAAAAACATAAGTTGGAGAAGTGTCATGGAAAAACATACAATGATGTCATTTTTAAAAATGCATTAGTAACACCGCATACAAAAAGGCCTACATTTTGTTTCTTTTTTTAAAAAAATTATTTTTTATTTGAAAAGCTAGAGAGAGAGAGAGAGAAAGAGAGAGAAATCTTCCATCGGCTGTTTCATTTCCCAAAAGGCTGCAATGCCCGGGGCTGGGCCAGTCCAAAGCCAGGAGTAGGAGCTCCATCCGGTGGGTGCAGGGGCCCAAGGACTTGGGCCATGTTCTGTTGCAGTGGATTCATTCTGAGAGGAGGAGCGTGGTGGGGGCAAGAGGCACGGAGTCACCACACAGATCCCAGGAATCTGGTGAAAGCAGGCAAGAGGTGAGCATCCCGCAGACTCCTTTATTTCAGTTGGTACAACAGCTTAAATAGCCAAGGCAGCCAATCCGGTCAAGGGGCGGTTTATGCCCTAACCAATCACAGTCTGTTGCCAGGCAGCATCCGAAGCCATCCAATTACAGCCTGTTGCCAGGCAGGCTCCGTTGCCATGTGGTTTCTAAAGCCATCCAATCACAGCCTGTTGTCAGGCAGGCTCTGTTGCCAGGGGGTTTCCCAGGGGGTTTCCAAAGCCACTCCTGAGTAATTGACGCTAGCTTGCCAGTGGCCATCTTGGCATGGCCTTCTCATTCCACCACAATCTTCCACTACTTTTCCAGGCACATTAACAGGGAGCTGGATTGGAAGTGGAGCAGCCAGCCTCCAACCCATGCCCATATGGGATGCCAGGATTTCAGGTGGCAGCTTAACCTGTTACACCACAACGCCAGCCCCTGGGCTACATCTTTAATCATTTCTTTATTGGAGTATGACCTCTTTTCTACTGGTGATATATTTCTAATACCATTTCAGATATGAATCTCTTTTCCAGCCAATGTTTATAAGAATCAGTTATGCATAGGGGCAATAGGAGATTGAAAGGAGCCACAGATATTCATCTGTAGCGGTACATGCATACAGGGATGAGTTTGGACTTTGGGAATTATTATGGGAAGTGTCAGGAATAAGACTTTTGTTGGAAATGTATTATGCAGTGTGTATTTGCTTTACTATTAGAACTGTTTAGAACTATTTTTCTGAGCGCACAAGAAAAGTCATTATTTTAGTACTTAACCATATTCTGTTACACTCTGAAATACTGTATGTTGCATTGTTATACTTATTTTGGATTATGATAACAAGAGTATATTTTTAAAAAATATTTATTTATTTGAGAGGCAAGGTGACAGAGAGAGAGAGAGAGAGAGAGACAGAGATAGAAAGAATGAATCTTCCATCCACTGGTTCATTCCCCAAATGGCTGCAATGGCCAGGGCTGGTCCAAGCCAAACCCAGAACCTAGAACTGTATCTGGATCTCCCAATGTAGGTGGCAGGGGCCCAAATACTTGGGCCATAATCTGCTGCTTTCCCAGGTACATGAGTAGAAAAGTGGATAGGAAGCAGAGCAGACAGTTGGAGCTCCAATAGGAGGTGCTAATGTCTACAGTGGCAGCTTAACCCACTGTGCCACAACATCGGCCCCAACAAAAGTGTATTAAAGTGGAAGCCAGAGATAATTTTAGAATGAGAATATAAAATGTGTCTTTTAAATACTAATCCCAAACAAGGCAGGTAACATTGTGTTTACAAATAGAACAAAAAGGAAGTCAGAGGGTAAGATGATTCACTGTCTGATAAGACTGGGATCTTAGTGTTGGATGACCTGGATGGAAAACCCTATGCTGCACTTTCAAGGTTCTTCCTTCACTTTCTGAATAGTTGGTAAATGAAGTAGATGTTTCATAAAGAAAGACCTAAATATTCAGTATTTAATAAATATTGCTTGATGAAGATGCCTGTTAAAGGACTAAAATGTTAGTCTTTTCTATTAACTTGGGATGATTTTATCTGAATTTAATTGAACCAGAGTAATTAATATGGTACTTATTCACAATTATTGTACATAATGGATTCAATTCAAAGACTCCGTTATAACCATACCTGTGTAATTGAATACAGTGTAAAAACAAAAGAGCTAAAACTAAGTAAAATTGCCAAGTGCACTTGACTTTGCAGAGAACTGGGTAGGCAGACTGCTTAGGAACAAAGAAAGCCCGGTAGGCCTCATTCACTACAGCAGCTGGGGCAATTGCTAGGGAGTTCTCTTAGAGTGTTTACAGGATGCCAGGAGCCTTGTGTTACTGCATTTGGTTCTCACAGTATTTCTGTAAGGTAATTTATTTGTCCTAGTTGAATAGATGAGGTTTAAATAGCATGTACAAGTGCTTAACTGGAGGTTTGCATAGCTGCATTGGGACCTCAGGACTATGACTCTGTAAACTGTATCTTCAACCACTATCCTTAACATTTCAGAGATTACTCACTCAGACTGGATGAAAGTATTGAATACTTACGGAGAAGATGGAGCTTAGCCTGCAATATCTGTAAGAATGAGGAAGTCAAGTCTTAGACTAAGCAGGGAGATACTCAGTAATGAAAGAGAAGCTGTTAATAAAAAGTCTATCTTCCAGTCACATCCCTGTGCCGCCTACTAAAACTTCTTTATAGATTCCTCTTTTGCAATGATTGGCTGTATCCTAAGGTGGCAGGCATCAGTTTCATTTTTTTTTTTTCACTTTATTTGAAAGAAACACAAGAGAGGGAAAAAGAGAGAGATCTTCCATCCACTGATTGACTCCCTCAGTGCCAGCTAAAGCCAGGGCTGGGTCAGGCTGCTGCCAGGAGTGAAGAACTCAGTCTGGGTTTCCACTTGTGTGGCAGGGACCCAAGTACTTAATTTAACATCTGCTGCCTCCCAGGGTGCACATTAATAGAAAGCTGGATTGGAACAGGAGTTGGCAGGACTGGAACTAGGTACTCCTATGTGACAAATAGGCATTCCAAGTGGTGTCTTAAATGTTGGAACAAGTGCCTACCCTTGAATCATTTTTAAGTAGAAAAGGACAGTAACAGTCCCAAGACTGATATGGATAACATAGTAGTAAGGCAGAATTTTTTTTTAAACTTTTATTTAGTAAATATACATTTCCAAAGTACAGTTTATGATTACAGTGGCTTTCTTCCCCATAACTTCCCTCCCACCCACACCCCTCCCATCTCCCACTACCTCTCTCATTCCATTCACATCAAGATTCATTTTCAATTCTCTTTATATACAGAAGATCGATTTAGTATATATTAAGTAAAGATTTCATCAGTTTGCACCCACACAGAACAAAAAGTGTAAAATACTGTTTGAGTACTAGTTATAGCATTAATTCACATTGAACAACACATTAAGGACAGAGATCCTACATGAGGAGTAAGTACACAGTGACTCCTGTTGTTGACTTAACAATTTGGCACTCTTGTTTATGGCGTCAGTAATCTCCCTAGGCTCTAGTCATGAGTTGCCAAGGCTATGGAAGCCTTTTGAGTTCGCGGACTTCGATCTTATTCCGACAGGGTCATAGTCAAAGTGGAAGTTCTCTCCTCCCTTCAGAGAAAGGTACCTCCTTCTTTGATGGCCTGTTCTTTCTACTGGGATCTCACTCGCAGAGATCTTTTATTTAGGTCCTTTTTTTTTTTTTTTTTTTTTTTTTCCCAGAGTGTCTTGGTTTTCCATGCCTGAAATACTCTCATGGGCTCTTCAGCCAGATCCAAATGCCTTAAGCGCTGATTCTGAAGCCAGAGTGCTGTTTAGGACATCTGCCATTCTATGAGTCTGCTGTGTATCCCACTTCCCATGTTGGATTATTCTCTCCCTTTTTGATTCTATCAGTTAGTATTAGCAGACACTAGTCTTGTTTATGTGATCCCTTTGACTTTTAGACCTATTAGTATGATCAATTGTGAACTGAAATTGATCACTGGGACTAGTGAGATGGCATTGGAACATGCCACCTTGATGGGATTGTATTGGAATCCCCTGGCACATTTCTAACTCTACCATTTGGGGCAAGTCAGATTGAGCATGTCCCAAATTGTACGTCTAACTTTTAGATATTTTTAAGTGAGAAGAAAAAGAAGCATGGCTACATAGAAATAGTACCCATTGAAATAATCAGTGTGTTGTTCTGGGCCTGTTTCTTATAATCCTTTGTCACGCATTTCATGTGCAAGCACTTCAGGTTACCAGATAGTCCACTGTCTTAATTAGCTCAGGTGGGCAGAATGTGGACAAAGAGAATGTCAACAAAAATAGTATATTAGTGAAACTGTTCCCTGAGTTTGCTTTCAGAGATACTAATAACTGGTACTTGAGACACTTTCATTACTTTTTTAAAAATTAAAGATTATTAATGTTTTCTCAGTTTTGTGTTTTTTAAAAGTAATAATTTTTATAAATTTTTGCATATATGTTTGTTTATGGCTTTTGCTGCTATTGCATGAAGGTAAACAATTATTTACTGATGATGTTTCTAATTTTGTTACATGATTTGAACAAACACTTGCTTTTATATAGTCTTTTTAAATAATATTAATAAATAAATTTATTTTCCAAATATTGTCTCGTAGTTATACATAGAGTCTCAAGTCATGATTAAGCAATATGCATTAGTTACATGGTGGTGTAGAAATCTGATTGTATATCATTGATGGAGAGATATAATCATGTGTGCAAAATGAAATACTTCTGAGACTTAACTGCTACTGAAGTATCACTTCCATTTGCTTTTATGAAAAACGAAAGAAAAAGGCTTTATCTGCTTTCATTAAAAGGGTGTGCCTTTTTTCATAGAGGAAAAGGAAAATCTAATCTTAAAAAAAAAGTATTCCAAAAACTTTCCTCTTTGCCTTTATGATTTTGTTTCTTTGATAAGTATCCTTTCTTTTTTCTTTTGCAGTCATTTTAGAACACATAAAGAAGTAAGAGCAATAGGTAGGGCCAGTGTGCAAATGCACACTTCACCCTTGCTAGTTTTAAACTATAAAGTATATGGTAAACAGGCTGTTAATTAAAAATCAGTCTGTTCTTAGAATTTTATTTTTTGAAACTTTTGAAAGGTCAAACACAAATATCTTAGTATTTAGTCAGAACTTTTTCTTAAGTAGATGTTCTTTGCTTAATCAAACAAATGAGTTTGATTACAGTTTAGTAAACGTGTTATTTGATATTGAGGACTCATTCATCAGATTTCACTTGAATCAAGAAAGGTAACACCTGTGGTTGCCTCACAAAAAGCCTCTTTTGTTAAATGGACACCCGCAGGCCATGAGGCAATTACATTTGTTGCTTGTACTAAAAAGGAGGCACTTAACTAGACCTCAGTAAATATAGCTGAGAACTAGAGGCTTGATTCTTTTGTCCAGCCCTGAGATTAGGTTTTATCATGGCTCAGGAAGTAAACTAGTAAGTAGTAAGAAAAAAACAAGAATGATTTAAGGATTCTTTAAATGCTTTAAAATTTAGCTGTAAAGTGAGTTATGTCTGAATGACCAAAATTCATATTTGAGCAAAAGTAAGGACAATTTATAGTGGCTTTCATTGAAAACAGTTTCATGCATTCATTCAGGATGGCAAGACAGACTTGTATAAAAGAAAAACAATCTAAGAATTAAAAGTTTTAAATGAGAAGTAATAAATAAAGACTTGGAATTAGGATTTCCATTTTTGGCCAGTTCTAACACATTTATTATAAATGTGTTTATTGGAGTGCTTTTCAGCTTCAGTTGTAAAGCATCATAGCTTAAAAATGTTTTAATCTACCCTTGTATCTTGTACACTACAGCTATAAATTTTTTTAATCTGGTTTGAATTTTCAACTCAGTGATAACCAACAGATTAACAGACAATAACCATGTTTTGAGTTAGAATAGACATTTTTATTCTGTTCTTTGTCTCTTTCCATACTAAGTCAGGTTTTGCATTTCAGACCTAAACCAAAAGTGTGTTATATTTCATGTTTGCTTAAATAAATGAGTTCTTGGTTAGATTAATACTTGAGCAATGGAGAGATTTGATGACAGTACTGATGTCATTTAGTTGTACTATGAGGAAGAGCCTACTATATGAATTTGAAGCTAGGTCATTCTCTTTTCACATGACAATAGACAAAGCAAAAATTTAAAAATTCAACAAAGCTCGAATTAACTTGCATCATGATGGGCAATGTTCCCTTTTTAAAAAGTACAACTCTCTGAGGCCGGCGCTGTAGCATAGTAGGTTAAGCCTCCACCCATGGCGCAGGCATCTCACATGGGCACAGGTTCTAATCCCAGCTGCTCCACTTCCGATCCAGCTCCCTGCTTTTGCTGGGAAAACAGGGGAAGATGGCCCTAGTGCTTGGCTTGGGCCCCTGCACCCACATGGGAGACCCAGAAGAAGCTCCTGGCTCGTGGTTTCAGATTGGCTCAGCTCTGGCCCTTGCAGCCAACTGGGTAGTAAACCAGTGGATGGGAGACTGCTCTTTCTGTCTCTCCCTCTGTGACTCTTCCTCTCAAATAAATCAATCTTAAAAAAAAAAGTATCACTGAATGAGTTCTTTTAAGACATATATGTATATGCCTGTATGTATGTATATATTTATATAACTAATGTAAATAATAGGAACGTCATAAAAATGTAAACTTTGAAATTTATACTTTTTAAAATCTATATACCTTGCCCTGCAACTTGGTTTTCTATTGACTATATCATCACAATCTATTATGTTTTTAAAACCAACTATCCACTGTTATTTAAATCAGCTTTAAATTTAGTCTCTACCTACTGAGAAACATTTATAACGCTGCCAGTTTTGAGATGCAGACAATACCATAATGAATTTCCTTGTGTAGTACCTCATGACACGTGGAGTATGGTGAATGTTTTCTAGAGTCTGATAGGGAAATAGTAAAACAAAAACACAAAGGAGATACATTGCTGGGGATGCAAGAGGAGATGCCAAAGCACACTTCACATACCAAATTTTAGTGCTCCCCAAAATGATTCTTTTCATATTGTTATTGTTGTGAGGAATTCAACAAAAGCAAGGCTTGATCCAAGTTCTTGGCTCCACCTCCGAATATACTCAAGGAGGAGATATATATAAGGTGGGTAGGAGTTGAAACGGATAGCACATACTCAGACATGAGCACAGGCAACCTTCTTTCTCAAAGGAAGGGCTGCTGCCTCTTGGAAAGTTGGGGTCTTCCTTTTATAGGGTAGGCGGTGGTGCTTGGGGCAGGACTTAACTGAATATTCAAAGGAGTCAGAGTTTGGATGGAGCTTGGGTACTGCTCACTCATGCCTCTTTCTTTGGGCCTCTCAGAAGTGTCATGGTAACTAGTACACATAGGGCTCAGGTACATGATGAGGAGTGGCTGTGCTAAACCTACAGAGAGATTGGATATTTCCAGCCATGTGTGGGAATGGGTTGGGTGTATGTGCGGCTACTGTCTGCCTACATCATTATGAAGTAAGCGTTTAAATGTTTATCTATTTGAAAAGCAAAGTTGCATATAGGGAGAGAAAGGAATCTTTCATCTGCTGATTCATTGGGCAGGGCCAGGCCAAAGCCTGGAGCCCGGAACTCCATCTGGGTCTCCAGGGTGGGTGGGAGGACTTAAGTACCTGCGTCATCATCTGGTACCTTATCAGTAAGCTGGATGGGAAGTGGAACAGCTGGGATTTGAACCCAGGCACTCTGAAAAGGGATGTGGGCATCCCAAGTGGCAACTTAACCCACTGTGCCGCAACGCTCACCCCATGAAGTATGATTTTAAAAACAAAAACCTTTAAAATTAGGTCATTTGAATGTCTGCTTCTGGCAATGATGGAGTCACTGGTGATGGACTTGCCCTTCTGCCATAAAGTATCAGAAGACTGAATAATATACATGAAACAGCTGTTCTCATACACCAGACAAGACTCACTCCTGAAAAAAGAAAATAAACTTATACTTTCCCCAACTGCTTTCTTAAGGCAGTTTTCAACTACAGTGGGGTAAGAGAAAGTTCAAACAAAACAGGGGTGGTCTTCAAGAGTTGAAGAGGCAGATACTGGGGAAGAGGGATGTTTACATGGTAGGAACATATGGATCAGACTACCAGGAAGGAAAGATCTTTTTCAACATTTTCAGAAATCCACATAGGTATTCAATTGGCTTTTGGGCTGAATATTAAATTTTTCTTATTTGTCATGACAGTCAGTAGGACTGAACAGAGAATGATTACTGGAGAGGTATAAGACATTTTCCAGAGCTCACAATCTTCCTAGATTGGAGAGACGTATTTATATCTAGGCAGCATGGACAGATCTTGGTGACTGTCCAGAGCATTCAGTGGAGACTGGGAAAGGAGCGTGCCTTAGCAGTGTAGCTCAAATAGTCCTTAAAGTAAAATGAAGACAGAGACTAACCTAACAAGCTTAAAAGCAAGACTCAAAAGGAATAAGGTGATCTGTAGTTAACTGCCTCTGCCCAAACCCAAGTTCCTCAACATTTAGTATTCTCTATAGAAGGCCATCAAATTCACTCACAGATAAATGTCTGTCTTAATCACAAATGGCTAAGATGGGTGAGGAAATGGAAAACATAACCCATATAACCAGAAGTGAATCAGTTAAATAGATCCAGACATAACAGGGGGAATTGTGGGGAGCAACTCGGACTAGACTAAGTTACTGGAATTAAGACTTATTCTATGCATCTGCTCTCCCACAATATTGGTGCTGAGAAGGGAGTAAACAACTTCTACGCAGCTGCCTCTCGCCAACTTGAGTGATGACCTGCAGGAGCTGATCCTGCTCCTGATTGGAGGAGAGCAGCGTACTCAGCATGTGGGTAGCAGAGTTGGGATTGGTGGAAGAGGACTATAAAGGAGGAGAGAGACAACATGCACCAGGAACATCTATCTGAAGGAACACCTGAGCAGCCCCCGAGAGAGCCGGCCGGCGGTGTGCCGCTCCCCCACGGAAGTGGGGAAAGTGGCAGGGGGAGTCGCCCTTCCACGAAGGATCGGCAGCCAACCCGGGAAGGACCAGCAGCAAACCCGGGAAGGGCCGAGCAGACGAAAGAACAGCGCAGGGTCCTGTGTCGTTCCTCCGCGAAGAGGGGGAGCGACAGGGGATGGGTTCAGAACTCTGAAACACTAATTCTAAATTAGTGAAGGCTCTAGAGGAAGAAAGAAAAGATGAGAAAGAAATGGTAAAGACTGACACAAAAGCCAGGCAGATAAAGAGATGTTATAGTCCAGGGTCCCAAGCAAAGCAGACTTGGAGAATCTGGTGTGGGCAGACAAGTTTAGGGAAAACTTCATGGAGCGATAGAATGTATAAACCATGGGCCCTGGTTTGTGATCAAGGAGATGGGCAAAGAGCTACCTAGATGGTTAGTATGTTGCCTTATTTGTTTGTGGAATGTTTTAGTTTTTGCTTTTAATTGATGTCTCTAACTTCATTTTACTTATGCATAACTTGCTTTTCTTAGAATTCAGTAATAAGTGTATTTTAAGGAAAAACTATGGAAATTAAAACATGAAGGACTTGTAGGTTTTCCCAAATTAATACTTTGGAATATATTAATTACATAGGGCTTTTCCAAATTCACTCTTTTGTTCTGTTCATTTTCCTACTTTAGCAGTCTAATGCTTCATTACACATAAGTCTATTATATAGGCAGGAACTAGTCTTGCTGTTGGCCCTAGGATCTACAACCAGTTCCACTAATAAAAATGAGTGGTCTTATACTGATAGAACCTTTTAGTGAATTTACATCCTTTTTCTACAAAGAGATTTGTAACATTTAAGTGTATTGAAGGGCAAAGAATTAACCTGAAGGTTTTTGACAAATATTTCTACATATATGACATTCCACAATCTTGTAGTCTCCTATATAAAGTCAAATTAATGTTTTACATGCTTTTTTGAATTTAATTTTTTAAAAAAATAACCGTTTGGGGACTGGTGTTACGGTGCAGTGGGATAAGCCACTGCTTGGAATGCTGACGTCCTATACGGGCACTAGTTTGTGTCCTGGTTGCTCCACTTCTGATCCAGCTCCATGCTAAATGGCCTGGTAAAAACAGTGGAAAATGGCCCAAGTGTTTGGGCGCCTGCATACTTGTGGGAGGCCCAGATGGAGCTCCTGGCTCGCGGTTTTGGCCTTGCTCAGCCCTGGCCTTTGAGGACATGTGGAGAGTGAACCAGTGGATGGAAGACCTTTCCCTCTGTCTCTCTGTAGTTCTGATGTTCAAATAAATAAATAAGTCTAAAAAATATCACGGAGGCTGGCACTGTGGAAGAGAGGGCTAAGCCTCTGCTTGCAGCGCCAGTGTCCCATATGGGCACTGGTTCCAATCCCAGCTGCTACTATTCCAATCCAGCTCTATCCTATGGCCTGGGAAAGCAGTAGAATATGGTCCAAGGGCTTGGGCCCCTGCACCTGCATGGGAGACCTGGAAGAAGCTCCTGGCTCCTGGCTTTGGATTGGCTCAGCTGCGGCTGTTGCAGCCATTTGGGGAGCGAACCAGTGGATAGAAGACCTCTCTGTCTGTAACTCTGCTTCTCAAATAGATAAATAAAATCTTTAAAAAAAAAATCATGAAGAAAAAAAAAAGGACCATCCTCAGGGCAGGGAGGCCTGTTTTGGTAAAAAAAAAAAAATAACCTTTGGCATTAAAAAATGTGGTTTCATTAAAGAACAGGTCATCAAAGAAGGAGGTACCTTTCTCTGAAGGGAGGAGAGAACTTCCACTCTGACTACAACCTTGTCTAAATATGATCAGAGTCGGTGAACTTGAAAGGCTTCCATAGCCTTGGCAACTCATGACAAGAGCCTAAGGTGATTACTGATGCCATAAACAAGAGTGTCAATTTGTTAAATCAACAACAGGAGTCACTGTGCACTTACTCCTCATGTAGGATCTCTGTCCTTAATGTGCTGTACATTGTGATTTAATGCTACTATAACTAGTACTCAAACAGTATTTTTCACTTTGTGTTTCTATGTGGGTGCAAACTGTTGAAATCTTAATATATGCTAAACTGATCTTCTGTATATAAAGAGAATTGAAAATGAATCTTGATGTCAATGGAAGGGGAGACGGAGCGGGAAAGGGGAGGGTTGCAGGTGGGAGGGAAGTTATGGGGGGGGAAGCCATTTTAATCCATAAGCTGTACTTTGGAAATTTATATTCATTAAATAAAAGTTAAAAAAAATAAAAATAAAAAATGGTTTCATTAAACTTTTCCATAATACTTTTTTTATCAGAACAATAACTCAGCCTTATTGAATAATAAGATATAATACTTTTAAGCTATTTCAAAAAATGTTACCAGAGAGTAATCTTTTAAGTTTCTAACTGAACAGATATTAGTGGGCAAATATTTCATGTTGAAGAAAGCATGCTTTTACTGTGTTCTGTTCTAAATATGGTTATGATTGTCACTGAGTAAAATTTTAAATTTATTTAGCAGTTAATACATATAGGAGATAGGGTCTTCTCATTTAGGCGGAGGACACCATCATTAATTTTACAACTGATGATTTTATAATAGGTCCTTCTGCTTCTTGATGGTCATTATCAGAGTATAATGCATTGAAGATATGGCCTGTACAAAAGCAGAACAGAGATCTTAATTAGAATTCTGACAAGCCCACTCCAATAAAATGATGAGATTATTTGTAATTGATGTCACAATCAATTACCATTTGGTTCATCATGAGCATTCTAATAGGTCTGGCCTTGGTATTGGCCCCAGGATGTTGCTGAGTGAGTGGCTGCCCTGCTTACGCTGTTACTGAGACAGGAGGGCACATTTTCAGTCAGCATCCTCATGACCTCTTTTGAAGTCTATTAAATTAATGACCTTGTCATACTGTTTTGATCTCTTAGAGCTTCTCTTTGCGGTTTGTATAACAAAAGTAATGTTTGGGAACCATTTGACAAAAAAACATATTATCATTTAAAAAGTTGAAATCTTTGGTATTCAGAAGTTATTTTATTATGTAAGAAATAAATGCACATCTCAAGATTTGTATGTATTTTTATAAGAGACCTTTAGGACACTTCATCCTACCTTCAAATGACATTTTTAAATGACCCAAACTAGGTTTTATCATCTCTAACTGGCTGCTTATTTTCATTAATTCTAGGTGCCAACAGGTCATGTTTGGTTAGAAGGTGATAATCTACAGAGATCTACAGATTCCAGGTACTACGGACCTATTCCATATGGACTAATAAGAGGACGAATCTTATTTAAGGTACAGTTTTCTGCTTGCAAATGTAAGCTTACTCTTCATTGTATTGTTTCTCTTCAAATGATTTTTTAAATCTTCAGCTATTAGTGGGCTTACCAGTTAGAATGATGACATCTTATGAACATGTGGGCCTCTTAATAGCTACATGCAAACATTACAGCCCGCTTTCCCTGTACTAGAATAAAGAGTGGTAATGGAGAATAATTTTTTGTTACAATAATAAAGTTCAAGCTTTATTGTTAGTCTACAAAACCTTCAATTTTAATTTCTAAAATTCTAATTGTTTTGTATAAATTTTATAGCTACATTCACTTTATATCCTGGACACATTTTAATAGGCATTTGTAGATGAGCAGTTTAGGTTCGAACTACCCGTAATGGGGCATACCCCCATTAAGTACAGTGGGTAATGGACTTACCTTTGTTATAGTGACCGTAGGGTATAGGGTTCTTCTTATTTTTTAAGTTTTATTTATTTGAAAGGCAGAGTGATGGAAAGAGAGGGAGATAGAGAGGGAGATCTTTCACCCACTGGTTTACTTCCCAAATGCCAGCACATACCACACGCATTTATTTTCTTCTATAATGTTTAAATGTTCACGATTAGAGGTTTGTTTTTTTTTTTTTTTTTAAGATTTATTTATTTGAAAGTGTTACAGAGAAGAATAGACAGACTGATTGATCATTCCTTGCCCCCTCCCCCTCCCTCCCGTCCACTGGTTCATTCCCCAAATGTCTGCAACAGCCAGGGTTAGGCCAGGCTGAAACCAGGAGCCAGAAGCTTCATCCGGGTCTCCCATGTGGGTGCAAGGGCCCGAGCACCTGGGCCATCTTCCACTGCTTTCCCAGGCACATTAGCAGGAGCTGGATCAGAAGTGGAGCAGCTGGGACTTGAAGCTGTGCTCACACAGACACCAGCACAACAGGCACAGCTTAACCCCTATGCTAAAACACTGGCCCCTCAGAGTTTAAATATCTAAGTTTCTTTCCTAAAGACTTACTCTGATACAGAAAACTTTATTCTTGACTGATGAATAAGTGGCATAGAGAAACGGGATGAATAGAAAAAGGGAATATGATTATTGTATAACATAACTTTCATTAACTGTCTTCAATCACATTTTGATTTTACAGATTTGGCCTCTGAGTGATTTTGGATTTCTACGTGACAGCCCTAATGGCCACAGATTTTCTGATGATTAAAAAGCATTTATTCTTTGACTTTATATTGTATCCTCTTCAAGTGAATTTGTTATTGCCATTGAAACCATATACTTACCAATAAACTATTTACTATTCAGTTTTATTTATTTTTAATTGTCAGATATAAACAATAAGCAAGATACACTCTGCAAACAATATCAGTTCAAAACATATGGATAAAAATGTAATCTAAAGTCATCTAAATGTTGACAGATATAAAAATATTCTGAGGGGAAAATCTGGATGAATACCTCACTTTGGAATCGTTAGTTTTACAGATACGATGAAAGTAATCTGCTCTGCTCTGCTTGGACATGCTTCATACTTCAGCTACTCTTTTAGCAGAGTAGTAACTCTTACAGTGATCTGTCATGTTACATGCCTGGCCCACTCATCTGGAGTAAGAATGTTTCAGTGATCCCATAAAGTTCTTTAAATGAGTTCTGACTTACACTATCCACAGAATATTAAATACATAGAAAAAGAAATCTATAAGGGGTATGACCTTTACATCTGCTATTTTCAATAATAATATAAAAGTCTGTTTCATCATACTACCAAAGCACTGGTTACTTATTTATAAATATTTCTTAATACTCTGAAATTCTAAGAGGAAAGTAATATACCAGTTTCAGATTTGCTTTTATAGCTTTCTTTTCCTAAATTACTTTTAAAATTCAAAATGGCAGTGTTCACAGGCTTTGGAAATAAAGGGTCATGATTGGAGTCAGTCTTCTGCCCCCATAGCTATTTTTCAGTTCTACAGTTGACATTTTGCCTTCTTTATTGACCTTGAAATACCTTCATAGATAACTACATCTAGCTTTCATTATGGGAGAAATCTGCTCATATGTTACGCAGATTCTAGTTTGGGTGTAATGGTAGGCTTTGAGATAGGTACACAACAGGCCTACATAGTTTTAGCAGTTCTTAGGTTAGAAACTTAGTAATTACAAAAGAATACAATACTGTTACCCACTAAAAGAGGAGACATACTAGGGCAAAGAAAATTCTTATTTGACACCAAGGAGTAAACAAAATAATAAAGTTCTCAGATAGGAATTCATAAAATATAATTCAGTCCTATCTGTGACAACCTGTATATATAAATTATAAATACATACAAATTAGTAAGTTAATTTTTTTATTTATCTAAGTTGCCCTTTTCTTGACAGTCTTATATTGTCTTTGCAAATAATAGGTCTGACAACAAAAGAATCCATTTCCTTGAATGAACCAAGCTCAAATAGCCTCTCATCGTTTCAGAATATACAATTAAAGAATTCCAAATGGTAAACAATTTTAGCTCTAATGAAGGAGTTCTATAATTAGTGAACATGTATCACAAGAAATCAGGTTAGCTTGTTCAGCTTCCTCTTTGGAAATAATGTATTTTCCACCACATCGGCAACTCCAAGAAAAAGAATGATCGTCTGGAAAGAGAACAAAATAATGCTTATAAGTAGCATCCTTTAAAAATGCAAAGTTTATTCCATAGAAATTGCAAAAGCAAAAGAAGGAAGCTCGAGAAATATAACATTATTTAATGGACAGCTGGAAGAAAATTCTTGCAGAGGGGCAATATTTCTAAAAAATTCTCTACCAAAGAATCTTTACATGCACAGCAGACGGACTGGAGCTGTGACTCAACAGTCCAGAGTTTTTGAAGGGAAAGGGAGTGCACAGAAGCAATCTAAGTTTCAAAGTTTTATGTCTTCAGCAATGTGTTTGTCCAAAATGTTACCATGAAGGAAAAAGAAAAACAGCCCTACACAGCTCATTTTTTAAGGGAACATGATGTTCATGCCTGGAGTCCCTTTTAGAGAAAATTCTGACAACTGAGCTGTTTATCATAAAGTTCAATATCTGGATACTTTCTGTTTGGGTATCATATTATTTCCAGAATCCAGACTGAAACATATAAATACAAAGTCATGGTTTTTTCACCCCACCTGTGTGGGATGTGTGGGTATGGCTGGTTTTCCCAAATAACGGCTGAAGCAACAGAAAAATCTCAGCTCAGAAGGCCAAATGAGGCAATGTAGTGCAACATTTAGTCTCCTAATGATGGAAATTTTAAGTCCGTGGTCTTCCTGGGAAGCTGAAATTCTTGTGCCCTTTGACTGAAAGAATCACTGATCATTTTGGTCATTCCATTTTACTGTCTCCTAGCAGTGGCTGTCGAAGAAAAAGAACTTAACCATATCATTTATTTTCCCACTGTAATAATTTTTTGTTAGAGATAAATGAAGTCTGGAAAGATGCATGATTTCCTGTTATCAAATACCTTCTTTCAATTCTGAAACCTCATTAGCATTTACAACACATCAATGTAGAAAAAGAAAAAAGAAAAATTCAACTTCCTTGTACTTGCTCTCTATCAAGTTCAGCCTTAGAAAAAGTAGCAATTAAATAAGCCAAAATTTTGTGCTGCTTTTCTCAGTAAGGAAAACATGAATTCATTCACCTGATCCTGCTTTTTATTTTTTGCAATGTATAATTTCTCCATAAATAAAAATAATTTACTCTTACGTTCAAAAATACAAATATCTTCCCTATCAAAGCCACCATCTATATAGTAGAATGTGTTTTCAAAGACAATTGTTTTATTATTAAATTATCTAAAAATATACATATTCTATCCATTGATTTTCACAAGCTAAATCTCTTCTTCTTTTATTACCACTTCAGTGAACATTCAGAAGCAATTGGAGGTGACATGTGCTTGGTAAATGACACAGAGAACACCATGGGCTACCGTTGAGTTTTGTCATAGATGATTCCAAATATTAATGCTTACTAAAAGTTCACATCTTATTAAAGTTTCTCCTTTTAATATTCCATCATCAAGCCATTAAAAAAAGTATTATCACAGAAATCCGTTTTAATTGGAAATTACTGCTTTTTACCTTAACATTTATTTATTTACTTATTTTAGAGGCAGAGTTTGCAAAAGACAAGGAGAGAGTGAGCTTGCATCTGCTAGTTAACTCCCCAAATGGCCACAACAACAGGGCTTGGGTACTTGTGCCTGCCTTCTTCCGTTGGTTTCCTAGGTGCATTATTAGCAGGGAGCTGGATCGGAAGTGGAGCAGCCAAGAAAAGAACCAGCACTCATATGGGATGCCTGTGTTGGAGGCAGTGTCTTAAAACCACAATGCTGACCCCAGCAGTGATCATTTTAAAAATGAATGAATGAAGGCCAACAAAATAACCAAGCTATTATAATAATAGCTTAACTGAAGGACAAAGATTAGCTCAGGTCTGATTTTTAAGCATAATAAAAGGCATCATTTCACATTACCCCCTGATTGGGCAGCTGACAATTTGACTATGTCCATTATGTAGGGTTTTATCAATGTTTCTCCATTACAGATCATCATCTTCCAAGGTCATTCTAAAAATGATCCAGGGGCCAGTGCTGTGGCGCAGTAGGTTGATCTTCTGCCTGCGGCGCTGGTTCTAGTCCAGCTGCTCCTCTTCCAGTCCAGCTCTCTGCTATGGCCTGGGAAAGCAGTAGAAGATGGCCCAAGTCCTTGGGCCCCTGCACCTGCCTGGGAGATCGGGAAGAAGCACCTGGCTCCTGGCTTCGGATCAGCAAACCGCCAGCTGTTGCAGCTATTTAGGAAGTGAAACAACAGAAGGAAGACCTTTCTCACTGTAACTCTACCTCTCAAATGAGTAAAGAACATCTTTAAAAAAAATTATCCAGAATGAATACTTAAATGATTTTTTTACTTGTCCAGTTGCTCATACTTTTTGTTTAATGTCATTTTCTAAGACTGATATTTTAATGGCAAGAAATGTTCAAAACTTATATGATTTTCTAAAGTTATTCCTCCAAAAATAATGGCTTTATGTAGCTGTTGCTCAGTATGCTCTCTCATGAGAATAAGGATTATTTCCATCTTCATAACTATAAAAATGTTAATTTTAATAAAAATCAAGGATGTTAAATGAAGTGGATCTGCTTATTACCACTTTATTGCTTATGGTTGGGATTTGTTTTTTAAAGGGAGGGAGAAGGGCCAGTGTTGTGGTGTAGTGGGTGAAGCCTCTGCCTGCAACACCAGCATCCCTTATGGGTGCTGGTATGAGTCTCAGTTGCTCCACTTCTGATCTAGCTCCCTGCTAATGCCCATAGGAAAGAAGTGGAGGATGGCCCACTGCACCCACATGGGAAACTTGGGAGAAGCTTCAGGCTCTCCAACTGTTGAGGCCATTTGGGGAGTGAGCCAGCGGATGGAAGATTCTGTCTCTCCTCCTCTCTCTCTAACTCTGCCTTTCAAAGAAATGAAGGAAGGGGGGGGAGGGAGGGAGGGAGGGGGAGAGAAAGAAAGGAAGAGGAAGGAGAGGAAGGAAGGAAGGAAGGAAGGAAGGAAGGAAGGAAGGAAGGAAGGAAGGAAGGAAGGAAGGAAAGGAAAGGAAAGGAAGAGAAGGAGAGAATGTGAGCGAGATTAACAGAGAACTCCCATCTTCCGGTACACTACCAAATGCCTGCAGTGGCCAGGGCTGGGGCTGAAGCCTGGGGTGAGGCGAACACACTTTATGTATCCCATGTGGTGGAGGAATCTATTTGAGGCATCACCAGTGCCTCCAAGGTCTGCATTAGCAGGAGGCTGGAGTCAAGAGCCCTCAGGGATTGAACTTGGGTATTCACAAATGTCAAAACTGTCATCTTAGTCACTAGGCCAATGCCTGCCCCTCTTTACTATCAAGTCGACTCCAAGTCCCATGGACAATCACACATTTACAACAGCTCTTGAGGAGTTCATCTTGTACATTTCCCTTAATGTGTTGGCATATTCACTTGTATCAGAAAATCTGTGTATTTAGTGATTGAACAGATACCCAAACCACCAATCCATATTTTTTATTTAAAACAAAATCTTAAAATTATAGTATTTTTTAAAAGCTTTGTAAAAAAGAAAAATTAAACCAGTTTACAGTACTTTCACCTTATCAGGAATCATTAGTAAACAAACTAGTTTTATCAAAGAGATTAAACACATATACATATGGATTGATAAGGAGGCAAAATATATTTAAAAATATATTTAGTTCAGCAGATCTTCCTAATAAATGACATACTCTAATCTATCCTCTCCACAAACTTCATAGCAGGAACTTGCAGTCTGCTCTAATGAGACTCACTACCAACGCAAACTCTAGTTACACAAAACCTCAAGGTTTTTAAATTATTCACAGTAGATAAAAATTTCTACTCCAGACTCTCATTTGAGTGGTGGGAGGCAGAGTGTCTACATAGGCAAAAACATCTTTACCTTCTAAATCAATCTGGTTTTGATTCAATTTTTAAGAGCACCATGTTAAGAATTTGTCATCAAAGAACTAAACTTGGTTTCAAGAAGGCTGGCTCTGTTTCCCTTCTACCCATTCTCATCATTAGTAAATTTCTATAAACCTTCAGGGAATTTGTACCCTGAGCTGAACAATAAAGTTAAAAGGCTATGAGTATATAAAAATTCTAGGAAACAGATTTTCTTCATTTGTACAGGGAAACGTACTCATAGCTTCTATTTTAGCAAAAGGTATTTGCTTAATTTAATGCCTAACCAGAACAATTAGAGACCATCACAAGGATAGAAAAACCACATTGGATTCACGTTTTTTAAAATTCTAGTAATACAAAGACATGACTTTATGTTGAGTCAAGGAGGATGACAGGTATTTTTTTTCCTCCTAAGAGAGTAAAAATTCAAGCCTCCAAGTAGAACAGCATATATTAAGAGCCCTGCCCTGATAGATTATGATTCTGTTAAGTAGGCCTTCTTTTTTTCTTTTTTTGGCAAGCAGAGTGGACAGTGAGAGAGGGAGTCAGAGAGAAAGGTCTTCCTTTACTGTTGGTTCACCCTCCAATGGCCACTGCAGCTGGCACGCTGCAGCCGGCACGCTGCGGCCGGCGCAGCACGCTGATCTGAAGCCTGGAGCCAGGTGCTTCTGGTCTCCCATGCGGGTCCCAAAAACTCAAGGGAATGTTTACACTCTGATGTCTTTACATTAATGGTTGATGAACTAAGGGTGCAGACTTGATCTAATTATGGTGGTCAAAAGCTATGCTTGCAGCCGGCGCCCCGGCTCAATAGGCTAATCCTCCACCTTGCGGTGCCGGCACACCGGGTTCTAGTCCCGGTCGGGGTGCCAGATTCTGTCCCGGTTGCCCTTCTTCCAGGCCAGCTCTCTGCTGTGGCCAGGGAGTGCAGTGGAGGATGACTGCACCCGCATGGGAGTGCAGGAGAAGCACCTGGCTCCTGGCTTCGGATCAGTGTGGTGCGCCAGCTGCAGCGGCCATTGGAGGGTGAACCAACGGAAAAGGAAGACCTTTCTCTCTGTCTCTCTCTCACTGTCCACTCTGCCTGTCAAAAGAAAAAAAAAAAAGCTATGCTTGCAGAGAGGTCTTTGGGTCATTGAGAGCATGCCCTTTAGGGCAGTTGTTGTGCGACTGTTGCTCATTTTATCTGAGTTCTCAGTTCCATCTGCTGCTTGGCTCACTATGTGATCGTTCCTCCACACTCGCCATGCTCAACCTCCAGTGGATGGCTGTTTACAAGGCTACCTGGTCCTTAAGTGTAACCTACAAACTTTAAGAGGAAATAAACCTGTTCTTTCTCCATAAGCTCCTCTCAGATATTAATATACCACCTAAAGAGAAAATAAAAGTTCTCGTAGGAATTATTCTCAATCATCAACAAGGAGAATGGTAAGGATTATCTTCTCTGACTTTACTTAAATTATACAGAGGGTAATGCAATAACCAACGTGGTTAAAAGCAAAAAAGAAGGACTGTTACATACCTAACATCTACTTAAACTAGATAAGTAACTGGAAGTCAGTCAGAGAGAGAGATATTAGTACATGAACTTAGGAAATAAAACTAGACCAAGCAAAAATACTCATATGTATATGGAAGGCAAAGGTATTATTTCTTTATAAAATTTCCAAATAGCGTATGAGGGTTTTTTTCCCCTTATAAAAAAATGCCCCTGCCCCCAAAAAATCCCTAATATTTTTCTTCATTCTAGCCAACAGACAGAAAAATTCCAACCTTCATTCCAAGACATTTCTTCAAGATATACTTGGGCATCTACTGGTCCCACATTTCTTAGGTCATCTTCTGTAAAATATAAAATTAAGCATTTAGTTCTTGTACTTTAATTGTAACCATGAAGAATACTGGCAACTCCACACTGGTCATTACAATTCTAGTTTACTTACCATTTAAAAACTTAGCTTATCAATATTGTTTTCCACCTACTTGAAAGGCAGAGTGAGAAAGAGTGAAAAAGAAATCTTCCACCTGCTGGTTCATTCCCCAAATGCCTGCAACAGCCAGAGCTTGGCCAGGTCAAAGCTAGGTACCTGAAACTCTACTCCATCCAAGTCTCCCACATGGGTAGCTGGGGCCCAAGCACTTAAACCAACATCTGCTCCCTCCCAGGAAGAATCAGCAGGAAGGTGGATCAGAAGTGGAACAGCCAAGATTTGAACTCATACTCTTGATATGGGATGTAGGCTTTCCAAGCTGCAGCTTAATTGACTTTACCACAAACTCAAGCTCCAGCCTACCACTTTTAACAGCAGTGTTAAGGATATCTGATTTAAGCTGGCCAAAAAGTCTAGCCACATACCACTATTTTAAAACTTCAACAATCAAAAGCTATCCCTTTTTTTTTTTTTTTTTTTTTTTTTTTTTGACAGGCAGAGTGGACAGTGAGAGAGAGAGACAGAGAGAAAGGTCTTCCTTTGCCATTGGTTCACCCTCCAATGGCCGACACGGCTGGCGCGCTGCGGCCAGCACACCGCGCTGATCCGAAGGCAGGAGCTAGGTACTTCCCCTGGTCTCCCATGGGGTGCAGGGCCCAAGCACTTGGGCCATCCTCCACTGCACTCCCGGGCCACAGCAGAGAGCTGGCCTGGAAGAGGGGCAACCGGGACAGAATCCGGCGCCCCAACCGGGACTAGAACCCAGAGTGCCAGCGCCGCTAGGTGGAGGATTAGATTATTGAGCCGTGGCGTCGGCCAAGCTATCCCATTTTCACAACATGCATCATGCAAGAGCATGAAGTCCATTTATTGATTCTTTGTGATCAGTTAGTGACCTGTGTTTTTGTAAGGGACAGAAAGCCTTGGCAGATAGACTATCTGAAGCTAAGAAGGCAGAGTGGAGTTGGGTAAAAATAAGTAACCTGAGCCTTAGTTGTAAGCTTTCTAACCTTGAGTGCATCTGTTTTTCCAAGACAGGAGTCATCCCTTCCTTCAGGAGGGTTGCTATGGATATTCCTCCAAAATTCATGTTGAAGCCCTAACCCTCAATGTGAATATACTTGGAAACAGGGTTTTCAGAATGTAATTAAGTCTAAATGAAGTCACTGTGAGTTGGATCTTGATCTGAAAGGATCTGTAGCTTTACAAGAACAGAGAGAGTGACCTCTTTGCTCCACATGCACCCGTACACAGAAGAAAGGCCATGTGAGGACACAGCAAGGAGGCGGCTGTCTGCAAGCTAGGAAGAGGGTCCTCATCAGGAACTGAATTGGCCAATCCCTTGACTTGGATTTCTCAGCCTCCACAACTGTGAGAAAGAAATTTTGGATAAGGCTGGTATTTCATTACAACAACTCAGTCGTGTATTTTGTTATGGTGGCTCCAACAGACTAATAGAATAAAGCAATTTTAGCCTGATCAAATAAGATCAGGCTACAACTGCCTTAAATAAAGCAGTACTGCCCAAATGTAAGCGGATGCTAGTCATCGATCTTTAATTGCTTGCAATAGGATAATAAGAAACTTAAAGGGAGAATTACTTTAATATTTCAATAACCCCACAATACAATTTTTTTTTTTTTGGTGTTGTTTTTTATGCTGCGCTGTGATTTCCATGGGCTACTGTTTTTCCTACAGAAGGAAGGTCCAAGGAAGCCTGGAATTCCACCTACATTTAGAAAGACTACAGTCCAGGTAGTAGAAGAATGCTCTCTAGTTTGAAATAAGTGCACTTTAGGGCAAAGAAAGCAACTATAGTTTGGGAGCACTTTTTTGCTTTTCAAGTAATGTTATATTTTCTGTATGCTTGCACAGTTCTTCCAGAAGTCAATGCTTAAAAATAAACTACTGAAAACTAACCCCCCAATGAAAACTTCTTCAGCTGTCTCACTAGTCTCTTGTTCACTTGCTGAGAATGCTTTCCTTTGTTCTGTTGTGTGAATGCCGGCAATTTAATTATATTTAATAACTGCCTGCTCAAAATTTATTGGTGAGTTACACAATTTTAAAATAGATGAAGAGATTATCCAATATTTTGAACTCACCATATTTTCTTATTAAGCTATGCCAAATATTAACCCATTTCTTATTTACTGGGTACCACTAGTCTATTAGACGCTCCCTAAAATCAAAAGATAAAGACTTTGTCCAGTGGCTGGATTTGGTTCCTGCACTTCTGTACGCTTACTGAATAGCTTATGTAGATTGTATCAGTATATAATGTCTGAATAAAACAGAACAATTTAATTCCCACATGCTGCACCTTCCAATTTTTGCCAACTTAAAAAATGTATAAGTCTCGTGGATGGGGGAAAAGTCTTAATGACATTTTAGTTTCATAGAAGGACCAGGACGGTTTGCTAAAGTGCGTAAATTAAACACTGTTATAGATTTGAGGAATGGGGCCAGTTGGCACTCAACAGATACTGTTCAGGAGAAGGTTGCCTATTTTCCAGGATGTCTTACCCAGATCTTAATTTTAAAATCAATTAAAGGAAATTAGGGCAAAGATAATGACAGTATGAATCAGCTTTCTTAATCTGTTTTGAACATCTATAAAAAATTAATTGTACAAAAAGACAACCCATTCATATAAACCTGCTATACCATTTTTATTGAAAAATAACTTGCAAATATAACTGTCAAGCAAGTCAGCTTCCTATTGTTCTGTTTCTCTACTGGGAAGCTGTAGTTATTCTCACCTAGTTAGTTTTTCACGTGCAACCATTTCTATTTTTCACTTACTCAAAAAACTGGCTTTTACATTTTTATTATTCTTTTCTATCTCTATGCACAGGAGTTTTAGAATAGCTATCTATTTATTGGTTTGAAGATTTGCTTAATATGTCATGGTAAGAGGAAAACAGACACAAACATGGTTAATACCTTGCCCAAGGTCAGAGTTAAAAGGAGGATATTAAAATATTCTCATATTCTGGGACTGTCTAAACATATGTAGATTGACCTGATTATATAACATGATGTACATGCAACCCAACTTTCTGTGAGGATTTTGTTTTAAAAATCAATTATGTGACATACTTATGATGCCCCATGACATGAAATGTAGAAGGTGAAACTAGTCTATAGAGTTCTGTTGGGAGAATTCACAAGGGGCCTTCTGGTCAAATGGGTATGTTTGCTGTGAAAATCCATCAAGCTATACTCTTAGATACGTACATTTCTCTGTTAAGAATATTATACTTCAATAAAAGTTTTAAATTAGGTCATGAATGTGTTGAGACTGTAATGGCTACATTTTAAAACAGAAATATGAAAGAAAAGTTATAGAAAAGAAACGTGTCATAAGAAAGGGTATTCTCTGAAAGGACGGTAATTTAACCAACTTCTGAAAAAGGCTGGGGTGATTAACTCCAAGGAAAATTGGATCCCTGGAGAACTGTATAATGAGCAGACGGGGTACATACAAGTAAAAGGTGAATCTAAATGTGGGCAGTGGGGGGTAACCAAGATCCTTTGTTGAGAGGCAGGTGTCCAGGGCTGGGGCAACAGCAAATTCCCTCCCCCTCTACAACCCCCAGTACAATTACAAGGAAGGAGCACAAACAAATCAATGTTGTTTTTTTCCCCTTTTAAACAATAATCTCTGCTTGTCCACTATTGTGGTTATAATTAGAAAACGTAATTCTTCCCCATCTACTGAAAGTAACTCACAGGAACCTAGTAATTAGCTTTGTTAATTGTCTACTAATCAGGCAGGGCATCTTCAAAACAGATAAGTTAATTTTGTAGTATTACATATTATAAATATTTTTGCTCATTGCAATGAAACATAATGCAACTCCTATCTCCAAGTTCTTCAGTTAACGTGACACCACTAAAAATGTTGAGATATAAATTGACTTGGTGATTTAATTAAGGAGTCAGATCCAAGATCTGAAATCTGGATTCTTTGCGACAGAATGGTGAAAACCATTTAAAACAAATAAACTACAGCCATGTGGAAAGAAAAAGCATTGCCTGCCATTTGATGTACTCTATCTTGAGTCCAATGACATGACATGATTCCTGAGTCTTTTGCAGAAAATGGGTTCAACTTTTTCTAAGGTATCTTAGAACATCCTGTGTTGTACTCACACATTTAGCAAAACAAGGAGACAAGAAATACTTTGAAATGGAGTTACATATAGAAAGCAGTGCATTAGAGAGGTTCCTCAGGAATATAATGCTAAAATCAAATAATTTATGTGGTTACTTGAAAAAGAATCTTTCAACCTTTAGAAGTATAGGCCCTTCTGACCTTGTGTTCTATTGGATTTGTCTGACAACAAGAGGTGAAAGAATTCTGTGGCTCCATTGTCTCAACAGTGGGATCTAAGAAAACAGTGGCAGGACTCATCAGAGAGGTTTATGAGCCTGCAATTCAAAGAGATTAAAAGGAAAATCTACGGAGATTCTTTCACACTGAAGAATAACATTAAATAACTATTAGCAGCTTGGTTCAGTAAAGCTTACTAGAGCTCTCGCTGGGTCATTCACAACTTTCTAAAAGAGGAAAGGTTTTTTTCAGCTCCATTTGGGAATCAATAAATATTTCTTACTTCTTACAAGACAATGGAATTCCAGTCCTTTAAACTTCCTCCTAATGACAGTAAAATTTCTAAAACAACTCTGTTTAATGTCTAAATAATGACAGTTCTATTCCCAAGATACGCCTTCCAACTGGGGCTACAATTTTACAAAACAGTATAAATAAAAAATAAATAACATCAACAAAAAGTTAGAGGGATGAGAAATTTTAACTTTATTCAGATGGCTGAGAAATTCATTCAGCTGAATACTGGCCAAAAGATCCAAACCACCTCATCTGCAGCTCTGTGTATACTGTCTTGTGTGGCAGTCAATATCATGTTACTCACAGCATCATCATGGCACATAGCAATAAGCTCACTGTATTTATTTTTATGGCATTTCAAAGGTTCAAAGTTTGCTTTGAAATCTGCGTGTGTAAGTTAAAACAGCAGTGTTTTCCTTCCGGTCTAACTCATTTTTTGGCTGTCTTAAAACCAAGCAGTTTAATTTTAAACAATCACCTCATTCTTAAAAATTATTTCACTATATGTAATTAAAGTTTTCATATAGGAAGTATCTCAAAGGGAATCTGTTTCTCCTTAACATATCTCTGTTCTTAGAAAAGTCTTTACTTTGATAAGAAATTGAAAATAAGGCAATATTTAATTTGAAATGTATTTATTAAACCATACAGCCCTGTTGTCTCTTCCTAGATCAGAGTAAAGAGTCACAATTACAAGGCTTTCCACATTGAAGAAAAATTACAAACTTGGAGCTTAATTATGAACTTAAAGAACTGTGGAGCTTATATAAACCCAGTGCTTAAGAAAGGAACCAAATTAAACTCAGAAACTGAATTCCTTGGGTTTTACAGGTGGAGCAGCAGCAGAAGTAGGTCTGGCCTCTTGTTCTGACCCTCAACAATGCCTCATCCCTTGGGGCCTATGCTGTGGCACAGCGGGTTGGGCCCCTGCCTGCAGTGTTGGCATCTCATGTGGGCACCAGTTCAAGCCCTGGCTGTTCTGCTTTGGATCTAGCTCTCTACTGTGGCCTGGGAAAGCAGTAGAAGATAGCCTAGGTTCTTGGGATCTTGCACCCACATGGGAGGTTCCTGGTTCCTGGCTTCACATCAGCCGAGCTCTGGCCGTTGTTGAGGCCATTTGGGGAGTGGGCCAGTGGATGGAGGATCTCTCTCTCTCTCTCTCTCTATCTCTCTCTCTCCCTCTCTCTCTCCCTCCCTCCCTCCCTCCCTCTCTCCCTTTGCCTCTCTGTAGCTCTGCCTTTCAAATAAATAGATAAATTGTTTTTAAAAAAATGAACTATCAGTATGGGCAATGACATACATAAGTTTCAAAATTATTTAAAAAAATGCCTCATCCCTGCCTATCTGGAACCAATACTAGTAGACTGCACACAACCATTCAAAGCTTGAAAGCCTAGCACAGTGATGCTAACTGTGATACAGAGTTAGAGAGAATGGCTTTGAATCCCTGCTGTCAGTTACTAGCTATGTGACCTTAGTCAAACTGCTTAAATTCTGAGCCTTAGACTCTTTCTCTGGAACATAGATATTAATGAAGATTACAGCACTATTTTTACTTATTATTTCATAAAGCTGAATTGATCTGTCCTTATCAGACCATAAGAAAATGACTAAAAACCAGTCTATGATTAGTGGGGGGGGAAAGCTCAAGTTCCATAGCATAGAAAGGCAGCAATTCCTCTCTGTGAAGTTTGTATACATTGCTATTGCCTGTCCCATTGAAACTGACCCATTATTATCAAAGCCACAAATTTTTTTTAGTCCCTCCAAAGTATCAAACTCAGAACCAAAAGATAGGAACCAGAGAAAAAAAATTCAAAATAATAAATTTTGTGGACTAAATTCAGAGGGTAGACATGATGATGGGGTAGAATATCAAGAAAGCTTAGAGGGTGGTGGGGACAGAAGGATGAGGGCCTGCACTGGGACCTTGGACAGAGAAAAAGCTGTAAAGAATCAGAAGGGGAGGGTGCTATGAGCAATGACAAACATTATTAACAAATGCGTCTGGGAGCCCCTAAATGAACCAGAAGACAGGATCCACTTCAGGTCTGCAATAGGTGATGAAGCTGGAAAATGTAATGGGGGTGAGCTTCAAAGCTTCTCTCTTATTTAAATTCCAGGTGAATGGTTAAGTGCTCTTCTTTAATAGAAGAGTGAGAATAAAGAAAGCTAGATCGATCAAAATGTAAAAGACCAGGAGCAGGCAGCAATAAAGAAGGCAAGGCCAATTATGAAAATTATATGGATATGTGTTATAATCTGGAGTGGACTACTGTGGTACCTTTGAGAATGATCACACAGAAAAAAAACTCTGAAAAAGAAGACATGCCAACAATATTTCTGATTCGTTGGTTGTAAATATAGAAAATTATAAGTAACTTGGGTGTGATCTGAGGCCCAAGTTTCAAGTCTGATGAAAAATAAGCAGTGAGAAACGCGACCCATCTGTTTTAGACTGAATTCACAGGATCCTCCTCAGGTAGAAACTGGGAAAAGTTAAAGTTGAAAACAAAAACTTCCTAAAATTCTACACTTTTCTATTATTAAATCAGAACCTTGAACTGTGTTTCGGAATTACCCCTACAGTCTTGCCAACAGGTTTCTATAACCTTATGTGAAGATAACCAAATTTTCATTCAAAATCAGTGAGAAATAACCTTAAAATACATTTTCATTTCAAAAAAGTTATTTGCATTCAAGTAAAAGTAAAATCATATGAGTAGTCATCTTCTTGTGACAAATAAGATGGGGCTTAAGGGCCCTCACACAAAGTTTTCTGTATACTCTCTTCTCCCTCTCAAGATAATGCCAGTCCCAAACTGTCTAGATGGATTTTCTGCATCATTTCACATACTTACTTTT
This sequence comes from Oryctolagus cuniculus, assembly GCF_964237555.1. Taxonomy (NCBI): domain Eukaryota; kingdom Metazoa; phylum Chordata; class Mammalia; order Lagomorpha; family Leporidae; genus Oryctolagus; species Oryctolagus cuniculus. The sequence goes on from NC_091432.1 coordinate 34,571,515, forward strand.
CCCAGAAACAGTCACCAAAAAAACATACCCCCTGATGCTTATCTTCACGTTTTACCTGAAGCAAATATTTACAGCCAATTTTGAAATTCCTAAAATCAAATGGAAATACTAATATGACCATAAATGGAAATTCTAATGACAAACACAAGTATTTTCTAAGGGTCAGTTCTAGGACATAATTTATGCTCTGGTCTTAAGTAATTATTAACCCACATTCAGATCATCTACAATTTCACAGTATGTTATTCCCCTGCTTTTGGAGTTAATCGGTCTTTAATATGTTTTGCAGGAAGAATTCGTATTTTAAGAAATTATTTATCGACTCAGTTATATGAAACATAAATCTTGGTGGGACTTTACAATGTGTTCCTCATTTGGTCTAAGATTTGTTTATCTTCCATTCACAAATATTTATCTTAACAAAGGGCTGAAATGAATTGTACAATAAAACACAAGAAATGGACCTATTATTGTACCTAACTAAGGAGATGGCCTGATGAACTATGAGCGAACACATGCTCCTTTCACAGGTCTCACCCAACCCTCTTCTGCGTCAGGCTGTTTTGGCTATCCACGTACTTGGCTAACTGTGGAGAATAAAGGTTCCACATTACCAAAATGTTTCACTAAAACAGACTAATACTCTAATATACATTACCAGTGAGGATTTTTAACAAAACCTACTTTAAAAAAATGTTATTTAATCTGATTAACCTCATTTGAAGGTTTGTTCCTCTTTAGGTCACCCAGAAGTAACTCAACTTACGAGTGTCACTCTGTAGAGTTACCAAGACATCACAGATATGTTTTACTGTCATACTACAAAGCTACTGAATCATGATCCATATTATTTTCCCATGATATACTTCTGATATGTTTTTTTAATGTGCTTAATATATGAGAACATTCCCCACAAGGTTTATAAAGGCAACAAAACCTATTCAACAGATTTTGTTCAAGTGAATATTTTGTAAATCCCATAAGGGTTTTCCAAAATGCTCATCTTGTTGAAATGCAAAGCCTAGTCTTGAATAACTACATCCCTTTTCAGAGGAACACTGGAAGCAGCCTTTGGAAGCATCTTAGAAAACCATAAGGTAAATATGCCAACTGAAACTAACTAATTAAATTCACTAGTTAACATTGCTTTTGAAATGTGTAATCTCTGTGAACTGAATATTACTAATCCTTTTCTTAGGTTTGCTTTTCTACAGCCTAGTCAATGTGCCCTAAAATATCAACTGAAGAGCAGAAAAGAGGAAATAAGAAAGAAAAAAACTTGTCTATTTTACTTTAAGTTATCTGGCCTAGACTGTTACTTCTTGTGTATTATGAAGAACCCATCTGATAATTTCTTTGAAGAAGCAAAGAAATATGGATGTCAAGAACTACTTTAAATTATCTTTTTGATAGGAAAATGGCTATGGGCAGTATTGATGAGATTTGTATTACAACAGAGCACCTACTTTGAGCTGTGAGATATGAGAAAGCATTCAATATCAGCCAAGAAAGCATCTCTCCTACCTCCTTCCCAAGTGTTTCAGATCTCATTTATTTTATACTGTAAGTTAATTGTGGGCAGGAAACAAACATATTTAAAGCACATCCTAATGAAAAGAAAGTTTTACAATGAACTATTACCACACGCAAGAAGAGTTCTGTACAACAAAGCTATTTCCATGTCCCCAGGGGGTGACCCAGAAAAAAAGAGTGCTTTGACCTTGTTCTAACAAATTCTCTCTCTCTTGGTAACCTATCCTGGTCTTTAACAAATTAACACTCTCAGAGGTTTGCCTTCTATCAAATCTAAATCCTCACCATTAAAAGTTCAAGTTCATTTTCTTTTTTTAAGGAGCCAGTTAAGATGCATCAAGAAAAAAATATTAAACAGAAATAACAACACAAAAGTAGGTTGATTTTGAGAGTTTTGAAAAATAGCTCTGGTATAAAAGGTTCAAAATAACAAGCCAACCTCCATTTAAAATTGAAATAAAGCACTCATTCTTTACTATTCATAGTCTCTGGGAAAAATGAAATATTTAGGGGACAGTGTTGTGGTACAGCAAGTTTAAGCCATTGCCTGTGACCCCCATTATCCTGTGTGAGTGCTGGTTTGAGACCAGGCAGCTCTATTTCTGACCCAACTCCCTGCTAATGTGCCTGGGAAAGCAGTGAAAGATAACCCAAGTATGTGGGTCCTTGTTGCTCATGTGGAAGGCATGGATAGAGTTCCAGGCTCTTGGCTTTAGTCTGGCCCAGTCCTCTCCATTGCAGCCATTTGGAGAATGAACCAGCAGATGGAAGATCTCTGTAACTGTGTGTGTAACTCTGCTTTTCTAAGTTATTTTTTTAAAAAAAGAAATATTTAATGCTTAGATCTAAGGAACTAAAATGGCATGAGAAGCTATTTCTGCAGTCCTAGAACAGCTCAATTCAGTAATCACCTGCTTGAGAAATCTGCAAGGCAGACTGACATCATATAAATCCCAAGCTATTTATTTGAATCATGAATCAGGCCCAACTCTCAGTATATTTGGCTTGTCTAAACTACTAACCCACGAGTCCCCTGTGATTCAGTGGCCACAGCTGCTTCCATTAAAAGCTTAAAAGCTGAAAACCAAGGACTCAAAGTTTAAAAGAAATCCAATGTTACAAGGACTTCTCAAAGAGAAAGTCTTGAATATGTTGATTATTTGTTCTAACATCTCTTAAAACCCTTCTTGAATGTAACTCTATGCTCACGTTTGACTCATTTTGCTATTTCTTTCCATTTCGGGTATACCCCACCTTATACCCTCACAATAGAGAATATTTTATGATGTTTGACCTCTCCCTACACCATTTCTCTTTGGACAGCAGGCTTCTAGTCAATTTCACTAATATCTAATACTATAATGTAATATGTAATAGTATACAGGCTGTGGAGTGGTAGAAATGATGAGTGACAGTGAAAGTACATACCTTATCCTTATCCTCTTTAGGATGCAGTGTTGTGTGGGTTTTTGTTTTTGTTTGTTTGTTTTTGGTAAGATTTATCTATTTATTTATTTGAAAGACACAGAGAGAGGGAGAGACAGAGAAATCTTCCATTGACTGATTTACTCCTCAAATGGCAAAAACAGCCAGCTCTGGGCCAGACTGAAGCCAGGAACCCCATCCTGATCTTCTATATGTGTAGCAGGAGCCCATGTACTTTGACCACCTTGTGCTGCCTTCCCTGCATTAGCTGGGAGCTTCATCAGAAGGGGAGCAGCTTGGGGCTCAAATGGACACTCTGATACAGGATGTCAATGTCACAAGTGGCAGTTTAACCTGATGCTCCACAATGCTGGCCTCCAGGGTACAGTTTTGTGTGAATTACTCTTATCTTTTTTTTTTTTTAAGATTTATATATTTATTTGGAAGGCAGAGTTACATAGAGAGAGGAAAGGCAGAGAGAGAGAGGTTTTCCATCTGTTGGTTCACTCCCCAATTGGCCACAATGGCTGGAGCTGCACCAATAAGAAGGCAGGAGTCAGGAGCTTCTTCCGGGTCTCCCACACGGGTACAGAGGCCCAAGGACTTGGGCCATCTTCTACTGCTTTCCCAGGTCATGGCAGAGAGCTGGATCAGAAGTGGAGCAGCCGTGACTCGAACCAGCACCCACAGGGGATGCCAGCACTGCAGGCGGTGGCCTTACCCGCTATGCCACAGCGCTGGCCCCAGAATTACTCTTATGTTAAGCAAACTGGCACCCCTCTTAATAAAGACTAGCAAACACGTGCAAAAATCACCTACAGTAGAGTCTGCTAGCTTTAGGAATACAGGTTACTTTTCACATACAACACATTCACATGTATTAGTTCCAATTCTTTCGCAGAAATTCTATTGTGTGAATGAAGGTTAAAAAGGTGTTATCTATGGGGAGAAAGTCTATATTCTTTTGTCAGAAGTAAAAACATTTACTAAAGAAATACATTAGAAACATTAGGAAGATGCTTATATGCGAGGAGACTTCAAAAAGTTCATGGAAAAATAGAATTAAAACATGCTTTTATATTGATGTCAATATTTCTGAAATCCATGCATAGTTTTTCCATAATACTCTTAAGAATTCATTTTCCATGAACTTTCTAAAGTACTCTTATTTACACAAAATATAAGTACAGCCTAACAGTCAAGGCATATTTAAAAATTAATGCAATTTTTTTGTAATGGTACATTTGCCAAGTTCTTAATATTTTTTAAAAAGGCCATTAGCTTAAAAAAAAGGCCTTAGAGCTTCTTAGTACTATAAGTCACTAATAAAAACAGATATTTAAGTACATAAACAAATTGCTTATTAAGTCTTTTTACATAAAGGAATCAGACATTGTCTATAGGAAATAATCTATTTTATCCATACAACACCCTTTAGATGTTCTACAAATATCACTGGCTTTATCCTGCAATTCTGTGTTTCAGATATAAAGCCTGTTCTCAAATCAAATTTTCATAGCCGTTGTAGTAAGAGCCTTAAAACCACTTTGTGAGGTTTGACGATGTGCCAGCGTATGGCATGAGAGAAGCTTCAATAATCAACTACAGGGACAGCAAGCTTTTATCCACACGTCCCAGTCAATGCTGACTGAGGCTGATGTGCCACTGGGGAGAGCAATTGAGTGTTTTCCCCACAGGCTGTAACTGATTATTGACTCCCCCCATTAGCATGTGTGGTGTATATTGAAGGTCCAAACGGAAGGCTGAGGGACTCCTGTCCCAAGGCCAGTGCTGAAAGGCAGCCTATCACTTCCTGTAACTGCAGTCCATGTGTGACAAATCTGACCTACATTTCTCCCTTTCTTTCTCACAACAGCTTGACACTATTTTAAGAAGCTATTTTCTGAAAAGCATAAAAGAAATTGCTTTTAAGACTCTTAAACAATGTGCATCCTAAAGTATCATTTACAACAATCTTATATAGAATAGTTTATTCTGGGGCCATCATGAAACTCAGCCTAAAAATGAACTCAAAGATAGCAAAGAGCTTTACAAAGTTATAGGACAGAATAGGATAGGATACAACCTATATAGTATCTTCTTTTAGAAGGTCATTTATATAGTAGCCTCAAAAGCACTATTAGGATTTTAATGTGTACATAGTTAAATTTAATAAAAAGTATAAAACACATTCATTAGGAATGTATAATTAAACATTTTTCAATAGTTACAAAAAGTAGCTTTCATGGTTTCAAAGGAATCAATATCCTAGTAGTTCTGTTAACTTCTCAATGGATACACAATAATCATTACGAAGAATAGGGCATAATTAAAAACAGTGACGGTGTGGAGGAGGAAAGGTGGCAGTAACTGGGTGCAAATGCTGGAAAATGCTCCCGATGATGGCTGCAGACTGCGCTTCACATAGATGCCCACGGACTGGGGCTCCAAACCCAAGAACCTACCATGCCGCTGCAGGTCATACTCTTTTTTTGTCTCTTCATTCCCGAGGATTTTCCACGCCTGATCAACTTCGATGAACTTCTGTAAACACTCCTCCACCGTTCCTGCTGGAACATCTGTACTTTGTTTATCTGGATGATACTGCCAATCAAAAATAAAGGGAGTGTGAGTACTGAATTGAGTAGGGATAGGTTTAACGGGAGGGCGGGACACAACTGCAAATCTTAAAGCTTCAGTTAAGAGAAAAGATAGTGAGAAGAAGAAAACTAAGATGCCAATGTAGTAAGACAACAGTGTTTGGCACAGGAGACAACTGCCAGGTTAATTAGACCATTGGAGTAGCTATAAATCTACCAATGACATGATCTGTCACAACGTGCAAAGACAGCGTTTTCTGGATAATTTGCTCATGGAATCATTGGTCTCATGGACAATTTACCTAGAGAGGATGACTAACACAAATAGAAATAGGTACGTGCAGACTAGCAGGACACGAAAAGGGAAGAACACAAACTGCAGAGCATAAAACTTTCCTTATATAATGTGCTTGGCTATAGATTATCATAACAAAACAGACTGCTAGGTTTTCTTCATGAAATTACATCATACAATGATTTAAGATAGAAATGTAACTAATCAGAAAAATAAAAACACTTTTCATCTTCTTCCTCAGCCCTGAACATGCACATGTGGCTCAATGGATATCTCACTGTACTGTCCCCTTCCTTATTTTCTCTGATGTTCTCTGTGGCTCTTCCTTCTCTTTTACCTAAGAGTTCTTCAGAAAGGATCACAACATCATTTGCTTTTCAGCAGTTAGTCTCTCCATAACAAACAAAATGAGGAAAGGTTAACTAAATTTAGGGCTATTTCACTTAAGTAATCTGGGTGAACAGTAGCAAGTATCCAGATATGTAATTTTTCCACTCTCAATTAAATAGGGAACCACTTAATAGTTTTTATTTAGAATTTTAAACAGTAATTATTCTGATACTTTTATCCAATAGATTATAGAACATATTTTAATTTCAAAAAGAAGTTTAGATGATCGGGAAGCAGTTTATTTTGTATTCTTTTATTCAAGTTTTGATAATAAAACAGGCAAAGATCCATGACATATCAATGTGGTTGTTCACATACTCTTCAAATAATGATATGATTATTTAAATTCTTTTATTGATTGCTTTACAGAAATTAAAAGTACACAAAAAATTACAAGTATCATACCATTTTATTATCCAAGTAGCTAAGGCCAAAGCTACTCAATAAGTTGTGGCAAGTAACATGACACCAAATGACTTCAATTCCCAATGGAGAATTCAGAAAGTATGTAAGTTTTTCATTATATTGTGGAGTACTGCCTTTAATAATGAAGTCATCTTCTTAATGAACTTCCCCACACTACTGATGATACTTATGAACAGAGCAAAAGGTATTGTGATATTTCGATACACAGAACTGGAAAACATTATACATGATGGGAGGTGTACCAATGAGAATTAAGCTCTACTTTCCCTTTGACAACTACTCCTCCCATGCCAGATCCATATAATGACTGAAAAACAGAAAAGGAAACTAAAGCTTTACTGATTCATGTTCTTATGTCCACAATTCACCAAATGATACTCAAAAAAGTCATTCCGATTCTGAGATTTTAATAATCCCTGAAGTTGGGATAGTCAAGAAACATGCCAAAGTCAAAATAGAGCTGGCTGTATTAAAGTTCACTATCTGATCCATTCCTAAGACTATGTGAAGCCCATCTGTATAAATGTTATTCCTTAATGCAACATATTCAGCTATGCCATCAGTATACATTTAAGATACAGTTACATGTGAAGACTCAACCTGTCACAAGTGTAAAGTAAGGCACAGGAAGAATCATTCTAAACATCCAGGGTGGGAGCACAGATTAAAAGAAAAGTAATTTCTATTAGGCCATTATATAAAGTCTACTTGGTACAACAAATAGAAAAGGTTAGACCTAATCATCTGATTAAGAAAGTTCTACAACATCAGGAATTAGTTCCTGTTTTCCCCAAATTAAAATCTCTAGCTGAGGGCTGGTGCTGTGGCACAGGGGGTTAATGCCCTGGCCTGAAGCGGCGGCATCCCATATGGGAGCCAGTTCGAGACCTGGCTGCTCCACTTCTGATCCAGCTCTCTGCTATGGCCTAGGAAAGCAGTAGAGGATGGCCCAAGTCCTTGGGCCTCTGTACCCACCTGGGAGACCCGGAGGAAGCTCCTAGCTCCTGGCTTCCGACTGGTGCAGCTCCAGCCATTGTGGCCAACTGGGGAGTGAACCAGCAGATGGAAGACCTCTCTCTCTGTGTAACTCTGACTTTCAAATAAATAAATAAATCTTAAAAAAAAAAAAAAAACTGTAGCTAAATTTATTGAGTCATATATGTTCTCTGATAGTCAAAGTACAATTCAATCTCTTCCTAATTACCATTTTCTGATTGCTATTTGAAATAATTAGCTCTGAAGCTTTGAAGTCTATTCAGTTGTGCCACTAAAATTTCATATCATTCCATAACATCCATTAAATAGCTATATTGCATTTAGAAATGGCAATTATAACAATACGATGTCATTTAGCATGCTGAATGCCTCAGTCCAATCTGTTGGTAACAACTGCCAGAAAAAAAGAAAATTCTAATAGCCTGGGGTAATCTGATGGGGGGGGGGTATCAAATCCTAATCCCTGGCTCTTGTAAATGTTACTTTATTTGGAAAAAAAAGGCCATCTGCAGATGTGATTAAGATAAAGATTTTGCATTAAGTAAACTGAAAATAGATCTTTGTAAAAATTAAGAGTGGGAATGGGAGAAGGAGGAGGAAGAAGGGTTGGGGCATGGGAGGGTAGGGTGGAAAGTATCACTATGCTCCTAAATCTGTATATATGAAATACATGCAACTTGCATAACTTAAATAAAATTTGGAAAAATTAATAAAAATTAAAGATAAAGATCTTGAAATGGGGAGATTATTCAGGAGGCCCACATGCAAATCAAAATGCTCTTATAAGAAAAGAGGCAGAGGGGGATTTGACACACACAGAGAACATGACATGAAGATACTCTCCTGGAAGACTGAAGTGATGTGGCCACAAGTCAAGAAACGCCACCAGTCACCAGCAGCTGGAAGAAACGAGGAATGGATTTTCCCCTGAGTCTCCAGAGGGACTGCAGCCCTGCCAACACCTTGATCTTGGCCCAGTTATACTAATTTTGGTCTCCAGTCTCTAGAACTGTGCAAGTATAAAATTCTTTTAAGTCACTGAGTTTTTGTTAAATTTTGTAGCAACAAGAAATCAAAACATAGTCCAAATATTTCTATGCTGGACCACAAGAGGCATTAGAACTTTTTTCTTTTTTTTTTTTTTTAAGAAGTTTGAATTACGAGGCCTAGTAATAAAATGGTTGCAATATTATGCATATTTTTAGCATTAAAATCTAAAGTAATTTTCTGTTGCTAATGGGAAACAAGTCCCTAAAGATTTAAAGACTTGTCAATCCCAAAGTGAATATTAATTTTTCCTATTTCTAAATATGATACTTCCTTTGGGAGGCAGCCTCAATCATTTGTTATCACCATAAAAAGACAAGTTATTTTTCTCTTGTCAAAATTTACTTTATTCTTGTCCTTCTCTCCTATGATCTCCACTACCCAAACCTTCCCACTTGAGATCCCAAAGCTACCCAAATATCATTCATTCATTTACTCTGTATTCTAGGGGTTTGCCAGCTGAATCTTATGGATAACAAAGACTTCTGAGGACAACATTCACCAGTGAAGTAGAGAAAAGATCCTTTAATTAACAGAATAGGTATTCTAAAATTAATATTGCAAAGTTCATTTATTTTGACTGACTTGCATTTTCTTTCAGCATCAAAATGAAATTCATTTGGTATGAGCTGCAAGAACTTACTACCTTGGAAGCAATGGACTAAAAATTAAGAAATCAGCAAGTCCTGGAACAATTAGAAAATAATTATTAAATATAAAAATTAAATTAAAATTAAATTAAAAATAAACTAGAAATTACCATTAACAGGATCATAAAAAATATGAAACAAAACAAAAACTACAGAATCACTCTGGAAAAACCAATGGTAGGATGTATGACTTTTACATTTTTTAAAACTACAAAATAGCACTAAGATAAATCAAGAAGGACATAAACAAATGGAAAGAAAAAACATATTCTTGAATGGGAGGATTCATGTCCATTTCCACTAAACTGATACATTAATAAAACCCCTCCCAAAATTCCAGCAGATTACTTTAAAGAAATGGGTAAGGCAATGTGCTACTATTTACATTTCAAGACTTACTATAAAGTTACAGCAATCAAGACTATACTTCTGGTCTGAAGATACACAAATAGATCAGTGGAATGGAATACAGAGTCCAGAAGTAGACAGACTGTACATATATGGTCAATTGACTTTCAACAAAGAAGTCATAGCAAGTCAATGAGGAAAGAAGAACATTTATATAACAATGGTTTTGAAACTACTGGATAACCATCTGGAAAAAATACAACTGCATTCCGTATCTCATTTCACACACAAAAGTTAATTCAGGATGAATCACAGACATAAAAGTAAAACTTCTAGAAGGAAACATACCTTTACCTCATAGAGTAGGCACAGACTGCTTTGACAGAAAACAAAAAGCACAAAGTATATGACACAAAATTGATAAACTGAACTTCATAAAATTTTGTAATTTTCTGCTCATCAAAAACCACCAAAAAAACAAATAGACAATCAACAGACTGGGAAAAAATATTACTGCATAAATATCAGGATTTTTATTAATAATATACAAAAAAGTGACAAAAAGACAAATTAAAAAAAAAAAACTCCGAACAGATACATTTCTAAATAAAATAAAATTGATGGAAAAACACTGTGAAAAAAACTCAAGTTTTTTCCATCAGTTATTAGGAAAATATGAATTACCATCACAATGAGATACTAGTATATACCTAATAAAATAGTTGAAATAAAAAAGATTGTGGGCTGATGTGGCATAGTAGGTTAAGCCGCTACCTGCAATGTCAGCACCCATATCCACACAAGTGCTGGTTCCAACTATGGCTGCTTCATTTTTGATCCAGTTCCCTGCTAATGTGTCTGGGAAGGTAGCAAAAGATGGCCCAAGTACTTGAACCCTTGCCACCCATGGGGGAAACCTGGATCTCTCTCTCTCTCTCTCTCTCTCTCTCCCCCTCTCCCTCTCCCTCTCCCTCTCCCTCTCTCTCCCCCCTCTAACTCTGCCTTTCAAACAAATAAAATAAATCCTAAAAACAAAACAAAACAAAACAAACAAACAAAGACTGAGGACACTAAATGTTGGTCAGGATATGAAAACACTGGAGTTCTTATACACTTGGTAGTTTCTTATAAATTTACCGCTATCCCATGATTAAGAAATTATACTATTAGATATTTACCTAAGAGAAATAAAACCAAAAACACATATCGACAAAAAGACTCATAAGAGTATTATATATTAACAGCATTATTTGCAGCAGCCAAATTTGGAACCACAAATACCATCAACAGAGGACTGGATAAATAAATTTGATTAAATCCCATATAAAGAAATACTATTGAATGATAAAAAAGAAAAAAACTACACATTCACAAGAGCATAAATCAGTATCTAAAGCATGTTGAGTAAAAGAATAAAAGAGTTCATACCATATGCCTGCACTGATACAAAATCCAAATTCCAGTAAATCTATTGCATTGTGATAGAAATCAAAGTTGGTTTCCAGATGGGAATACAAGATGGGAATAAAGTAAAGCTGCACAGAGACACTTTCTATAGGAATGGAAATATTTTGTGGTGGTTACATTGTATGAAAACTCACCAAACCTGATATTTAATAACTGTTTTTTTCAATGACCATATATCAACAAAAAAATACATTTAGAGATGTCAAAATTTTTTAAAAAGGAATTTAGTAAATCTTTCTAAGCCATGGGGGAAAAATGAGAAATTTATCCCAATATTAATGAGAAGAGTGCAATAAAAACATTGAAAATTAACCAAAAAACTAATACAAATTAGTGAAAAGTTGGCATTATGTTATAATTTATTGAAACATAGTATTATTACTATGTGCACTGTGAACTCCAAAAACTTAAAAACAATTTAAAAAGTTAAGTGTTGCTGAATCAGAAACTAAAGAACATCCAAAATCAAACTATCATAAACATGTCACAATACTAAAAATACTGAGAATGACAGGATCTGAGATTAACAGTACAAAATGTCAATTCTCAAAGTTTTAACAAACTGATATTTTACTATTCTCAAATGACTTGACACTTATAACTTATGATTAATGTAATTTCCTCACATTTTTGGGACAGTTTTCAATTACACGAACTCATGTTCTTTAAATTCCCAAGCCATTTATTGAGGGTGAGAAAAATTAACACAAACAAAAGATTAAGAAACTGTCTTGATGTGAAAAAAGAGAATCACTCATGATATTACAAAAGATATACAAGAAATGATATTAATAGTTTATCAGTATTATTAGTATGTGTTGTGCTTGCTAATGAGTAATTATCTAATTGATAATTAACACTTTAATTATGAAATCTTAGCTGAGATTTTATTGCAATGGCTTGTCCAATGTGGAATATTTTGTTTTCATTTTAGATTCTCTCCACATAGTAAGTCTAAATACTTTCTAAATTAGTAACTCTGGAGTGACTGTCACAATGTGTCACCCCAATTCTACTCAAAATGTGTCCTCAGATTTGCCACATCAGCATCATCCGAGTGTTTGTTAGAAAACTAATTCTTGGACTCAATCCCAAACTTTCAGAAGGGGAATTTTAGAATCTGTGTTTCACCAGACTCTCCAGGCAACTGTCATGCATGCTAAAGTGGAGAAGCACACTGTTAGCCTCTACTGCTTAGATCAGAGAAATCAAGTGGAAGTCAGAAAATTAGTGCTTCATAGAGATTTTTCTATGACAGATGCATCTCTCCAAGCATGCATACCCAACAAAAAGGGGGAAAAATGCTATGTTAACCTGCTGAATTTTTTTTAAGAGAGGGGTGTAATTTTTATCAGGCTACTGCACACTGACATAAACATAAGTTTTCCAATTAGAAGAGAAAAATTAAAATATGCATGCATTATAAAAACAGCATATGCAGTCTAAAATTTTAATAACTTCTAAAAGGTTTTGATGAAAATTCATTATTCAATTGCTTGAAATGACCTTTTTACTGGCTATGCAATTTATGAAATAGAAATTAAATGGTATTTCAAGTAAATATGAGGTTTTTGTTTTTTAAACAATTATTTATTTTCATCTACATGGAAGGCAGAGCAACAGAAACAAAGAGATGTTTTCCATATAATGATTCATTTCCCAAATGCCTGGAACAGCCAGGTTGTGCCAGGCTGAAGCTAGGAGCATGGAACTCCATCTGGGTCACCCATGTGGATGGCAGGGTCCCAGCCCTTAGCCATCTTTTGTTGCCTTGCAGAATGCATTAGAAGGAAGCTGAGTGGGAAGCAGAGAAGCAGGGACTGAAACTGGCACTCCCATAAGGAAGCAGGGGTCCCAAGCAGTGGGTCAATCTGCTGTGCCACAACACCCTCCCTGTATGATTTTATGGGAAACTGCCCACATATATTAATCCTTTATTATGAGGTTCTGATTTTGATATATAAAATATTGCTTGCAAAAAAGTCAATCAACTATAAACCAGGATATAGAACAATGACAAGACTTTTGACAGGTAAATGATGGTTAGCTTCCAAGGCTTACTTCTTTGTTCTATCACAGGGAAATTCCCATTTTTCTTAGGACCTTCACACACACATAGGCTCATTTCTACCTAGCTACCTTAATATTCCTCTCCTCAAGAGAAGTAACCCCTAATCTTATGGGGGTAACATGGATGAAGGTCCATCTTCTATATTTTCTTCAAATCTTATATATGTGTTTAGTCCAGCTAATAAGTTTTAAGTGGAACTTACTGCTTAATGAATTACGGTCATATTCTTTACCCCTACGAGTAAAATCCTACAATAAATGTACTTCTACCTATCATTCCAGCTTTATATATTGTCATATAATGTTAGATAGACACTGATTACAAACACTGTACCTTAATTATATCTGTATCTGTACAGAGATTAACACACTGCCTCTTTGCAAAAGTGTCCTCTATAAATACTTCTGAACATATAACATATTCCCCCAAAAGCAAAAAACCTGAAACTTACTGGTTTTAGTCAGCCCTGGATGGGTGGATGGATAAATTTTAGGTTTAATCTGAGGTTTTGCATTTTGTATCTTTTCTCTCATCCTCTTTCCTAGCAAACAAGTATTTACCATGTCATTCTATTCAGCTGACACTGTGAATGGAAATAATATAGGAAAGTGCTTTTATCCAACAGCTTTAAAACTTTTCAAACTTTGGAACAAGATCCATTAACAGTGTATTTGAAAGAAAAAAAAAAAGGATTTGTAGCTGCTATAGTTTGAATGTCTGTCTCCTCCCAAAGTCATGCTGAAATTTGACTGTCACTGTAACAATATTAGGTAATGGGACCTCTGAGAAGTGACTGGGACATGATGGCTCTTCCCTCACCATTGGATAAATATCATTAACACAAGTGGGTTCATTATGAAAAGGAGAGTTTGTCCCCCTTCTGTGCTCTTCTCTCCTTTTCTGCTTCTCCACTTTCTTCTGCCATGGGATGGTACAGCAAGAAAGCCCCTGCCAGATGCCAGCCCTTCAATCTTGGACATTTTTCTTCTAGAACCATAGAGCCAATTTATTTCTGTTCATTGTAACTTATCCAATCTGAAAGTTCTGTTATAGCAGCACAAAACACACTAAATGGAAGCTGTCAGACTGAAATATGAGCAAAGTCATATTATTCAAAAAATCCCTAGTGTCCCTTTCTTTGCCCTCCAAGTCTTCTTGAAGGGAAAGTGTTAATGTTTCAACATGCCAATACCACCAAAAAGGGAGTAAGTGTCAAAACATCAGAAGATCTTATCAATATCTCAACATAAAGAGGGTTGGAGAATATTTTTAGTTTTGCCAAAAAAACAAAACAAAATAAAAACAAACAACAGCAAACAGAGAATAGAACAGAGGGAAACTGTCAAACAGAGTCTCATTCAAGTACTGTCTGGCCAACCCCCAGTATGACCACTGTTGAATTTCTATGATATCATAGTGGACATAAATTTCAGACAGATTATATTGACAAATACCACTGAGGAATTTAAACAAGCAACACACACATGAACACTGAATAAAAGCTTAATGTGAGTTATTTTCATTTAGAATTCTCATGTTATAGAGGTATGGTCATCACTGTATTTTAAAAGTACTGATCACCTCAAAATACAGTTAAAATGCATTAAAGAAATGTCCTCCAGGGGCCAGTGCTGTGGCACAGTGGGTTAATGCCCTGGCCTGAAGTGCCGGTATCCCATATGGGTGCTGGTTTGAGACCCAGCTACTCTACTTCCCATCCAGCTCTGTGCTATGGCCTGGGAAAGCAGTGGAAGATGGCCCAAGTCCTTGGGCCCCTGCACCCTCGTGGGTGACCTGGAAGAAGCTCCTAGCTCCTGGCTTCGGATTGGCGCAGCTCCAGCCACTTAGGGAGTGAACCATTGGATGGAAGACTCTCTCTCTTTCTCTGCCTCTCCTCTCTCTATGGAACTCTGACTTTTGAGAATAAATCTTTAAAAAAAAAAAAAAGAAAAGAAAAGAAAAGAAAAGAAAAGAAAAGAAAAGAAATGTCCTCCAAAGAGGACACTTGCTGTGAAATAAAACTGAAAAGGTTGGCCGGCGCCACGGCTCACTAGGCTAATCCTCCGCCTTGCGGCGCCGGCACAATGGGTTCTAGTCCTGGTCGGGGCACAGGATTCTGTCCCGGTTGCCTCTCTTCCAGGCCAGCTCTCTGCTATGGCCCGGGAGTGCAGTGGAGGATGGCCCAAGTACTTGGGCCCTACACCCATGGGAGACCAGGAATAAGTACCTGGCTCCTGCCATCGGATCAGCGTGGTGCGTCAGCTGCGGCGCGCTGGCCGTGGCGGCCATTGGAGGGTGACCCAACGGCAAAGGAAGACCTTTCTCTCTGTCTCTCTCTCTGTCTACTCTGCCCGTAAAAAAACAAAACAAAACAAAAACTGAAAAGGTTGAGTAAATTATGAGTGGTAAGACATTAATACATCAGATCACAATATCTGACAGCATTCCTCAGTGTTCTTCTTCATGAAAAACTACTTGTGATTTGAAAAATTATTATATTTCAATAAAACCAGATTCTTATTCTTTTA
This sequence comes from Oryctolagus cuniculus, assembly GCF_964237555.1. Classification (NCBI taxonomy): domain Eukaryota; kingdom Metazoa; phylum Chordata; class Mammalia; order Lagomorpha; family Leporidae; genus Oryctolagus; species Oryctolagus cuniculus. The sequence goes on from NC_091432.1 coordinate 34,587,291, forward strand.
TAATTTTATAAAAACCAAGAATCTTTTCTTTCAAAATACTTAGCATATTCTTAATCCCTTTCCTCTCAAAATAAGACAAAGAAAAAACTGAAGTTTCAGCCACTGAAACAATTTCAAATGACTCCATGTCTTTGCTCTTATCCTTCAAACACTGTTAGTCATATTTGGTCCTTACCAACACTCTCTAACTCTTCCCCTTTTCATCCGAATCTCTCACAGAGCAACCTTACCCTTTTCTCTTCCAATCACCTGTTTAAAACTACTCTAAAATATTGCCCAGCAGCGCTGAAGGACACTGGTCCCAAGTCATGATCAGTTTCTGAAGACGCCAAGGTTCATTTCTGAGGCCTTGCTTTCCTTCCACCTCTGAAAGAGGTTAGAGGCCTGAGTTTTTATCTCTCAGGCTCACCCTGCCATGGTGTCACCACTGTCACCAACACTAGGAGTCAAGAATCAAGTACGGCTGGAATGAGGCAAGTCATGGTCATGAGGGCTCTCAGCACTGGGTCCCAGAGATTTCTAGAAGGTAAGGATGCAGACAATGGAAACTCTCATAGTTAAACAGAAGCTGAACTAGGTTTGGCTGTGGGATATTACAGTTTCCCTCTGACATTCTGCAATGCAACAAGCTTCCATAATAATCTTCCATAGAAGAGTCTATCTTGGAAGGACACGGATGAATAAGTTGGAAAAGAGTAAAATCACACTGCCCAATATTCCTCAGGTATAGGAGGCCTTTCTACTAATCTTCTCCTTGGTCTTGTTTGTTGCAATTATCAATGAAGACTATCCTCTTAAATTACAAAAGTTCCTTATTTGCATCAAAACCAAACCAGTTAAGAAAACTAGAAATTGCTAAGTATATACATTCCTTTAAAAAGACAAGGAAAAGTCCTCTGTTCCTAAATAGGCTTGCCCTAGTTGATTACTATCTTCACTACACAAAAAGTATGTATCTTTCTACTTATGCTCTGCTAGAGCATTGAATTATTTGTATTCCTTTTTTTAAAGATTTATTTATTTATTTGAAAGGCAGAGTTATAAGGAGACAAAGGCAGAGAGAGAGGAGGGGAGGGTCTTCTATCTGTTGACCCACTATCTGTTGGATGCAATGGCTGGAGCTGCATCTATCCAAAGTCAGGAGCCAGGAGCTTTTTCTGGATCTCTCCGATGGGTACAGAGGGCCCAAGGGCTTGGGCTATCTTCCACTGCTTTCCCAGGCCACAGCAGAAAGCTGGATTGGAAGTGGAGCAGCTGGGATTCGAACTGGTGCCCATATGGGATTCCAGCACTGCAAACAGTGGCTTTACCCACTACACCACAGCACCAGTCCCCTGCATTTATTTTTTAATTTTTAAACTTATTTTCGTTTTATTTGAAAGGCAAAGAGAGAGAGAATGCGCGAGTGAGAGATAGCATTCATCTCCTGATTTACTCCCTGAATGGCCACAACAGCCAGGGCTGGGCCAGGCTAAAGTCAGAACCCAGAACTCAATCCAGGTCTCCCACATGAGTGGTGGGGACTTCAGTACTCAAGCAATCATCTGTTGCTTCCCAGAGTACATATCAGCAGGAAGCTGGAATCAGAAACACAGCTGAGACTCAAAACCAGGTACTCTTCTACGGCATGCAGGTGCCCAAGCAACATCTTAAACGGTGTGCTAAATACCCATCCATACCCATGCTTATTAACAGCTTATAATTAGAAGACCCTTAAAAAATAACATGAGTACTCATTATTATTATTTAAAGATTTATTTATTTTATTTGAAAGGCAGAGTTTACAGAGAGGCAGAGGCAAAGGCAGAGAGAGAGAGAGGGAGAGGTCTTCCATCCGCTGGTTCACTCCCCAATTGGCTGCAATGGCCAGAACTGTGCAATCTGAAGCCAGGAGCCAGGAGCCTCCTCCAGGTCTCCCACATGGGTGCATGGGCCCAAGGACTTGGGCCATCTTCAACTGCTTTCCCAGGCCACAGCAAGAGAGCTGGATTGGAGGTGGAGCAGCCAGGACTCAAACCTGCACCCATATGGGATGCTGGCACCACAGGTGGTAGCTTTACCTGCTTTGTCACAGTGCCGGCCCCTCTTTTATTATTCATTTGGGGGAGAGAGAGAGAGAGAGAGAAAGAGAGAGAGAGAGAGAGAGAGAAGAGAAGAGAAGAGAAGAGAAGAGAAGAGAAGAGAAGAGGAGACGTGAGCTATGGGTTTACATCCCAAATTTCTGCAATAGTTAAGGCTGGGCCAGGCCAAAACCAGGAACTGGGAACTCACCTTGGTCTCATGTAGGTGGTAAAAACTCAAAACTTGAGCCATTACCTGTTGCCTTCCAGGGTAGGAGGATAGGAATTAGCAGGAAAGTAGAATCATGAATGCAGCTGGGACTTAAACCCAAGCACTCTGATATGCAGACATCCTAAACAGTGCTTTAACTGCTTCTAAATACCTGCCTCTTGTACAACTTTTAGCCAAAACTTTCTTTTATATTTGAGACAAAGTATAAGTGATGTTATTCAAATGAGTAATAAGCTAAAGATTGCTTTCAGAGTCAAAAATCTGTGTGAGTAGGTCACAACTGATCCTGCAGATGGGTCTTACATTATCATAACTCATTAATTTAAACAAAATTATTTAAAAGAATAAAAGTTAGGGCTGGTGTTGTGAAGAAGTGGGTTAAACTCTTGCTTGTTATGTCAGCATCCCATATTGGAGTGCCAGCTGGGATCCTGGCTGCTATACTTCTGGTCCAGCTTCCTGCTAACGTTCCCGGGAAGGCAACGAAGATGGCCCAAGTACTTGGGCCCCTGCCACAAATATGGGAGATCAGGATGGAGTTCTTGGCTTCCGGCTTCAGCATGGGCTAGACCTGGCTGTTGTGGCTATCTGGGGTGTGAACCAGCGGACAGAGATCTTTCTTTTTCTCTCTGCATCTCCTTCTCTTACTCTGCTTTTCAAATAAATAAAAAAATCTTTTTAAAAAAGTTAAAGTTACTTCTGCTTCAAAAGTCACTAGGTTTTTTTTCTTTTATTATTATTATTGTTATTATTATTTGACAGAGTTAGACAGTGAGAAGAGAGACAGAAAAGTCTTCCCTCCGTTGGTTCACTCCCCAAATGGCCACCATGGCTGGTGCTATGTCAATCCAAAACCAGTAGCCATGGTCTCCCATGCAGGTACAGGGACCTAAGCACTTGGGCCATCCTCCACTGCCTTCCCGGGCCACAGCAGAGAGCTGGACTAGAACCATAAGGGATGCTGGCGCCGCAAGCGGAGGATTAACCCAGTGCACCATTGCACTGGCCCCAAAAGTCACTAGGATTTTAAATAAAAATTTAATTTTTATTTTCTCCCAAACCATCAAATCTTACAAGTTTGACTGCTTTCTTTAAAAAAAAAAAAAACACTAACTTAATTAAGCTATACCAATTCACATGCTATGAATTTCATCCTTTTAAGGTATACAATTCAGGGGTTTCTAGGATAATCACAGCTTTTGCAAGTATCACCACTATCTACTTTCGGAGTTTTTAAATCATCCCCCGAAAGAAACCCTGTCCTCATCAGTAGTCATTCTTATTTTCCTCCCCTTCCCCCAGCAACCTTTAATTAATTTACTTTTTGTCTCTGTAGATTTGCTTATTCTGGACAGGAAATATATACATTCATGCACACATTCACAGATAACTGAGAAACAAATCTGTGATTTTTAAGTATTTATAAAAACTACCTTTCTCAGTTCCTTTGAGAAGGTTTGTGAAAAGCTAAGAACTTAAAAGAATATATATACAAAACTAAGCTTTCCTAAGCTTATTTTCAAAGCTCACACTTTGGTGCCATAACATAAACAGTGGTCCTTATTAAGGAATTATTGTGAAAAGTCTTATAAGCTTATTTACAATGGAATTCTGCATATAACAGAGTCCTGTGATCCTTAGTGAGAGCCTTGGAGTGAGGCTTCAGTGTGATTACATCAGCAACCATCCTGACAGAACAATGTGAAGAAATGTACATATCTTTTTGTCTACTAGAATTTCTAATGATTACTTACCTTCTCCAAAAGAGCCATTTTAATACAGCAATATTTTTAAGAGACCTCTTGGTATCAGAATATATTTTTTAAACTTCTGTGAAATGCCACTCTAACACTGACTACTTCTGAGATCAAATGAAGAAGCTCATTCTGAAATTCTGGTAGCTCCAAGAAGGAACAAAAGAAGAGAAAAAAGAAGAAAGTGTGTGTAGGGGGGGGGGGGCAGGAGAATGGAAGGCGGTGGCAAAGGAAGGGAAAGAGAAGGGAGTGGTGGAGAAAGGAGAGATGGTGGGAGAAGGGGGTTAGGAGAACACAGGGAGAAACGAGAAGAAAAGGAAGGGTGAGGGGAAAAAGAGGGCAGAGTCTAAAGAACACAGGAAGAAAGCAAAGCTTTGAAATTCTATGGCAGGTACTGATGTTTTCCAAATAAAGAATTAAGAGACAGATCTGCAGGAACTGAATACACAAAATGAATAAATATAAGAACAGCGTGATATGTGGTTGAGGAATTCAGTCCATGGCAAAACCTCTTCTAAATGAAGACTGAACTCTGCGATATACTTGAACTGTAATATGTACTAACTTTAAATACAATCTTGCACCAATTCCTTTTACTAATAGCATACTTCTTTTTTTTCTTTTGACGATATCCAAGTATAGCATGACACATTTCTTTATTATTGTATAAGTGGGCTTCAAAAAGTTCATAGAAGAATGGAAACAAAAGATAATGTGCTTTTCCCATTTTATAGTACTCTCATAAATAAGCTATGAAAGCAATTTAAAATTTTGTGCAGTGAGCTACATAAAACCCAATGTAAGTGTAAAGCCAGGCACCCCACCCAAATCATATCAAATTAAGTCTTTGATGACATACTCAACATGAGCTACACAAAGAATTCCAAGGTAAACATTGCCTCCAATCTCCAAAAAAAATGGTAATTAGGGTACTGGCTCACTTCACTTGCTCTCTGGGTTCAGGGAGGACATGATTTTTATGTAATTAAAGACTTGACTGAAGGCAAACTACAGTCATCCATGCTAAATAAGAGTGGTGATGTACATGCCAGATCCTACAGGGCTGTTCTCCTACTGCAACTCGGAGCACTGCTCTGTGGCCACTAAGGCCATCAGGTGCTAAGTAGGCGGTGTGTTCTGTCAACACTCTCATGCTCCTCCATTATTAACTGATCATTCTACCATATTAATGATACTGGTACACAGGCTTTTGATTCCCTGAAGTGCTTTTCCTCTGAGGAAGTAAAGAAGATAAAAGGAAGATTGTCAGAGATTAACTTTGCCTATCTCATACTCAAATCAATCCTGAAACCGTTTACTAAAAGAGTTGTTTATTTCTTTAATTTGCAGAAATATTGCTTTGGATCCAAAATGCACAAAATTTCCTTAAACAAAAAAATAACTTCTATTGGTTTAACTTTGAAAGGTGTGGAAACCACAATGGGAATTAAATGTATACTAAAAGCACTTTTTAAAATTAACAGTGGAATTAGATACACAAGGCTGGAGAGGAGGTAACAATCCTTAATTCTAACTATTTAATGATGACAAAAATTCACCTATAGTGAAACTCAATAAACAAAATAGGTGTCTTTAAGACTGACAAGAACTGATGGGTAAAAAAAGAAAAACAAAGCATTTAACAACTCTAGTTAAATTCAATGAACTTAATATACTCTTTTTGAAATAAAGGCATCTTAGGAAACAAAGAAAACACATATCCTCTGAGATAATTTTTGGTTTTCATTATTGCAAATCACTGTTATTATGAAACAATCATTAAATAGTGAGGAAGTGCTGTTAAGATGGTACAGAAATAATTCTCTAATGAATATCTGTTTAAGGAGGAAAGAAAGACACATTGACTGACATGGCTGTGCTTTGCTGCTGCTTTGTTTATTTTCTATTATTACCTACTTACTTCCAATAAGATCATGTTACAAGAAGTTAGGTTTAAAAGTACCACACTTGTGTCTTTTACACTTTGACACTGCATTCAGATTATGAAAGCTGAAAAAAAAATAATTACAAAGGTAAAGTCAAGTATAACACACTACTGCCACCTAATGCTTAGCAAAATATTGCCTAATAAAAAGCAGTCAACCATTTATCATTTTATCTAACAGCTGAATAATTAAAACATGCTCTTAAAAAATCTTTAAATTTTTGAGATTTAGAAACAGAACATACAATCCATGAGAAAGATTGTCAGTCCAAAATGTGTTTATCCATCAAAGTATATTTATTTACTAGCTTGCTAAAGCCCGACACTGTACCAATCAATGCGTAGACAATGGTGAATAAAACAGGATCCATGCCCCTGTTGGATGCATAGTCTAACGGAAAAGAAAAGGAATGTGAACATTTAATTATGCAATGGGAAGGATGACAGCATGAAAAAGCTGTTCATTTAGAGTAAATTAGGATAAGTTTTGTAATGAAGGTTGTATCTTCTGCATTTTGAAGAATGGGTCTTGAAGGATGAATAGGAGTTTGCCTATAGAGTAACTGTGGGGGAAAGGGAGGGAAAGGACATTCCAGGAAGAGAGAAACAGTAAACATAAGATAAGAATGTACTAAATATAGATTAAATTTATGTATAACAGAACTGTAAGCCAGACTAAGAATGAGTAAAAGGATAGTTGGACAAGGAAAGCTAGCAAATGAAGTTGGAAAGTTACTGGCTGCAGATCATATAGGAACTTTTTGCTGTGCTAAGAACAGACTTGTCCTTACTTAAAATGCCACATGGTCTTGCATGATAGGGACATAATCATTTTATTTCACAGAAAGAAATCTGAACTGATGAGAAGATAGGATGGGTGGGCAGACTGGCAATAAGGAAGCGACAGCACACAGCACACCTGAGGAACTGTGCTTAGCATGCTGAGGGTCAGAGGTACCGGGCAGACAAAGGGAAAGGCAGGACGCTGCGGCGGGGATTTGGGTCAGCTGTGCAGACGTAAAGCTACAGGCATATACAGAGATCAATCCTCAATTTATTTTGAGTTCTGAACTCTTCTGAGCATCTGATAAGTAGTTTGGGGACGGGAATGGCATTGTGGTGGAGCAGGTTAAGCCACCGCTTGTAATGCCAAAGTGTCATCCCATATCTGAACATAGGGGTTCAAGTCCTGGCTGCTCTGCTTCTGACCCAGTTTCTTGCCAATGTTTTTTCTTGGGAAGGCAGTGGAGATGGCTCAAGTGGTTGGCCACTTGCCACCCCTGTGGGGGACCCAGACTGAATTCCTGGCTCCTGGCTTCAGCCTGGCACAATCTGGATGTTGTGGACATCTGGGGAGTGAACCAGTGCATGGAAAATTGATCACAATGTCAATTGCTCTCTTTCTCCCCTCCACCATCAATCTTTCAAATAAATAAATAATTTTTAAAAAAATATGGGATGGTGATGGTGAGGAGAAACACACATAATTTTGCATATAATTGAGGAGCTAACAGAACCCTACAAACACTTGGGCCTCAGACTAAGACTCCCTGATTTGGTGGTCAGTGAAGAAGGTCAAAGATAAACTGAAGAATGGTAACTCTAAGATCAGTAAAAGGAAAAAAATGTTAAAATAGAGAAGTAGTCAGCAACAAGATAATCAGGGAAAAAATAGGTTCCATAGAAACTCAGAGAAGTAGTTTTAAGGACAATGGAAGATCTATCTACTACAGTAGCAAATGCCACAATAAATCTGCTACACTTGACCAGTTGGGAATACTGGCAACTTTAGTAGGTACCACTTAGGAGAATGGTAGTGGTGAAAGACAGTGGACTGAGGCATCAATGGGTAGTCAATATTTGGCAAGAAGAGAGGACTGACAATTAGAAGGCTCAATGAGGAATTCTTTTGAAAGACATCTTACTTAGCAGAAAAATCAATGAAATGAGAAAATCAAAGATATTAAATTGATAAAACATATAAAAAACTTGGGACAGACATTTGGCACAGGGTTCAGACAATCATTTGGGACACTTATATCCTATATCAGAGTGCCTGCATTCAGGCTTGGCTATACTTCTTTATTTTTTTTAATATTTATTTATTTATCTGAAAAGCAGAGTTAGAAAGAGGCAAAGGAAGAGAGAGAGAGGTCTTCCATCTGCTTGTTTACTCCCCAGATAACCCCAAGAGCCAGAGCTTCACCAATCCAAAGCCAGGAGCCAGGAGCTTCCTCCGGGTCTCCCACGCAGGTGCAAGGGCCGAAGGATTCAGGGCATCTTCTACTGCTTTCCCAGGCAATAACAGGGAGCTGGATTGGCAGTGGAGCAGCCGGGACTTGAACTGGCACCAATATGGGATGCCGGCACTGCAGGCAGCAGCTTTACCTGGTACGCCACAGTGCCGGCCCCAGCTATACTTCTGATTCCAGTGTCCCACTAACGCGCATCCTGGAAGGCAGCAGATGATAGTTCAAGTTGGTTGGGTCCTAGATGCTCATTTGGTATACGTGGATTGAGTTCTAGGCTTCTAGCTCTTGGTCCCACCTAGTGCCAGCTTGTAAGCATCTGGAGAATGAATCAGTAGACAATCTTTTTCTTTTTCTTCCTTTCAAATAAATAAATAAGCAAATAAAAAGCTAAAATTATGAAATATTTGAGTTGTGATTCTTGCTCTATTATCTCCAATCATGTGAACTTAGAAGAATTACTCAGGGGTCTGCATTGTGGCACAGTGAGCTAAGCCTCCACCTGAGGCACTGGCATCCCATATGTGAGTGTCAATTGAAGTCTCAGTTTTTTTGGTTCCAAACAAAAAAATAATGTACATGGTAGGACAGTGGAAACTGTCCCAATTACTTCTGTTCCTGCTCCCAAGTGGGAGACCAGGATGGAATTGTTGGCTCCTGGCTTCAACCTCGCCTAGTCTTCACTGTTGGAGTCATTTTGGAAGTGAACCAGATGAGGGAGATAGTGTCTGTCTGTCTCTCTCTCTCTCATATCCTCTCCCCTCTCCATGCCACTCTGCCTTTGAAATAAATCTTTTTTAAAGGTTAATTAACTGTATAAAATTTCCTTACTTGAACAATGGACAGAATGCTTGCTATATTAGCCGCTCGTGAGAACAAGTACCTTTGTTCATACTATTCACTACTGCATCCAGAGTACCTAGCATAGTGCCTGACATAGGTAATGCATTCTGAATAATAATAATAATAAGTCCATATGTCTCACAATGTTTTTAAAAAAACATTGTGTGAGTGAATATATTTTGGACAAAATTTAATGTTTTTAAAAAACATTGTAGGGGCTGGCATTGTGGTGTAGTGGGTAAAGCTGTCACCCGCAGCGCCGGCATCCCATATGGGCACCTGTTCAAGTACTGGATGTTTCACTTCCAATTCAGCTCTGTGCTATGGCCTGGGGAAGCAGCAGCGGAAGGACCAAGTCCTTGGGCTCCTGCACCCATGTGGGAGAACTGGAGGAAGCTCCTGCCTCCTGGGTGCAGATGGGCAAGCTCCAGCCATTGCGGCCATTTGGGAAGTGAATCAGCGGATGGAAGATTTCACACTCTCTCTCTGCCTCTGTCTCTCTGTAACTCTGCCTTTCAAATAAATAAATACATCTTACACAAACAAACAAACAAAAAAAAACAATGTATTATAGCCATAGTAAGTCCTTTAATATAAATATTGCCAATTCTTATTAGTCACAGATTCTGCATCTACAAATTCACCTACTTGCTAAAATTTAAGTCAACACTTGGATTCTCCCATGATTATCACAGACATATACGACTGGTGAAGTATGTGAGATGCCCAACACGCACCTTCTCAGCTGAGGTTGAACACGGCAACCTTTGCCTTCATGTTCCAGCTGTCATACTGCAAATGTGTCTGTTCCACGAGATACTTATTGTCATGTTTTTCACATTTGTATGCTTTTTCTTGGTAATTGTCCTGCTTCAAATGCACCCAAGCAGACTGCATGAAATGCTATCTAGTGTTCTTTAGGGCGAGAAGCCTGTGATGTACACTATGGGGAAAACACATATTTAGATAAGCTTCATTCAGGCATAAGTGAAAGTGCTGCCAGCCCTAAATTCAATGTTAATAAATCAACAATATACATTCAGTGAAGTGTCTTTATGCAGAAACATGCATAAAGCATGGCCACTGGTTAATGACTTAATGAAAATGTTGTGACCTGTGGCCCAGAGGAACATAAGTCTGTATTTCCTCCAGAAGCAATGGTTCAATATATGCTAATTTAGTTTTTGTGACAACTTTATAGGACACTACTACATAAAATAACAAGAATGGACTATAAAATATGCAAATATAAAAAATACCATTAGTTTTCACCTTGTCTTAGTTCATTTTGTGCTGATAAAAGAGACTGGGGGACCGGCACCGTGGCTCACTTGGTTAATCCTCCACCTGTGGCACCAGTATCCCATATGGGCACTGGGTTCTAGTCCTGGTTGCTCCTCTTCCAGTCCAGCTCTCTGCTGTGGCCCAGGAGGGCAGTAGAGGATGGCCCAAGTGCTTGGGCCCCTGCACCTGCATGGGAGACCAGGAAGAATCACCTGGCTTCTGGTTTCTGGCTTCGGATCAGCACAGCACCAGCCATAGGGGCCATTTGGGGAGTGAACCAATGGACGGAAAAACTTTCTGTCTCTCTCTCTATATATAATTCTGTCAAATAAAAAGAGAGAGAGACAGAGAGAGATACTGGGTTAAAAAAAAAAAAAAACAAATTTATTGGCTTATTGTTCTGAAGGATGGGAAGTCCAAGACCCATGTTCAGGTAGGCTAGGGCCTAATTTCTCTGCTTCCAAGATAATGCCTTGCAGCTCCATCCTCTGAGGAGAGAGGAACGCTGGATCCCTCAGCATGAAGGCAGAAGGGCCACAAGAAAGCAAGAGAGGGCAGAACTTGCACTTATTCCACAATGAGAACAGAACCCTTACTGACTAACCACCTCTTAAGACCTACCTCTAAATACTGTTAAAACGGGAATAAAATTTCAACATAAGTTTTAGACAATACAGTCCAGCTTTAGCTTAAAGCACATCTTGCTCCCTTTAGGGAGTGATCTTGATCCCTTTTCTTTTGCCACACTCCAAGAACTCCTTAGCTAAGAGGATCTGCATATAAGGACCCTACGCAACCGCTCCTTCTTGGGGTTCAGGACGTAGCCTGTCTAAGCAGCCTCAGGTTAAGAGAAAGCTTAGACTATATTGAAGCCTCTGGTTGGGGTGGGAAGAGAAGGAATGCAGGACAAGTAGTGGCTTTCTATGTACTACCTCATTTTGACATAAAACCCAAGGGCCCTGTTTTAGTCTGTTTGGGCTGCTACAACCAAAATATTACAGACTGGGTGCCATTAGACCACAAACATTCATTTCTCATTGTTCTGAAGGCTAGTAAGTCCTAGATTAAGGAGCCAGCTGATTTATTATCCAGTGAGGACCTACTTTCTGTTTCACATACTGGTATCTTTTTGTGTCCTTCTATGATGGAAAGGGGTGAGGGAACTTTCTGGGTTCTCTTTAATAAGGACATCGATCTCATCCACAAGGACTCTACCCATATGGCGTACTCTCATAAAGGCTCTACCTCCTAATACTATCAGATTGTAAGTCAGATTTCAACATGTGAATGGGGGTGAGGGGAGGGCACAAACAGTTCACAAGACTTCAATTTGATCCTCACTTTCCAAGGTCAATATGAAGGCATGTTTGTCATGAAAGCATTTTCAAAGTAGGACATCAGCATTTTTTAAAAATATGTGTTAGCTTGATTTATAACCTTTAAACATTTAAGCTTTCTATATGTTGAGCCTCATCTGTATTTGCTTTGTACCTAAAAATATTAGGAATGGGATTTACTAGTATTACATTATTAGTATCACCTCATAATCCTGTCAAAATAGAGGAAAAAAGGAAGAAAAAGTTCAGGAAACTTCCTCATATTTTTAGTGACATTTCTTTTTAGTTTATCTAACTTGGAAAAGAAACAACTCTTTCACTAATAATTTAACTTAAAATAAGACTTACCTTACTTTGTCCTAAGGAGGACCAGAGTCAATCATATGGCACAACAAGGAGTGACTAATTTTTACATTTCTAAGATCTTCAAACATTTTAACACAAAATAAACCAAGAGATAGCTTCTAATACTCATTTATTTCAGGTACTTTTGCGGTACATTCCTCTAATATGTGCATAAGATGGCATTCATGAAACAGGAATATTTAAATAGTCATCAGAGTTTTTTTTTTTTTTTTAAAGCCCCCGCCCTCTTTTATGCCTTGATTTTCATGACTATTCCTCTGAAGAAAAAATTTTCTTTGAAGCAATAAACATGGAATTATGTGCCTATAATCCCTATTTTCTTTTTCATATAAGTTTAACTTTTTTTTCTTTAAAGATTTATTTATTTATTTGAGAGGTAGAGTTACTGACAGAGAGAGGGAGAGACAGAGAGAAAGGTCTTCCATCTGCTGGTTCACTCCCCAAATGGCCTCAACAGCTGGAGCTGGGTCTATCTGAAGTCAGGAGCTTCTTCCAGGTCTCCCTTGAATGTTGCAGGAGTCCAAGGCCATCTTCTATTGCTTTCCCAGGGCATAGTAAGAGAGCTGGATCGAAAGAGGAGCAGCCAGGATATGAACTGGTGCTCATATAGGATGCTGGAGCCACATGTCAAGGCTCAGCCTACTACACCACAGTGCCAGCCCCCATGTTTAACTTTCTAATGCATTTATGTGTTAGATCCCAATATTCTCTTCTGCAACAGCTTAAAACTCTCAAAATGCCTTCAGACTAGCCATTGAAAATCTCAAGCAAAAATGTTCCACACTCTTGGCTGAATTATTAAAAATGAACTGTAACATCTGTGTCACCTCTGAGGACAGGTGTAGACAAAACATTGGTTCAAAGATGCTGCAGGTTAAATTACTTCACATGCTGTGACTCTACTCTGTCATCAGTTCACATGGGTCAAGGACTATCTAACATTATCACAGAACCTATAAGAAATAACAGAAAAGGGAAAAGATACTGCACACAATATAAAGAGGCCAATGAAAAGGAGCTACTTTCTTCTTAAACCTATTCTATTTGATCAAAATCCAGTGAGACTGAACCAATGCATGTAATTGTGAGTATATTATATACCTATAGAGAACATGAAGTTCAATGCTACCAAAAGCAGAAAAGTAATCAAGACAGGATATCTGCCTTCACGTTTGACTGAGAGGTAGCCACAGGCATAAGTATTACAGTAGACACTGGGCTAACAGAGTTGGAAGGTGTGATCCCTGGAAAACACAGGGAGGAGACACTTTTTAAAAATTATGAATTAAGGGGCATCTTCAGGAAGAAATTATCTGAACTTTGCCTTAAGTGGAGGTGGGTTTCCTCCAACTGAATAGGTAGGCACTGGGGACAAAATCATTCTAACCAACCTTCCTACTGAGAATAACTACAAAACCTACATAAAAGATATTTTTAATAAATCTTAAAAGCATCAAGGTCAAAAACTGAAAGGTGCTTTGGACCCAAGGGTACATCACATTTGGCTTGAGGTCACACATCAGAGAGACTCTAACTGAGGAAGAGAGGACAGGGGTTATTGGAATAGAAAACATGAAAGCTGGAGATGAGTTCATTGCCTAGTTATGTACAGGAGATGCATTCTGTTATATTAGGATAAAGGCCAAGTCTACTATGGGCAGGATATGTTCTCTCACTGAACACATCTGCTGGCCCTTATCCTTCTTTTTTCAAAATACAAGAACCCAGAGGGCACTTCTCTTTTACAAATTACAAACAAAACTTGCTGTGTAATGTTGCTCTCTCATTCTTAAAATTTATTAATAGCATTAATTTCCCAACATGTGACTGAACATTTATAGTGGAAGAGTAGGTTTTGTTTTTATTTTTTATTTTAAGTGAACAAACCCAAGATTTTATAAAGTTCTGACTTTGGGCCAGAACATAAAGTGTCCCATATATACATATATACAAACTCCAATTCCTAGCCTCGTAAATCCTCCATATCTAAAAATGGCTTTTAGACTTTAAGTTTAAAAAGGCAAAAATGTGCAATGCACTTCTAGTTATACTTTTGAATTAAGGAACAATACACATTAGGTCAAATAACATCAGAGGATGGTACCAATCTACTTAGATTACGTACATGATCTTTGGGTATTCATGAGTATCAGTTTGACTGTACCTCACCTTATGAGCAACTTTATTTTCTAAGTTACCCAGGAAATTTATTTAACCATTTACACAATAAAACAAATTCTAACACGCATTTTACAAAACCATGGTCTTATTTACCTGCATATTCTTCCACCAGACAGGTAGGTATACATTAAAAAATATTGCTCAAAAACATAGAAAACATATTATTTCTTCCCTTGACCATTTATGTATCTAAATATTTTACTGGACAGATGCATAACTGAATAAGCAAATACAAAAACTTAAATATAAAGTATACTTCTCTGCTATTTAGCACTATAAAAAACAAAATGATTAAAATATAGTTAGTTATTAAGGAGCTAAATATAAGAGATTTACAAGCCAGTACAGCAGTGAACAGTCCTTGTACAAAAGTCCAATAAGAAACAGTCAAGTCAATGTTGTAACAGATTACATAAAAATATGGGGGCAGGGGGCCAGCACTGTGGTGTAGCGGGTAAAGCTGCAGCCTGCAGTGCTGGCATCCCGTATAGGCACGGGTTCAAGACCCAGCTCCTCCACTTCCGATCCAGCTCTGTGCTATGGCCTGGAAAGCAATGTAATATGGCCCAAGTGCTTGGGCCCCTGCATCCACTTGGGAGACCCAGAAGAAGCTCCTGGCTTCTGGCTTCAGATTTGCTCAGCTCCACTGTTGTGGCCATTTGGGGAGTGAACCAGGATCTTTCTGCCTCTGCCTCTCTGTAACTCTGCCTTTCAAATAAGTAAATAAATCTTAAAAAAAAAAATAAACAAACAAACAAAAAACCACATCATTTTGCATTTTAGCTTAGCCCCAGGCCTTCTGTGGTGAGACAACACCAAATGAAGCCCAAAGGCCTGTATCACAAGGCAAGGGCGTGCAGAGCTTGGTTATAGCCTGTATCACCAGCAACTGAATGTGGGCCTAGTGCATACTCCTAAGACTATGCAGTGGCCTTTAGTTGTTAGACCCAGCTTAGTGTATTTCTGGGCAGCCAAGGCCTCTACCTTGGACAAGGAGTTAGAAGTAAGAAGCAAGATTCCAGTCATTTGTGATTAGTAAACTGGGCAAAAGATTGTACCCTGGAACTCAGTGCTAGGCTCATAAAACCTAACACTAGAAAAATTCTAATGATCCCTATCTCCAAACCACTGCCTCTTGGCAGAGCTGTTGGGCCTGTCCTGGTAGAGAGTGGAAACCTGTACCCCAGCTAATGAGATTTATGTTCTGGTCAACTTCATGGATGGTTGCAACAGCCGTGGGGCAGGAGTGCACCCTGACAGCAGACAGCCCATGACAGCATGAGCCGTAGTCCTTCCCTTGTGCTGTGGGCTCTGAGTGTGATCCAGCACTGAAGCTTTAGCTATCATGGGATTGCCCTCCTACTCCTCTTCCAATACCAGATGGCATGACACACTTGGGGGAAGAAATGGGAGGTGGACATCAAGTTATTGATAGGAGCCTTGTCCTGGTTCTACCACAGTGAGGCCCAGAGCTGGACAGAATCCTGCAGAACCTGACCACAGGCTGCTAACTACGGATTAGGCCAACTGGACCTAAGCCAATCCCAGACAGAGGTTTGTGGGAATGTACTCCCTTTTTAGACATCGCCCCTAGTTTGTTCAGAACACACCAACTGCAGATTTGCCACAGCGTGAACCAGGAGCATCCTCTAGTATTGCAATGACAAGACAACAACAGCTGACTTGTGACAAACTTGGCCTTGGGGCACCACCTGGTGCTGAAACAGCAGAAGTCTCCTCAGGCTCAGAGAAAATGAGACTTTTTAACTCTCAGAAGTATAGACAAAAACCAAGCTAGATTACAAAGTCTGGAAACAAACACCCAGTCCTTCACTGCACAGATGATGTTCTATACCAAAAGCAATAAGAACTTTCCGGGACATATGACTTCACCCAAAGAACAAAACAAGCAAGGTTCCAGAAACTGACCACATAGCAACTGATATTTGCAAACTTTCAGTTTTAAGGAAACTAAATGAGCTTCAAGAAAATATAGATAATTCAATATTCTAACTAAAAAGTAAATTGAACCAATTTTTAAAAATTCAAGTAGAAATCTTTGAGCATAAAGTACAATAAGCAAAATTAAAGACAAAATAGACAGCACAAATAGCAGAACAGTCCTAATAGAAGAAGAAATTAGTGAACTCCAAAGCAGACTTTTTAAAATATGCAATCAGAGGAGAAAGAAAGAGAAAGAAAGAAAATTAGCTATAGGAACTTTGGGATGTATTAAAAGAGCAAATATACAAGTTACTGGGATTCAAAAGGGACTTGAGAATGGCAAAGAAATAAAAAGCTTATTTAAAGAGATAATACCAGAAAACTTCCCAAACCTAAAGAAAGATATAATTATCCAAGCAAAAGTAGGTCAGAGTCACCAGTGTGATTCAATTCAATGAAATCTACAACAGGACATACTCTAATGAAGTTCTCTAAGGTTAAAGATAAACGAAAGGATTCTTAAAGCAGCAAGAGGAAATAAATAAATGGCACATGATTTTACCCCAATTCACCTGGCTGTAGACTTCCAGGTAGAAACCCTACAGGCCAGGAAAGAGTAGGGAGATATACAGAGCACTGAAGGAAAAAAGCTGCCCACCCAGAATACTGTACCCAGCAAAGCTATCTTTAGATATGAAGGAGAGATAAAAACATTCCCAGGTAAACAAAAGCTGAAAGGAGTTACTCTACTTCACCTATCTTACAAGAAATGATAAACAAGAGTTTTTCAAATGGAAAGAAAATGATGCTAATAAATAAGAAGGAAATGACAGAAAGTTGACAACTCATTGCAAGACTAATTCCATACAATTCAGAATGCTCTAGTAGTATAACATAGTACATAACCATTCTAAAAACAATTATACCTAGTAACCACATTAATATAGTAAGAGGTAGGCAAAAGAGAAATATGTACACATAAAATAGGGCATCAAAAATTAAAAATGAGGGGAGAAGGGAAGTATAAGTGTAGAGTTGTGCATCAGCATTTTTTGTTTTTCTCTTATCTTTATGATAAATGTTACATTGCTATCACTTCACCATAAAAAGATGACAGAAGACAGATATGTTTTCTTGATTTGAACGTTATACAATCTGTACATATATCAAGATATCACATGGTATCTTATAAATATGAACATTTTTATATATCAGTTAAAAATTTAAAAATAAAAGGGTCTAGTATCTGAAGTTTCATAAATACAATTTGTTATTATAATATAATAAGAAAACCATATTTGGTCTCTTCCCTCAGTTCCTGCCACACTGCTACTGAAGCTGTTGGAATCTCTGGATTCCAAGGGGAGTGTTTTTGGTACAATAATGATCAGTGGCTGTGGGCCCCAGTAGCTTCAGGATGGGTACTGGTCACCAGAGTAGCCAAGGCAGGATTGCAAGACAGGCTGAAGGATGAGCCGATCATGAGCTGCTGCTGAGTTAATCAACCATTCTCAAATAATAAAGTCATTATAACAGCCCAAAATGACAAGGTGTAGAGAGCACCAGGTTAGTGAACAGTTAATACATCCATGTGCCCACGTGATGATTCATCCCAAATCCACAGGGACAGAAGTCTCTGTGCTCGAGATCTCACTGTATGTATTTCTTCATCTAGCAATTCATTCATGTTCTTTAAAATATCCTCTATAACAAATCGGTAAACTTAAGAAAACGGGGCCATTCTAGCAAACTAATGGAATCTGAGAGGGCAGGGGTACAGTCATGGGAACCCTGATTTATAGCCAGTTGGTCAGAAGCATACTTCATCCCACTAGTAGGTATATATTCAAGAGACATGAACACACTATCAACAGATACCTATACTACCATGTTTATAGCAACACTATTCACAATAGCTGAAATATGGAATCAACCAAGTTATCCATCATCAGATGGGTGGATAAAGAAAATATGGTATATGTAGATGGAGTATTATTCAGCTATTCTTTTTAGAATGCAATTCTACTATTTGTATCAAAATGGATGCTACTGGACGGCAACTACATTTTCTCCCTTATGTGTGGGAGCTAAATAGAAAAAAAAATCAAACAAAAACAAAAAAAAAGGTGGGGGGGAGAAACGCCTGTATCAGTATTGTTGCCAATACAGTTATACTTAGCTGTACATATATATATATTTAAATTTTCTAATTTTAACTTTTAATTAGTTTTTAACAGATTCAATGTGATTTGTAGACACAATTCTAAGACCATGATATCCCTTCACTCCCTCCTTCCTATCTTCTTTCCTCCTCCTTTGTTTTAGTTTTTGAAATAACATTTTTTAAAATTACATTCAGTAAAAAGGTGTAACACTTCACCAAATAAGAAGTTTAAAAAGTGAAAAGCAAAAAGACCCTAGTTTAGTGGGAATATAGACAAGAGCTATAAATAATAATTGAATGGAAAAATGACCATTTCATCCATATACAATAAATTTTAAAGTAATTGCATTTCCCTGATGGTGAGTGATGTTGAATATTTTTTTTATATTTGTTGGCTATTTTATTTCTTCTTTTGAAAACTGTCTAAGTCCTTTGCACATTTCTCAACTGGATTGGTTATTTTTATATGAATGGTATACTACCATAGTATTAATGATTTGCAATTATTTTAATATTCACTGTATATGAATCAATGGACATTCATTCATAAATTATTTATAGCCCATGCCTATATTCCTGCTGAACTACAGTCTTTTTACTTTTTGCTTATAGAACTCTATTTAGTAGAACATCAAATCTTTGGGTATAATGGAAATTAAAAATATGTAATCTCAAAAATCAAAAGCAGAAGAAAGGGGAGAGAAGGAAGGAGGGGATGAAGGAAAATATCATTCTTAGAATTATATCTATGAACTACATGGAATCTGCTCTCTTTGTATTACTATCACATTAATAAAAGAATTGATGAGAACTGTATTGTTGTAATCATCATGCATTTGCTGTGACCCTGAGACTCTAATGTATTAATAAATTCCTTTAAAAAAATTCAAAGTAGGGGCTGGTGCTATGGTGTAGCAGGTAAAGCCACTGCCAGCAGTGCCAGCATCCCATATGGGCACTGGTTCGAGTCCCAGCTGCTCCACTTCTGATCCAGCTCTCTGCTATGGACTGGGAAAGCAGTAGAAGATGGCCCAACTCCTTGGGCCCCTGCACCCACGTGGGAGACCCAGAAGAAGCTCCTGGCTCCTAGTTTCAGATAGGCCCAGCTTAGGCCATTGTGGCCATCTGGGGAGTGAACCAGCATATGGAAGAACTCTCTCTCTCTCTCTCTTTCTCTCTGCCTCTCCTTTTCTCTGTGTGTAAATCTGTCAAATAAATAAATAAATCTTAAAAAAAATTCCTAGTAAAAAAAAAAAAAAACACAATTCACAAACTGAGGCCTGCAATTGACACCTGCAGTTGAGGAATGAATCCTTAATCTGTGGGATCTGACATTAATTCCAGGTAGACAGTGTTACAATTGCATTATGACATCCAGCTGGTAGCTGCTGGAAAACCACTTGATGTCTAAAACACAATAGTAAGTGAGATGTGGGAGTAGGAAAAACACTTTGGCTTTCTCTTATTCTAAAATACACTAATATGTAAATATTATGTATTTATGTATTCACATGAGTATCTGAATATATATGAATATATACACAATAAGAACATATAAATCCATTATATATAGCAATGATCAGATAATAGAAAGCACATATCCAAAATGTATAATCTTACCATTTTGAACATTTAATAATAAAAATTAAAAATTAAATTTGTGTGATGTCACTATGCTATATTTTTATATGGCCCTACACAGCCCTCTAACTCTATCTTGTACAAAATTTTTAGTGATGATGATAAATTATATTAAGGCACCACATGTAAGAAAGAAGCTGGCTAAATTCTTCACTTTCAGTATAAATTTCATTTCTTTTCTATTGGGTAGTACTAACCTGCAAATGAGGAACAGGTTCAAATAGGTTAAGTCACTCCTAGGTAAACCCGGTCATAAATGGCACAGGTGAGATTAAAAATTAAATCACAGTAACTCACAGCCAGGCACCATGACATACAGCCTCCCTATAAAACTTCATTTACAATTTAAATACTGTACGTATCACAACACTCATTAAATAGATAATAGAATTCAAATACCTGTGTCTTCCCCCTAGCAATAAACTCAACTTCTACAACATCTAGTCTAGTGCCTAGAAATATAGTAGATATTAATAACAAATGTTGAATGGATGAATAAATGAGTTACTAAAGACAATCTCAGATTCTAACAATTCTTATTAATATGTCTGAATCTACTATTTAATTTGAAAAGTGTAATTTTTTTTCTTTTTTGGTAAAGAATTATTTATTTATTTATTTGAGAGCTAGAGTTACAGAGAGAGGGAGGGAGAGACAGAGAGAGGTCTTCCTCCACTGATTCACCCAAATGGCCTCAACGGCTGGAGTTGGGCTGAACCAAAGTCAGGAGCCAGGAGTTTCTTCTGGGTTTCCACGTGGGTACAGGGGCCCAAGCACTTGGGCCATCTTCTGCTATCCCAGCCCATAGCAGAGAGTTGGATTGGAAGAGGAGCAGCCGGGACTAAAACCGGCGCCCATGTGGGGACTAGAACCGGCACTGCAGGCGGCAACTTTACCTGCTACACCAGAGGGCCAGCCATGAAAAGTAAAATTCTAAAGGAAAATATTATAGAATGCATTCAGGGATTTTAAGAATTGTATTTTTAAATATCTTGAGATAGCTAAAAAGTAATGGCTGGGTTAAGTTATTTCAAGGAAAAAGTTATGTCTTTGCCAGACACTTAATTCTATACTCTGTACCAAGGATAAAGCTAAATTAATAGTCAATTTCAAGATTCTGACAGAATGAAAAGAGGTTTTTATATTCTATTACTGAGTTTAAGAATTTATTTAACTTTAAATTAGTAGATAACATGAGCATACCAGAATTAACTATATTTGTGACACAGAAAATAATTCAAGCATACACGTATGTATAATATAAATTACTACAGTTATTATGAATAAATGAATTGGAAAATAAAAGAAAAATTAGTCAAAACACAAATAATCTTAACAAGTAAAAGATTAATGAGCTAAAAACCAGGATCTACTTGAAGGCAAAATATAAAGGTGCTTAATATCTTGCATGGTATGGTTCTACATATAAAAGTTACTATTTTTAATCATAAAAAAAACCCATGCAACTCACTTGTGATAGATCTGGCTTAATACTCATCTATATATAACCCCTTATAATCAAGAGATCTTTTGAATGCCCACATAACTTTTAGGTGCTATGAGTATCAACATTAAGAATAAGAGCATACTGCAAACATGGATTTTCTTTAAGATAATGGAACATTTTATAACAGCTACATGTAATTTACCAATATAATAATTCTTTTCCAATTGAAAGATATCCCATAATCAGCATCAATGGGAAAATACATCTAATTTTCAATTTGAGAAAGCTTTTGGAGAGAAGCTTTATCTTCAAATTGTGTAAATAGCAATTTTCACACAGAGAGCTGCAAAAATATGGGAATAATATAACTAATCATTCTGGAGTTTTGAACATTCCAAAGTAATCTATGATTGTCAAGTTGTTATTACCGGAAAACTAAAAATATTTTAAAAATTAATTCATAGAAAGAAAAAAGAGCAATACATTTTTATTAATAAGTAAACTATTAATACAACACTGGTGGGATTTTATTTTTATATAGTGGTTAGGCAACAAACTTAATGGTACCTGAAATACATGCTTTTAACGCTAATTCTAAAGTTTATATTTATACATGTATCTTTTAAAGTATTTTTAAAATAATGTCATAATTAGTCAATAGATTTTTTTTCTTAGACTTAGGACCTTCAATAAGCACTACATTTGAAAAACAGAAAAAAGGGGGGCTGGTGCCGTGGTGCAGTAGGTAAATCCTCCACCTTGCGGCACTGGCATCCCATATGCACACTGGTTCTAGTCCCCGCTGCCCCTCTTCTGATCCAGCTCTCTGCTGTGGCCTGGGAAAGCGCAGAGGATGGCTCAAGTGCTTTGGCGCCTGCCCCCACACAGGAGACCAGGAAGAAACAACTGGCTCCTGGCTTCGGATCAGCACAGCTCCAGCCATTGCAGCCATCTGGAGAGTGAACCAATGGAAGGAAAACCTTTCTCTCTGTCTCTCCTTCTCACTGTCTGTAACTCTACTTCTCAAATAAATAAATAAATAAAATCTTTAAAAAAAACTGAAAAAAGGAAACAGTATTTACTAAATTAGCATGTACTGTAAACTTAGCAGCCTATGATTTGGTGATAGTTTATCCCAACAACTAATTAAGTAGGAGGTATTAAATTCAAAGTCTTCTGAACTTGGAAAAGTACATATAATAAATGTGCCTTTTCACAAAATTAGATACAGAATGGTATTAGTCAAATGTAATTTTGTTGTCCAACTGTTTTGTGACATTATTGAAAAACAGATTTAAAAGAACATGGTAATTCAAATTGGAGAACAAAAATATGAACTTTAGAAGCCAATTTTTGTAAAAAAAAAAGATATATCTAATAAATAATATGGTTTTCCCTTACAATTTTCACTTTCTTAAATCTGTTAGAAACCCGAAACTTATCAAACAAAAAAAGAGTAAGAGAAATGAGTTTCACTCCATAAGCCCTATATGTAATCTAGATCCCTTCAAAAGTAAAATAGTAATTATATCTGGCCTTCTATAAAACTTCATTAACTGCATGAATGAGGTGTTCTGAGGAAATCAAAAAAAACGAAAGTTTTGCCATTAAACAGTAAATTCTTGAGAATGGCAATTATGGAAAGAGGCATGATACAAAGGGACAGTCCAGAATAAGAGGATATATGATCAAGCTTAGATTTTAATCCCTACTAATTATGTATTTCTAATAAGCCAGTTAACCACAACTGTTAGTTTTCTCAACTACAACTGTAGGGATAACATTACCTACCGTACAGGATGGCTGAGAGGATAAAACCAGAAAAGATGTGAAAGCACTTGTATACTGCAAAGTCCAATCCTTGTGCTACTAATTACATACTTACCACTATATACTTCCTTGCCTTATTAAACAGAATACACCTGTAATTTAACTCACAGCCATAACTATGAACATAAATTACTGTGGTAAAATCTAATAGTGGGACCACTGCAACTCTGGGTAAAGAAGGCCGTAATGCCATTACACTAATTGTTTTGGTGCCTCCTTATGCTCTTGTTGCCTTCTGCACAGTTGTTGGCTGAAATTTCTTCTTGGCATCAGTATACACAGCTACCAACCAGAATAACGCTTGTGCAGTTCTCTCTCCTGCAATTTGCTGTTTCACTTCCTTTTTTACCCTTCTTTCAACTGAAAACCGTTTTTCTAGTTCATAGAGGAAAAAAAAGACCCCACAGGAACAATTAACTTTTTGCCACCAAACAAACGAACTAGTTAGTTACAGTACCCAGTGTTTCTTCCTTCTCTTAACCAAAGGTAATCTTGCTACGTAGGCTTGTGAACCCACCTCCTTCTGCCTCTGTCAGTTATTCTCTCTCCCCATAACTTCAATCCCAAGCTCTCTCTTGGCTTTTCCCCCTAGAATGAAAATATGCTCAGGTCTCTCTCAACTTCTAAAAGAAAAACAGTAAGGAAAACTTCAACTTTTTAACCCATTCTAGACACCCTCATTCTCCTTAGCTGTATCTGCCATGTCCTAGACAAGTATCATGACGCGCACTACTGTGTCAGGTAGGAAATGGGGCACAGCGGATCAGAGAGAGCACAAATGCAAAGACACATGGCCAAGGAAGGATGAACGGACCTCTAAAGGAACATGAATATTGTTCAGAGCTTCTGCTAAAAGACAAACTGATACCGCCATTTATCCCTCTTCCCTCTCAAAATTCCATTATAATAACCGCAAAGAGAAAATACCTGTTTTAAAAGGTAAAAGCACAACTGCCTAAGAACAAATAGGATAGAAGAGAAAAAGCAGGTGAGAAGCATCAGGAGATGGAAAACTGTTCCATAAGTGGTAACCAATTCAGTCTACTGGAAAAAAAAAAAACAAAACAGAAACCTAAACCCAAAGTGAGACAGAACAATAAAAAGGAGTTAATTCACAAAAAGGCCAGAGCCACTGCAGGCATTAAGCACCTTTAAGAGTGAGGTGAAACAGCCCATTTATAGAAGAAAACTTGAATAATTACACCATTGGCTGTCTTCCTCACAATAAAGCCAGGCACCCACTCTCTTCTACCATAGTAAAAGACTAAAGGCTGGGCATTTGCCATTTGACACAGCAGTTCAATTGCTGCTTGAGGCACCCCCATCCCACACCAGAGTGCCTGATTTGAGTTCCAGTTCCTCCACTTCTGATAAAGCTTCCTGCTAATGCACCCGGGACACACCCGGGAGACAGGAGATGACGGTGCAAGTACCTGGGTCTCTACCACCTTCATAGGAAACCTGGATTGAGTTCTAGGCTCCTGGCTTTGGCCAGGCCCAGCCCCCACTGTTGCAAGCATCTGCATGAACTAGGGAGTGAAAGTCTGCCTTTCAAATAAAATGGAAACAAACAAACAAAAAAAACCTTAGAGGTTTTTTGTGTGATGGAAAAAGACATTCTGGATTCAGGAACATCGGGATCAATTCTGAAGGGTAGGATGCAATGGGGAACTGAAAACAAAGGGAAAAGGGAATGCGAGACACATAGAGCAGCAGGAAACTAGATAATTGTTCACTTTTTTAATAAGTCAAAAGACTAGAAATTGATTACCAGTTTTAACAACATGGATCTCAGTAGTGACCTTGACAAGAGCAGTTGTGGTGGACTGGTGGGAACAAAACTTCTGTGGAATAGTTTTAAGAGAGATGGGAAGAGAGTAATGAGAGAAATGAAGTAGAGACAATTCTTTGAACATTTTGCTGCAAAAAAGAAAAAAATATTGGGAACCAACTGGCAGATTGGTTGAGGAAAATACAGATATAAAACACAAGTTATCAACATTACAAATGAAAGGGAAACTGTAACTGCATATCCTAGACACTAACAATATAATAAGGATACATTATTAAAAACATTTTTGGGGTGATGTCCCTGTGGCACAGCAGGTAAAGCTGCCACCTGCAGTGCCGGCATCCTGTATGGGCACTGGTTCCAGTCTCTCTTTCTCTGTCTATCCCTGTCTCTGTAGTTTTCCTTTCAAATAAATAAACTTCTTTTTAAAAAAGAGAAATCATGGGGGCGGTGCTGTAAAGCCATCGCCTGCAGTGCCGGCATCCCATATGGGCGGTGGATCAAGTCCCGGCTGCTCCACTTCCAATCCAGCTCTCTGCTATGCCCTGGAAAAGCAGTAGAAGATGGCCAAAGTCCCTGGGTCTCTGCACTGGAAAATGGGACCCGGAAGAAGCTCCTGGCTCCTGGCTTTGGATCGGTACAGCACTGGCCATTGCAACCAACTAGAGAGTGAACCAACGTATGGAAGACTTCTCTCTCTCTTTCTGCCTCTGCCTCTCTGTAACTCTGCCTTTTAAATAAATAAATAAATCTTTAAAAAAAAATTATTATGACAATTATACATTTTAAAAGAAATTAGACAAATTTTTGAAAAATACAAGTTACCCACACTGACAAAATGGGAAACAGAAAATATGAAGAACTCTGTGTTCTTTAAAGAAATTAAATCTGTAACTACAAAATTTACCAAAGAAAACTCTAGGCCTAGGTGAATTCCCCAATGAATTCTATTACATATTTAAGTAGGAAAAAAATAGCAATCTTACATAAGCTGTTTTAGAAAAGGAGAAAAATGGGATCACTTCTCAGTTCATTTTTTGGGGCCAGCATAACCAAGATACTAAATTTAAATATGAACATTACAAGAAAATAGAATTACATTTCAATATTCAGTATGAACCTAGATATAAAAATCATTAACAAAATAATAGCTACTAGAATCCTACAATAAATTAAAAAGCATAATGGCTCATGCACAAGCAAAGTGTCTTTATCCTGCAAATGCAAAGTAGCCTTATCATTAGAAAAATCAATGTAATTTACCACACTACCAGATTAAAAGAAGATCAGTAATGCAAATAAAAGCATCTAACAAATTCTAAAATCTATTTATCATGAAAACTCTTAGCAGAGTAATAACAGGAAATATTAGTAACAGTCAGTAATAGAAAAAAACTCCCCAACTTGAAAGAGGACATTTAAAAAACACATAGCTAACAGTATACTTAATGGTAAAATATTGAAGATTCTTCCTCTAGAATCAAGAACAAGTGAAGAATACCTTCTCTTACCATTTTAATTGAACACTATAATAGAAACATATATTCAGTGCATTAAGGCAAGAAAAGGAAATAAAAGGCATACAGATTAGAAAGACAGAATCAAAGCTCTCTTTATTTACAGATGATACAACTGCAGTGGTAGAAAATTCTAAGAAATCTATAAAAACAGCTATGAGAATTAAAATCAAGATTTTTAATATCATGAAATACAAAACCAGTATATAAAAGCTATACTATCAATCAACTAAAAATTCTATTTACAATGAAACTAAAAATATCAAACCCCTACAAATCCAAAGAAAGATGTATAAGACCTCTACACTGAAAATTACAAAACACTGCTGAGAAAAATTAAAGATGACTTAAGTGAGAACTTTTTTTTGGGGGGATAAAAACTCAAAAGCTGATTCCAAAATTTTCTGTGGAACTATAATCAAACTAGAATAACAAAAACAAACTTAAAAGGAAGAATAAACTAAAGAACTTGCATTACATGACTTTGAGACTGACCATAAACCTACAGTAATCAAGGAGAGATTAGTAAAAGGACAAATATATCAAATACAGTCTATAGACTGACTGACATCACTATGACAATCCAAAGGAGAAACTCAAAAAATGATACTGAGACAAGTGGATCCAAAATGAAAAACATGACCTTCCATTTTATAATACACAGAAAAACAGGCCTAACGATAAGAAAGAAAACCAACAGCTTCTAGAAGAAATCATAGAAGCATGACTTTAGAGAAGACACATGGAGCACTAACAAACAAAAATTCGAAAATTATATTTCATCCAAAATATAAGCCTCTGTGCATCAAAAACATTATTAAGAAAAGGACCTACTAAGCCACACAGACTAGATAATATAAACAATCTATATACAGGATCAAGAACACACATAATTTTCTCTTTAAAAAGACACTTAACAAAATAAAATTATACAAATGGTCAAGAATTACATTTTTAAAAAACGTTCAATGTCTTTAGTCATCAGATAAATACAACCAATAACAACAACAAAATTCCAAAATCCAAGCCTACAATGGTACTTCACTACAAACACAGTACACTATTGTAGTGATTCTCTGTGGAATGGTGACTTTGGCAATTCTGACACCCAAAAGTCATTTCTGATGTTACTTGCATCTAGGATGCTGCTAGTGACTTACAATTCACAGAACGCCCACACAGCAGGCGATCATCCTGCCCAAAACGTCAATGGTATCAAAACTGAGAAAATCTGATAAATGAAAATGAAAGATCCATAGCATCAAGTGTTGGCAAAGATGTAGAACAGGAACTCTGATGCATTACCAATATGGACATAAAGTGGTTCATCCAGTTTGGTGTTTGACAGATTGCTATCATGTTAAGTACAGATGACTTTTCATTGTCCAATTAAAGGTCAACATGTCTTACAAAGTTCTGCATGATTTAGAACAGTCTACTTTCCCAGCCTCATTTCATAATCAACTAATATACTAGAATAACTTACTAGTAGAAAAATCTCCAATAAAATCTATTTGATTTTATTCACAGAAATCTTAAGAATTCTGACACAGAATACACCTTAAGGCATTTCGTCTAACATTTTACCTATGGCAGTAATATTAGTATTTTTATGATGGTGAAACATCTAGTATTTCCCACAATGAATACTAATAGTTTCAGTAAAATATTACAGATATTTGAAATAATCTAGAAAAACAACTAATGTTATAGAAATAATGGTTCTTTACTCATTTGGAAACTGAAGATCTTATAGAGATACAGACATTGGTCTAATAAACATCACAATAATTTAGGGGCTGGAGTTGTGGCGCAGCAAGTTAACCCACTGCCTATAATGCCAGCATCCCATATTAGCAGTGGTTCAAGTTCCAGGTGCTCTACTTCCAATCCAGCTCCCTGTTAATGGACCTGGAAAAGCAGCAGCAAATAGCTCAGGGACTTGGGACCCTGCCAATAACGCAAGAAACCCAGATGGAGTTTCAGGCTCCTGGCTTCAGCCTGGCCCAGCCCCAGCTGTTGTGGCCATTTGGGGAGTGAGCCAATAGATATAAGATCTCTCACTCTCACTCTGTAACTCTGCCTCTCAGAGATAAATAACAGATAAATAAATATTTTTTTAAGTGAATTTAGGGGCCGGTGCTGTGGTGCAGCGGATTAACGCCCTGGCCTGAAGCTCTGGCATCCCATAAGAGCACCGGTTCTAATCCCAGCTGCTCCTCTTCCCATCCAGTTTTCTGCTATGGCCTGGGATAGCAGAAGATGGCCCAACTTCTTGGGCCCCTGCACCCACGTGGGAGACCCGGAGGAAGCTCCTGGCTCCTGGCTTCGGTTGGTGCAGCTCCAGCCGTTGCAGCCGTCTGGGGAGTGAACCATCGGACAGAAGATTTCTCTCTGCCTCTCCTCTCTCTGTGTAACTCTTTAAAATAAATAAATACATCTTTAAAAAAAAAAAGTGAGTTTATTTTGGCACAAATAAAAAATCTGAGATTTAAGCACACAAAGAGTCTTCAAAAAGTTCATAGAAAATGCATATTATTAAAAACCTATGCTGGACTTCAAATATCTTGTACCAAATAAACTTATATTCCATTTTCCACGAACGTTTGAAAGTAAGCTCATATTTGTAATATACTTTATTTTAAAAAAGGCTGGAGCCAGTTGAAAAATTGTATAAATGGCCTAAATCAGCACGAGCCAATGGAAATATAAGTTATTAACGGAGGATACATATGCAATGTTAAAAAAATAGGGGTGGTGTGAGACAGTGGGTTAAGTTGCTGATTGAGACACCTGCATCCCATATTTGAGTGCTGATTCAAGTTCTGGCCACTCCATGCTTTCAATCAGTTTCCTGCTAGCATACCTGAAGACAGTAGTTGGAGGCCCAAGTGTCAGAGTTCTGCCACCCATGTGGGAAACCCAGTTCAGTTCCTGGCTTCTGGCTTTGTTCTCGCCTAGCCCTGGCAGTTACGGGTATTTGAGAAGTGAACGAGCAAATGGAAGATATTTGTTTCTCCCTTTCTGTCACTCTGCCTTTCACATAAATAAATAGATCTTTAAAAATAAGAAAATAGGGGCCGGCGCAGTGGCTCACTTGGTTAATCCTCCGCCTGCGGTGCCAGCATCCCATGTGGGCACCAGGTACTAGTCCCGGTTGCTCCTCCTCCAGTCCAGCTCTCTGCTGTGGCCTGGGAGGGCAGTGGAGGATGGCCCAAGTGCTTGGGCCCTGCACCCGCATGGGAGACTAGGAGGAAGCATGCAGCTCCTGGCTTTGGATCGGTGTAGTTCCGGCTGTTGCAACCATTTGGGGAGTGAACCAACGGAAGGAAGACCTTTCTCTCTCTCTCTTTCTCTCTCACTGTCTAACTGTCAAATATAAAAAAATAAATAAATAAAAAGCAGGTATAAGAAATTTTGAAAATATACACAAATAAAACATACTTTGTGTATATAACAGCTGGTACATTTAAAATAATCATTTCAATATGTTATCAACATAAAAAAACTTTATATTAGTTTAGCTCTTTTTGTACTAAGTCTTCAAAATCTAGTGCATACTTGACACTTATAGCACATTTCAATTTGGACTATCCAGATTTCAAATGCTCAATAGGTACATTGGCTAGTGGTCACTGGATGCTAATACTATTTATTATGTAAAAACACTTTTAAGCATTTTAAATGGATTACTTCATTTAATTCTCCCTGAGGCACAAACACAAAGGAAAGTTACTTGATCAAGTTCCCACAGACAGTGCAGTTCAGAATTCTAACTCAATCAGCCTGAATAGCTCTGCTCCTAACTATAACGCTGTCCTACCTCAAATCACATGTTTTTTTCAATATTACTGAAATTCTCAATTAAATCAAATTAATACCATGATTCCTGCTGTGATAAAAATTTTTAAGAGATTTATTTATTTGAAAGGCAGAGTTACAGAGAGGGAGAGACAGGAGAAAGAGACCTTCTACCTGCTGCCTCATACCCTCAATGGCAGCAATGGTCAGGGCTGAGTCAAGTCCAAGGCCAGGGGCCTAGAACTCTATTTGGGTCTCCCCTGGTGTACTAGCAGGGAGCTGGATCAGAACCGGAACAGCTGGGACATAACTGGTGTTCACAGCTTAAACACTGTGCTACAACATCAGCCCTATGTGATAACTAATTTTTGAAAACTAAATTTCCAGTCATAGTTAAAAACCAATTTTCCTGCCATGACTTAAAAGAAAAAGAAAGAAAAGACTCACCTTTAATATGAGTTTCTGATACTTCTGTTTTAGGTCTGACACATTCTCAGAGGGGTCGGCCCCCAGAATGCTATACCAATCCTTTTTTGGTATCTGTTCAAATGCCATCCTCCATTGTAGCAGAAGGGAGCCTTCTCAGATCTGCTGAATCGAAATATTAATGAGAGGTGATTAGAGTTTGCATATATCTAAGAATAATCATGTAGTAAGTGCTTTAATAGGTAGTTAAATAATGATAATAATGTGAACCTGAGGGAACATATTTTCATTTAAAACACTTCAAGAAACCATGTGTAAGTATACAGACAAGTCTGGAAAATCAGATATTCACAAGATATGCTTATCTCTCATGAATGAACAGCATAAAAATACAATTTGATAATGAACCGGATGGTGCCGGTCTTACGGTAAAACCGACACAAAAGTAAGCACTAACATCGTCAGAGCTTAATAAAAATTCACAAAATGAATGAATAAAGAACCAGAATGAATTTGAGAACATTCCGTCTAATTTTTTTTCACTCCTTACTGATTACCTGGAAAGGATAATAATAAAATAATGCCAGCACGAGCAGAGAGCAAGAGTTCCCTTGATGTACTCTGAGATCTCGCCAAACAGCCCCGAAACTGTCCACGCGAGGATGTCCCAGCCCTCCAAGCTAGAGAGAGCCCCGCCAGGAACACCATAAACCTCTTCGCACATCTGCATACTGAGGCAGACAGCAGTGGCTTGGGAATTCACTGTATTCACAGTTGGCTCTACCCCCTCAGCTACAGGAGGGGTCCCTCTCCGGGCTGCCTCTGGCAGGCGACTTACCAAACTTCCCATCACCACCGGCTCTCTCTGGGTGACTACAGTCCGGCAGGACTCGGAACCAGCTTCTTTTTCCGCCGGAAGTCATTGCTCTGACGCGACCACGTTTCTAGTCGAGCCTTAGTGGCAGACGCACCGAGCGGAAGCGCAGCTCCTTCCAC
Source organism: Oryctolagus cuniculus (assembly GCF_964237555.1). Taxonomy (NCBI): domain Eukaryota; kingdom Metazoa; phylum Chordata; class Mammalia; order Lagomorpha; family Leporidae; genus Oryctolagus; species Oryctolagus cuniculus. The sequence continues at coordinate 34,619,100 of NC_091432.1, forward strand.
CGGGACGCGGTCACTATGGTAACCAGTCACCGCTTCTTGGAGTTTACCAGCAGAAAGTGCTGCGAGCTGTGGAGAAAGGCGTCGCTCGCCTGACTCTCCCTCTCCGTGGTCCCTGCCCTGCGACTAGCGAGTCTCTCATCCTCAGCGTGTATCCTTCCCCGAAACCTCAAATCCCAGGTTTTCTCCAGCTTTCTCAAAATTCCCTCCGCTTACTATGCGCTGTGCCCATTCCTACGGCTAGTGCTTATACTGTGGTGGTAAGGTGTGAGAAGTAGAAGTAGTGATTCCACCCTCTTCTCTGTCCACTTCTCTTTAGAATGTTCTCATTCGAAAATTCAGAGAAGCAAAGAGCTTCAAAAAGCTCTATGCTAAATAGGGTTGGGTTTTGTGGAGCCTCCCCCCTCCCCCGGTGTAGTGGTTCTTTTCTGCGAAATATGTTAGGAACCAACTTAAAAAAATAAACACTTGCTTTCAAAATCCTCTCACATTTTCGGACTTGGCTTTCCGCTCAAGCCGGTGAGACTAGTAAGGCAGGTGTTCTCACGATGTAGATGAGGACACAAGGGTTCCAGGCTAAATAGCTAACTGGGTAGCGGCAGAGCCAGGACTCTTAGCAATTCGGTTATTCCCGGGCAGATAAGCCAACTTGCAAATTTACAGAAAAAGCGGGGGGAAATGCTTCTCTTTGAAGCAGTTGCGAGGGCACTCCAAGTGGGCATTGTTTACTGGTGGTACTGGGAGGAGTTGTTGATAGTTTTGTTACTTTTTGCTCTTGTCTCTCCCTTTCTTCTTTCGTCTCTTATCGGTACTACTCACTATACTTCCTGAACTGTACCCAGGGGGTGAAACTGCACCTTATTTTTGCTTTAAACAGCCTGACATAAATTTTACTTAGAGATATTGAAGTGGTTTTGTTGTTGTGACTGCTTTGTTTTTCTTCTCTTTAATCTTTTTACTACGTCTGTTTGAGAAGCAGTCAAGGTAAACTTAGAAACAATCGGTGAAATATTCTAACACGGTTAATTATTTAATGATAGTATGAACTATAGAAAACTGGATGATACAGGCAAGTTAAAACATCTAAAGAAAAAAATAGAGTAGGTTCTCCACAGGATTTTGTCAGGTTTAAAGGCAGACACAAAAAACATACACTGATAGCAGATCTAGTTTTATTCCTTGCTTCAGCCTACCTTCTCTGTGACCCTCTGGAAATACCTCCAGCAGTAGAATTAAATGCTGTTAGGATCACCTTCCTGTGTGATACTATCAGAATGGTGCCCTTTGAACTTCCCTAGACCTCAAACTTTCCCTTTTGCACTGCCTGCTTCTTCCTTGTGTAGACAGGTATGATTAGGTACCCTTGTTTTTACAGTAAAGGCACTTTATTTTGATTTACTATTCCTTTAGCTTATTGTGCTATCTCTTGTATTTGTTTATTTGGGTTTGAAAGATAAGAAATGTACTCCCTCCCAGCAAATCCAAAATGTTCACTCAATCTGTCTTTACATACTTTAGTTTGCAATTTTAAGCATACAATTTTTTTCTTATATCTTCATACTGTCATTATTTAAACAAAACTATCAATACTTCACTGACTTTCCCAGTTGATTCAAAAGTATCTTTCTGTGGTTGATTTGTTCAAATCAGTATCCAGATAAAGTACTTTGTGCATTTGGTTTGTTCCTTAAATATCTTTTAAAGTACATCACTCTTAAATTTTTGGCTGTAATAACCTCAATTTTTCCCCCTATTCTTGCCGTAGGCTATTGAGAAACTGGATCAATTTTCTTAAATCTAAATGTTTATCTATTTATACCTAAGTAAATTTCCTTTTTAAGATGTTTATTTTAAAGGCAGTGTGACTGGGGTTGGGAGGGGAAGAGAGTGAGAGAGAATATCTTCCACCCCACCCCACTGGTTCACACCCCAATAGCCAGGTCTGGGCCAGGGCGAAGCCAGGAGCAAGGAACTCCATCCTGGTCTCCCATGTGGGCGGCAGGGACCAACATCCACTGCCTTCCCAGGCTCATTAGCAGGAAATTAGATTGCAAGAACAACAGGAACTCAAACCAGCCCTCCAGTATGGATGCCAGTGGCTCAAGTGACGGCTTAACACACTATGCCACAATGTCAGTCCTCAGAATAAACTTCTTAAAGCAATTTTTGTACAAGTTCCTTACTTTTCCTTTGGTTTTCTTTATCTAGAGCAGCACTGTCCAATAGAAACATAATGTAAGGGCATGCATTGTGGCACAGCAGGTTAAGCCTCTGCTTAGTACTCCCGCGTTCTGTATTGGAGTGCCTGGAATTGAGTCCCACCTTCGCTGCCTATCCAGCTTCCTGCTAATGGGCACCCCGGAATGCAGTCGATGATGGCTCAAGTTCTTGTATCTCAGCCAATTTTGTAGAAGACCAGGATGGATATCCTGGCTCCTGCTTGTCATAGCCCAGGCTATTGTGGGAATTTGGGGAATGAAACAGTGGATGAAAAGTCCCTCCCCACCAAGCCTTTCAAATAACTAAAAATAAATAAATGTTTAAAAACTGAGCTTTAATAAAAAGAAACATAATTTAAGCTACAAGTGTGAGTCATGTGTGAGTTTGAATTTTCCAGTAGCCACACTAGGAACATAAAAAGAAACAGGTAAAATTAATTTAATAATATGTTTTATTCAATCCAATATATCCAGAATATTATCATTTCAAATTATAATTAATGTAAAGTTATTGATGAAATATTTTACACTCATTTTTCCTATTCAGTCTTCAAAAGCTGATGTGCATTTTGCCTGCAAAAGCACATCTCAATTCTAGCCACAAGCGGCTGCTCTAGTGAGCACGGCAGGTCTAAAGAATAAACTAACTCCTTACTTCCCAAAGGTCATCTTTAGTTTCCCAGCCTATCACCTATTACCTCTCTAAATAAAAAGTTTAGACAACTGGAATTTTTTTGGTGCTTCATTCATAATTTTGTTCAAAAGTGTCCCCTTACTCCTAACACCGTAGCTCCTTTCCTTCTCGTATCAGTTGTATCCCTCCTTTATAAAGGGTCACTTCCATCAAGCCTTGCGTGATGGCCTGGTCACTAGAAATTACTTCTTCCTCACAACGTTCATAGCAGGGCCCATATACTCCTCATTTGCATTCATCTCGTATCTCTGTGCATTGTCGTCTTTAGGTGTATAAGTATGTTGATTGCTGAACTTTCTGAGGGTAGGAACACCTCTCACCACAGAAACTAAAAACTGGCTTTCTTGTCTCATCCTCTGCAGTTCAGATGATGTCTGTCTATGATAAATTTGTTTCTCATTATCTTATTATCAGAAGGTAATTTATCTATTTTATGTGAAACTAACATAGCAAAAATGTAAATTTTGTTAGCATGGAGATTAAGAGCATGAAATCAAGTCGGACATAGGCTCAGTCCAGGTTCTCTGCCTCTTACTGGCTCCGTGAACTTTAAGTTAATTAATCTCTGTACTTCACTTCTGCCTCTGATGTGGGAATAATAATAGTATCTGCCTCAAGGAATTTTTGAGAATTAAATGAGATAATTATACTTAAAAGTAGTACTCAGTGGAGATTATTGTTATTATCATTAAAATGGAATAGTTATTCAGTTTTGATATATTAGAATATTCAGCATTCACACTTGTATTTTAGGAATTTCCAAAGGCAAATGAAAATCTACTAGATTGGAAGAATAAATCAAATTCAAATATTTATTGAATTATATACTTTCAGTTTCACTGAAGGATAAATTTAAAGAATAGGCAAATCCTTTTAATTCATGTCGTTAACATCTAGCATATGCAAGGTAGGCATGTTTTAAACATTTGATTTCTTTAAATGTACAAGTATTGTTGATTCCCAGACTTTCCAAGGACTGGAACACCTCTCACCACAGAGACACTAAAAACAATCCCATCTCCCACATGGACTGAAGCAGAGCTGAGACACCAACTCAGGCACTAGGTTATAAGTTATGGGTGGCCCAAGTGTAGCTTAATTGCTCTGCCAAATGCCTGCCCCAATCAACAAATATTTGTTGTCTCTACTATGTGCCCCATACTCTTAGTTATAAGACACACAAGACAGAGTTGGCTGCAGCACTCTCAGAAGTGTTTAGAGTTTATCTGGGTAGACAGACATTTAAAGAAGACGATGAAATAACTAGAAAATGCTGGGCCAGGGAAATACCAGCTGCTGTGACTTTCAAAGTTGCAGGTTTGCCAGTAGAATAGATCACTCAAATGATTCAAATCCTTGAATCAAGGTGAAGCCAATCCAAGAGCATGTGTGGAAGTGTTAAATTTTAAATAATAATTTAATTTGGAGCGAGATGGATGACTAGAAGTAGAGCAACTCCCTTTTGTCTTTTTTTTTTTTTTTGGCAGATTATCGTAAAGCTTTAGACAATATTGAGAATCAGCTCTGGTGAACAATCATGCTTCATCTTTTGGAAATGGTTTTGTTCTTGTGTTTTCCCTTTTTGATTGTCATGATAGGGTCTATTTTCTCCTTTGTCTTTTCAGCCAGCAACTATGAACATTCATTGATCCTGTACAAGGCAGTCCACTTATCAGGGAGACTTTGAGGTAAATACTTTTGGGGAGTATATCTGCTGCTGTGTTTTCTTGCTTGTTTAGCTTCAGCTGTGTCAATGCTCCTTCAAACTTGTTTCAGACCTCTGGAAGGTTTTTATTTTATCTGAGATTTTTGTTCCTGTATTACTCTGCTCTTCACACCTGGTGTTTTGATATTCTGTGACTGTTAAAGACATGATATATAATCTAACTTCAGATTTTCTTTAGCACTCATAATAAATACTAACTTATTTTTTTCCCATTTACTTCTTAAGCCCTTTCAACTTTGTTCTTGTGACCACTAAGGCTTTTCTGTGCACTTTCTAATTAATCTGAAATTCGTTATGATCCCTTTCAATCATGTGGGAAGACACGTTTATATGCTGGATTTTTAAAAAGTATTCTCTCCTGTTATTTTAGGTTTTTAAACCTGACTTTTTTTTTAAAAAAGTTATTTTTGTCATGTAATTGGCTCACAGAAGAAAGGTTAATCTGAATGATCAAAGGGTGTTAATTTGTGGGTTAAAATGTGTTAAACAGTTGATATGAAGTCTGTTTAAGTCAATTAGAGAGTATAATGAAGATGTTTCCAGGGTGTTATGGAACCTTTTGAAATGCACTATTTTATATTAACTATGGCACCTCGCTAAACATACGCTTACATTCAGGTTTTTAAATTTGTATAAATTCTGATAGATATAAATAGGTCTATAAATTTACAAGAAGTTTGACTATATTAAAAGACACTTTTATTATATATATAGGAAATCAATTTCATAGTTAACAAATTCATCATTAACAAAACAGAAAATATAATTAGTAACAATGTTCTTTGTTACGTATTCTAAAATAAAGTGCAACTACACTTTATTTTTTTTTAAGATTTATTTATTTAATTTGAAATTCAGGCAGAATTACAGAGAGAGAGGGAGAGACAGAGAGAGGTCTTCCATCCGCTGTTCACTTCCCAAATTGCCATAATGGCCAGAGCTGAGCCAACCCAAAGCCAGGAGCTAGGAGCCAGGAACCAGGAACTTCTTCTGAAACCTCAACGCAGGTGCTGGAGCCTAAGGGCTTGGAACATCTTCTACTGCTTTCCCAGGCCATAGCAGGGAGCTGAATCAGAAGTGGAGCAGCCATGACTCCAAACTAGGGGATGCTGGCACTGCAGGGGGCAGTTTTATCAGCTAGGCCACATCACCTGCCCCCGCAAATCTACTTTATAACCAACAAAAAAAATCTATTTTTTGTTTATGTATGTGTTCCTTATTTTTAAAGCAAACCTAGTGTTATTGTTATTAACTTTTTCAAAATACTGAATACCTCAAATAGAATTGTAGAATTGACAAAGACATACAGTTTGGTGTGCTCATTTAAAGAAATGATTTTTGGGGCTGATGCTGTGGCATAGCGAGTTAATGCCCTGGCCTGTGCTGGCATCCCAGATGGGCACCGGTTTGAGTCCCAGCTGCTGCACTTCTGATCGCACTCTCTGATATGGCCTGAGAAAGCAGTAGAAGATGACCCAAGTGCTTGGGCCCCTGTACCTGCATGGGAGACCCGAAGAAGCTCCTGGCTTCTGACTTCGGATAAGCACAGCTCTGACCATTGCGGCCAATTGGGGAGTGAACTATCAGATGGAAGACTTCTCTCTCTCTCTGCCTCTCCTTCTCTCTCTGTGTAACTCTGACTTTCAAATAAATAAATAAATCTTTTTTTTTTTTTTTTTTTGACAGGCAGAGTGGATAGTGAGAGAAAGACAGAGAGAAAGGTCTTCCTTTGCTGTTGGTTCACTCTCCAATGGCCGCCACGGCTGGCGCGCTGCAGCCGGCGCACCGCGCTGATCCAAAGGCAGGAGCCAGGTGCTTCTCCTGGCCTCCCATGGGGTGCAGGGCCCAAGCACTTGGGCCATCCTCCACTGCCTTCCCGGGCCACAGCAGAGAGCTGGCCTGGAAGAGGAGCAACCAGGAAAGAATCTGGCGCCCTGACTGGGACTAGAACCCGGTGTGCCGGCGCCGCTAGGCAGAGGATTAGCCTATTGAGCCGCGGCGCCGACCATAAATAAATCTTAAAAAAAATGATTTTTCCCCTAAAAATTACCTAAAGTAACAGGAGACTTTTTTGTTGCTTATTATCTTTTGAAGTTTCAAAATAGTGTTGTTTTTAAGAATTTAATATTATTATCTTCAATTTCAATAGCTGAATATAATTTTTGTATGATGACAGCCTTATTTAAGATGAGTAAAGCATTGTAACTTCAATAGTTCAAGTCCACAAGATATATTAGGGTAAAGAAAATCACATTTAAAAATATATTATTCACATAGCATTTGGGTTATAGTACAGTTTTTTATTACTTATGTCAGTTTACTTGTAATAAACACATTTAGCATTTCAGCTTCTTCTTGAAACCTTTAAATTTAATTATTTCAAGACTGATGAAAAACAAGTGTTATGTGGTAAAAGGACTTCTGCGATGATGGATTAAATGCCAAAATAATGAAATCACACAACTTAAAAATTGTACTGAAGAATAGATGTTTTCTGATGAATTTCTACAAAAAAATCATATGTTAAAGATATTTAATGCAATTCTTATTATTACTTTTCAATCTACTGTAGAAACGCCATGAGTATAGTCTTTTGTAGCTCATTAGCAATTTCTTTAATGAGTTTTTTGGTGTGATAGATAGTTAAAGTAACAGACAAATGACAGATTGTTTGCCTTTAATGATTTCCCTGTTTCAAGCCCATTACAAAGCAATTAGAAATCTGACAGCATTTTCACTCTGCATTACTGATCATCTAAAGTGATGAGAAATGAGAGGTGATGAATATTAATTGTATATTTTCATATGATTATCATAAATTATTACCTTGTCTGATGTGCTGCAGGTGAAGTAGGAACATTAGAGAAAGCAGTCAGATATATTAATTTGAAAGACAGTATCACTTTTAAAAACAATCTTTTTGTGCAGTGCAAATTCTAGTCTACAGTGTTAGTCTATGAACATTTCTCTATGGATAAATTTATAAATTTATATTTTCTGTGTTTGGCTAACTTAAATATATTTTCTTATTCGAATATTAAAAAAGAAAATATTCTATTGAGCAATGTAAATATATGTATTTAAGTTCAGGATTTTAAAAATCTAATTTGGAAAGTGAGATATCAGTGAATTTTGTTGATGTATATATTATTTTATGTATATGTAATATATAATATTCAAATATATAATATAGGGAAAGATACACTTAAAAATGGATCTAATATTTGTCTTAGATTAAAGTCAGATAATCCTGCAAAAGAAGAGATAAGAAATATAACCCAATGTAGAAGGACATTTTTTTAGACTCTCTGTCATAGTTAATTTGGGTTTAGCATACAGTATATCCTATTTTCCCAGTTTTTATTTCAGGCAGATAAAGCTAGGCTAGCTGTCAGGATACAAGTACTATTGTTCCTTAGTCCTCCCTTAGAGTTGGAGCAAATATTGGTTCAGAAACTAGGTAACACGGTTAGGTAGTTTTAATACTGTTATCTAAATCACTTAAAATGATGAGAAATGTATTTGGATCAGGTATACCAAAGTAAATTAGTCTGTATTTTTGTATCTCTCTAGTAAGAGATGCCATGTTGGATCCATCTTTATGAAGAAGGTCATAATCTACAGGGTAAAATAACTATATTGTATGCCACTAGAAGCCATTCTCCCTATTTTATATTCAATGTTATGTGCTCTCATTTTATAGATACTAAAAGTTCTTGGCCTTCACAAATGACTAAAAATTGAAGAAAACTATCTGAAATTCATTACATGTTTACTCAGGAAGAGTAATAAAAAATTAATAAAAGGGGTTGAATCTCTAGCATTTAGTAGTCCAATTTAATAATATTTTTACGGGGCCAGTGCTGGGGTGTAGTAGGTTAAGCCTCTGCCTGCAGCACCGCTATCCGATATGGGCTCCAGTTCCAGTCCTGGCACCGCTGTCCGATATGGGCTCCAGTTCTAGTCCTGGCTGCTCTACTTCTGATCTAGCTCTCTGCTATGGCCTGGGAAAGCAGTAGAAAATGGCCCAAGCCCTTGGGCCTGTGCACCTGTGTGAGAGACCTGAGACCTGAAAGAAGCTCCAGGCTCCTGGCTTCAGATAGACCTAGCTCTGGCTGTTGTGGTCATTTGGGGAGTGAACTAGTGGATGGAGAAATTGAATGAAAAAACTTAGGACATTGAAGTAGGATATACTATTCATTTTTCACATACTATTATCCACCACTCCATTGTTAAAAGATAACTAAGTTCATGTGGTACATTCGGCTCTTCATATACTATATAGTTTGTTTTCCAGTAGCTTTGTTATTGCATGCTACGAGATTAAGCTAATCTAGTCATCAAAATTCATTTTATTGTTGTTTTAAAGATGAGTATGTTTTTCCTTTTCTGTTCTCCAAGGACATTTTCCCTTCACTGAGTTGGTAAAAGCAGAGAGGAATGGTTTAAAAGTGTTGGAGAGGAATATAAAGATGATAATCCATGTTTTTTCCTTTTTCAGTAGTCATATTATCCCTGTATCTCTTCTATTATATCCTATATGGATAGTCATAAATGTTTAATATTTTAGTTAATTCTTTAGACTTTATGAAGTTTAAATTATTCCCTCAAGAAAAAAAGCTTACAAAGCACCTCCTATCTACTAGCTGTGTGGTTCCTAAATCCTCAGTCATAGACATTTTTATTTATACTAGACTCTGCAAACTGAAGAATTTCCTTGCTGTTCAGTTTTCAAAGGAGGTGAGGTTACCTAATATGGTGCCTTAATGTGTCAAGCAGTTCACTGTGCCTATTCTGTTCACTCCTGAAAGTTACTTCTGATTAGTGGGTACTGGAATCATAATCAAAGGATTACAAGTAAATATCAAACAGCAGACTGGAAGAGTAGGGCATTTGAAAAATATTATATAGGCCTGCCATTGTGTTGAAGTATGTATACCTGCGACTTGTGACACTGGCATCCCATGTGGGCACTTGTTTGAGTCCCTGCTGCTCCACTTCCAATCTAGCTCCTTGTTAATGGCCTGGAAAAAGCACAAGATTGTCCAAGTACTTGGGTTCCTTCCACCCACGTGGGAAACCCAAAAGGAGCTCTTGGGTACTGGCTTTGGCTTGGCCCAGCCCCTACCCATTTGGCCATTTGGGGAGTGAGCCAGGGGATGGAAGATCTCTGTCTCCCCCTCCTCTCTCTGTAACTCTGTGTTTCAGATAAATAAATAAATATTTTAAAAGTTATTATTTGAAGCTGTAACCAAGAGTTTGATTTGTGGGAGTCATCAAGTTCTAGAGGATCATGTTCCTGCATTCTGAAGAACAGTGAAGACAGTGGGCTATATTATTTATCCCTGTTACCAGTGTTATAGATAATAAATACTTTATTGTCTACATGTGATTTATCATCCAGTGAAAACAATTCTATATTAACATTAACACAGGCATTTTATCAAGTGAAATGGAAATTTAACTTTTTGAATATTTAAGGTAAAATATTATATTCCAAAGAAATGATCTGTTTTTGGTAGGGCATTTCAGGCACACTGTCAGATAACTCAGATTAGTTTCTGCAGCCACTAGCATGAAAATTTGCAAAGTTCTAGGTTCTAATTTATGTTGCTCCTAACTGAGTCAGTAAGACATGGGTAGGATTATGAAAATTGTGAAGAGGTGGCCATCATTCCAGTTTACAAGTCAAATTTACTAATGTTGGAAAACTCAAACCAACTATATTAAAGAAATAATACTGTAAGCATTGGCAAATTTATAAGTGCGTGTGTGTGTGTGTGTGTGTGTGTGTTTATGTGTAAGTGAATGGAAGAGGGCCTGCACTGTGGCATAATGGGTAAAAGCCACCGCCTGCAGTGCCAGCATCCCATATGGGCCCTGTTTCCAGTCCTGGCTTCTCCATTTCCCGTCCAGCTCTCTGCTATGGCTTGGGAAAGTAATAGAAGATGACCCAAGTCCTTGGGCTCCTGCACCCATATGGGAGACCCGGAGGAAGCTCCTGGTTCCTGGCTCCTGGCTCCTGGCTCCTGGCTTCAGATTGGCACAGCTCTGGCCATAGTGGCCATCTGGGGAGTGACCAAGTAGATGGAAGACCTCTCTCTCTTTCTCTGCCTCTGCCCCTCTCTCTCTCTGCTTCTCTGCCTCTCTGTAGCTCTGCCTTTCAAATGAATAAATAAATCTTTTTTAAAAAAATGAATGGAAGAAGAGACAGATAAAAACAGAGACCTCAAGATAAGGAACTCAAACTGAAGGAAATGGTCATTCTGTGTCTTTCAGTGGACAAAATGAAAAATAATCCACATGATTGAGTCAAACCTGATCCAATTTAAACCATATGGCAGTGATGATGTGATGATGGAACCATTTCTATCTCAGTCCTAGAGAGCTGCATGATCTTTCACCATTTGTTTTGGGTCATCTCAGATTCAGATTATTTCTGTTAGAATGCTAAAGATACCTGGATATATTTATTTGAATGTAAGTGGATGTAAGATTTCTCCAGAGTTTTATTGGACTAATCTTGTTATTTAATGATCTCTCAAGTTTATTTAAACAACTGATACATTTGAGATTGAGTTGTACATTGTAATAGGAAATTAAGTCATATTTTTCCAATACATGGAATCCCAACACTAGCTGAATTATAAATTTATATGTGTGAAAAACAATAAGTAGTTGAAAGCGCCTCAGTTGTCACAATATCTATGAGATTATTGACACCAGTACTTTTTCCTGTGGTATTTTTATCATGTCCATGTTGAATCCGAGTATGTTTGAATTTGTAATAGTCTCTCCATCCTCCTCACCTCTTTCTACAATTTCAGTTACATGCAGTACACAACAGTCCAAAAATATGAACTAAAATCTTTTTGAAGATTTTGTTTATTTATTGGAGAGGTACAGTTAGAGAGGGGGAGAGACAGAGAGAAAAGTCTTCCAAGTGCTGTTCCACTCCCCAAATGGCTGCAACAGCCGGAGCTGCGCCTGGAGCCAGGAGCTTTCTCCAGTCTCCTACATGGGTATGATGACCCAAGTGCTTGGACTGTCTTCCACTGACATCCCAGGCACATTAGCAGGGAGTTTGATTGGAAGAGGAGCAGCAGGGACTAGAACCAGCACCCATATGGGATGCTGATGCTGAAGGTGGAGGATTAACCTACTGTGCCACAGTGCCGGCCCCGGCCTAAAAAATTTTAAGAATAACAATCCATAAGGTTTAAATTGGATGCCATTCTGAGTAGCATGATGAAATCTCCCACTGCCCTCCTCCATCATGCCTGAGATGTGAATTATACCTTTGTCCAGCATATCCATGCTGTATTTGCTACCCACTCGTTAATCACTGATAAGCTGTCTTGGTTATCACAGTCACCATGGTAATGCTGCAGTGTGTTCACATTACCTTTATCATGCTTAAAAATGGCCCCAAGTGCAAGAGCAGAGATGCTGGCAATTCTGATATGCAAAGAGAAGCTGTGAAGTGCTTCCTTTAAGTGCAAAAGGTTAAAGTTCTCAACTCAACAATAAAATAACCATATACTAAGATCTAAAGTAAGGACAAATCTGTTATCTGTGAAGAGCAAAAAAAATTTAAGCTAGTTTTATTGTTTATTCTCAAACTGTAGAATTTACATTCACTGGGTGTGGTAAGTGCTTAGTGACAATGAAAAGGGGCATTGAACTTGTGTATGTAGGAAAAGGAAAAAAACATAGCATTTATAGTGTTCAGTGGTATCTGTGATTTCAGGCATCCACTGGAGGTTCTTGGAACATATTCTCTGTAGATAAGGGGAGCCTACTGTACTTGTTTATTTTTCACATTTGGGAATTTATGCTCACTACAAATATAAGGATAATTGTACCTGCCTATCATTGTTTATGTAAGTAATTGATTTCTCTTCAATAAAATAAACAGGATCATGCATATGCATGATAAGCGTGTTTCTAATTGTTTTTTCTCTTGCAGACTAGTCAATGCTTTGCCATTACTGCACATGGTTTCTTTATCAAGGAGTGAGCACAAGGTGAGCTCTGGAGCACTGTTTTGTCTTCCCATATTTTGGCACACTGCCTAAACAGTGATCTTTTAAAATTTTTAAATTTTACCCTTGGAGAATGGTACATAATAGTTGTTACTGAAACAAATTGGAAGTCCAAATATATGTAATCAGTAGTGGAAGATTTGTTTCCCAGTGATAGTTGAGTAACTCTTCTGTTTTGCTTGGCTTACTAGTATCAACAGATTTACAGAGATGCTTCTGCTGCAGCTCTGTAAAATAAGCTTAAGCACTCTTCAACTCTAAGTGTAAGATTTAAATGATCTTTTTTTTAAGATTTATTTATTTATTTGAAAGTCAGATTTACAGAGAGAGGAGAGGCGGCGGGGGGGGGGGGTGTCTTCCATCGGAAGATTCACTCCCCAAATGACCACAATGGCCGTAGCTGCACCAATCCGAAGCCAGGAGCCAGGAACTTCTTCCAGATCTCCCATGCAGGTGCAGGGGCCCAAGGACTTGGGCCATAATCTACTGCTTTCCCAGGTTATAGTAGAGAGCTGGATCGGAAGTGGAGCAGCTGGGTCGAGAACTGGGGCCCATATGGGATGCCAGCGCTTCAGGCCAAGGCGTTAACCTGCTGTGCCACAGCTCAGGCCCCTTAAATGATCTTATACATGTTTTAAATGTATCTATTGAGGTATTTGTAAACAGGAAGATTGAATTTTAATAAGGGGAGAGGAAAAGGGAAAGAACTCACTGAACTGCAATTTAGCACATTGCAATAAGAAAACTTCAGTTTATTTATTCAAGTAGTAACTCCTGGATTACCTTTGTGCTTCTTTGTGATCAGCATGGCTTTCAATTTTCCAAGGTCAAATGCTGCATTTGGTGTGTGTGAATAATAAGCAAAATAAAAGGGAATTTCATGCTTGGGAGAAAAGAAGTATATGCACTTTTACCCCTTCCTAAGGAATGTTGGCATAAAAACCTTAAGATTTCCCATATAACATTTAAAAACTTTGAACCTGTTCCACTGCTACATGATAAGCTTCTGTTTCTAAAGAATTATATGTTTCTCTCTCTCAAAGGAAGGTTAAGCAATAATTGAGTAATCTTTTACCTATAAAATATGCATGTTTATGAAAAAAGTGAATACATTTGAAAATTGCATGTATTTTTATGCTCCTATTTACTTGTTACTATGGCAACTGCAACAGTGCTTAGTATTTATGTTGTCTGAGATTCAGGGCATCTTTTCAAAGAAATAAATATGCCAGAACCATTTATTGTATTTACTTTGGTGTTTAGAAAAATATTTATTCTAATGCATACTTTTGAAGAAAAATAGCAATAAAAAGTATAAACTTAAGCCTGGCTTAAATGGTACCTTTTCTGCAGTATGTTTTTTAAATCAAAATAATTACATTTATTTCTTTGTTATAGAAATCATAGTAAAGAAAAAAAATAATGGATTTTTAAAACTCGTGAGTAAGTCTTGAATTGTAGTCTCTTGATTTTTCCTATTTTTATGACAATGTTTTGATTCATGGCCAACCTTAAATATGACATGAACATTTAGACTAAATATTGAATGTTAGCTGCATAAACCAAAAAATGTAATTAGTTTTCATTTCTGACTAAAGATGATTCTTAATATCTATGAACAAAAGATTTCTATTCTGTATTTGAAATGAAAGGCATGACTGCTTTTAGTTCCCTTAGTTTATTTAAATCATTTTCTGACATGTGTGATACATAAGTATAATTTTTAATATTAAACATCAGAATGGAAATTATGAAGCATAAAATCAGATATGTTTCATGTCACGTATTATCTGTTAAGAAAAACTGCAACACAACATTTAAGTACAACAGAACAGTGAGCATATTGTCTCTGATACTTGTAAACAGGATGGATCTACAGTTTCACAGTTTATGTTGACAGTATCTTTGTGGGAAATGTAATTATCAAATGAATTATAACACATCTTAGTATTAAGATTATTAATAGTAATTTTAATTGCCTTCTTCAAGATAATTGGATATATTCTCATAAGTATATGGGAAGGGACATTGGGCTAATTAGATATTTTGAACTCAGTTATCTTTAAAATATCTGAAGTTTAACATATATTCTATATTTTGGAAATTTCTGCTTTTAATTAATTATCTTCTAAGTAGAATTAAAATAACTTATATAAAATCTCACTATATCTTGATATTTCTTCATGAGTAGTTATATGAGTAGAAAAATCAGTAATGAAATGTTAAAGATTAAATATTCACTATCAGAAAATTATTCTAAAATTGGTAAAGTTAACAAACAATATTTTACTCTACTAATGTGTCTTTATGTGGGTTTTAAAATAATATTTCTAGTAGCTTTAGAAATTAAACCATTTACAATAAAGAATTCAATGTGGAGATACACATCAACAGCCTTAAAATTGTCTATACATTTTGATTCAGAAATTCAACTTCTAGAAATTCTTAAGGAACTCTTAAATGGTATCGTCAAAATATCTGTACAAGAATCACAGCTTTACTTAAAATAGGAAGCATTTGGAAAAACTCACTAGGATTCTAAACACATTATAAAAATTATGATACCAATAAATATTTAATAATAGGGATATTCTCATATTAAAATAGCTGAACTCATATATAAATTGCATATTTAGTATAGTCATAATCTTTGTTTTTTTTTTAACTTTTATTTAATGAATATAAATTTCCAAAGTACAGCTTATGGATTACAATGGCTCCCCCCCATAATGTCCCTCCCACCCACAACCCTCCCCTTTCCCGCTCCCTCTCCCCTTCCATTCACATCAAGATTCATTTTCAATTCTCTTTATATACAGAAGATCAGTTTAGCATATATTAAGTAAAGATTTCAACAGTTTGCACCCACATAGAAACACAAAGTGAAAAATACTGTTTGAGTACTAGTTATAGCATTAAATCACAATGTACAGCACATTAAGGACAGAGATCCTACATGAGGAGTAAGTGCACAGTGACTCCTGTTGTTGACTTAACAATTTGACACTCTTGTTTATGGCATCAGTAATCACCCTAGGCTCTTGTCATGAGTTGCCAAGGCTATGGAAGCCTTTTGAGTTCACCGACTCTGATCATATTTAGACAAGGTCATAGTCAGAGTGGAAGTTCTCTCCTCCCTTCAGAGAAAGGTACCTCCTTCTTTGATGACCTGTTCTTTCCACTGGGATCTCACTCGTGGAGATCTTTCATTTAGGTCTTTTTTTTTTTTTTTCCCCAGAGTGTTTTGGCTTTCCATGCCTGAAATACTCTCATGGGCTTTTCAGCCAGATCTGCATGCCTTAAGGGCTGATTCTGAGGCTGCTGTTTAGGACATCTGCCATTCTATGAATCTGCTGTGTATCTCGCTTCCCATGTTGGAGCGTTCTCTCCCTTTTTTATTCTATCAGCTAGTATTTGCAGACACTAGTCTTGTTTATGTGCTCCCTTTGGCTCTTAGTCCTATCATTATGATCAATTGTGAACAGAAATTGATCACTTGGACTAGTGAGATGGCATTGGTACATGCTACCTTGATGGGATTGAATTGGAATCCCCTGGTATGTTTCTGACTCTACCGTTTGGGGCAAGTCAGCTTGAGCATGTCCCAAATTGCACATCTCTTCCCTCTCTTATTCCCACTCTTATATTTAACAGCGATCGCTTTTCAGTTAAGTATTCAACCAAAAGTATTAAGTAGAACAAACAAACAAAAATACTAAGAGGGATAACATATTAAGTTGTTCATCACCAGTTAGGGCAAGGGCTGATCAAGTCACCGTTTCTCATAGTGTTCATTTCACTTTAACAGGTTTCCTTTTTGGTGCTCAGTTAGTTGTCACCGATCAGGGAGAACATATGATATTTGTCCCTATGGGGTTGGCTTATTTCACTCAGCATAATGTTTTCCAAATTCCTAACAGGGATCACTTTCCAGTTAAAATCTAGACACTTAAGAATAATTGTGTGTTACTTACAGAGTTCAACCAATAGTACTAGAACAAGAAAAATACTAAAATGGATGAAGTATTACATTGTACATCAACAGTCAGGACAAGAGCTGATCAAGTCACGGTTTCTCATAGTGTCCATTTCACTTCAACAGGTTTCCCCTTTGGTGCTCAGTTAGTTGTTGCCGATCAGGGAGAACATATGATATTTGTCCCTTTGGGACTGGCTTAATTCACTCAGCATGATGTGTTCCAGATTCCTCCATCTAGTTGCAAATGACCGGATTTCGTTGTTTTTGACTGCCGTATAGTATTCTATAGAGTACATGTCCCATAGTTTCTTTATCCAGTCTACTGTTGATGGGCATTTGGGTTGGTTCCAGGTCTTAGCTATTGTGAATTGAGCTGCAATAAACATTAATGTGCAGACTGCTTGTTTGTTTGCCAATTTCATTTCCTTTGGGTAAATTCCAAGGAGTGGGATGGCTGGGTTGAATGGTAGGGTTATATTCAGGTTTCTGAGGAATCTCCAGACTGACTTCCATAATGGCTTAACCAGTTTGCATTCCCACCAACAGTGGGTTAGTGTCCCTTTTCCCCCACATCCTCTCCAGCATCTGTTGTTGGTAGATTTCTGAATGTGAGCCATTCTAACTGGGGTTAGGTGAAACCTCATTGTGGTTTTGATTTGCATTTCCCTGATTGCTAGTGATCTTGAACATTTTTTCATGTGCCTGTTGGCCATTTGGATTTCCTCTTTTGAAAAATGTCTATTGAGGTCCTTGGCCCATCTTTTAAGTGGGTTGTTTGTTTTGATGTTGTGGAGTTTCTTGATCTCTTTGTAGATTCTAGTTATCAACCCTTTATCTGTTGCGTAGTTTGCAAATATTTTTTTCCCATTCTGTTGGTTGCCTCTTCACTTTCCTGACTGTTTCTTTTGCAGTACAGAAACTTCTCAATTTAATGCAATCCCAAATGTTAATTTTGGCTTTGACTGCCTGTGCTTCTGGGGTATTTTCCAAGAAGTCATTGCCGGTACCTATATCTTGCAGGGTTTTTCCAATGCTCTCTAATAATTTGATGGTGTCAGGTCGTAGATTTAAGTCTTTAATCCATGTTGAGTGAATTTTTATGTAAGGTGAAAGGTAGGGGTCTTGCTTCATGATTCTGCACGTGGAAATCCAATTTTCCCAGCACCATTTACTGAATAGACTGTCCTTACTCCAGGGATTGGTTTTGGATCCTTGATCAAATATAAGTTGGTTGTAGATGTTTGGATTGATTTCTGGTGTTTCTATTCTGTTCCATTGGTCTATCCATCTGTTTCTGTACCAGTACCATGCTGTTTTGATAACAACTGCCCTGTAGTATGTCTTGAAATCTGGTATTGTGATGCCTCCGGCTTTGTTTTTGTTGTACAAGATTGCTTTAGCTATTCAAGGTTTCTTGTGTCTCCATATGAATTTCAGCATCATTTTTTCCAGATCTGAGAAGAAGGTCTTCGGTATCTTGATTGGTATTGCATTGAATGTATAAATTGCTTTTGGGAGAATGGACATTTTGATGATACTGATTCTTCCAATCCATGAGCATGGAAGATTTTTCTCTGGATCGGCACAGCACCAGCTGTGGCAGCCATTTGGGGAGTGAACCAACGGAAGGAAGACCTTTCTCTTTGTCTCTCCCTCTCACAGTCTGTAACTCTACCTGTCAAATAAATAAATAAAATCTTAAAAAAATTATTTATTTATTTGAAAATCAGACAAATGGTCTCCCACCCACTGGCTCACTCCCTAAATTCCTGCAACAACTAGGGCTGGGTCATTCTGAAGCCAGGAGCAGGGAACTCAATCTGGATCTCCACGTGGATGGCAGGGACCTAACTACTAGAACCATCACCTGTTGTCTCCCAGCATGTGCCCTAGCAGTAAGCTAGAATTAGGAGGGAAGCCAGGACCCAAATCCAGGCACTCTGATTAGGGATGCAGGCATCAAGTGGGGTCCCAACACTGTGTCAAACACCTGTCCTTGAACTCTAGTTTTACAAAATGAATTTTGATAATACAAATTTCCTTAGTAATGCAACTTTTTGTAGAAAAACAGACTGTTCCTCAGTGAACTATATTTCTGTTGTGCAATTTAAATTAAAATTTATAATTTAACAAGCATAATTGACCATCCAAATGTACATGTGCATTTTACATGATCACACAACACTAGAGAGGTAGATTTAATGAAAAAAATCAAGTGTTGTCCTTCATTGAATTCACTGATCACCCTTCCAAACCAGCTCTATTGGAGGTGAGGCTTCACAAATGAGGTCTCTCAGTGAGCCGACTTTCAGATGTCTTCTAAATAAGTCTGAGAAGAACTTATATCTCCTGAATGAGTAATCATTATCTACCTTAATAGTGTTATAAAATCTGAAAGTCCAACTACAGGTTATCATTGCTTTCATTGTGGTGTGGAGGCATTGGTTTCAGCATTAGTGTAGGGTAAGTGTCAATTAAATAAGTGTGTCCAAGTTAGATGGCAAGAAATATGGTATCCTGTTGGAATGATACAGTCTATGAAGAACAGATACACCCTCTGGCTTGGTGGAATATGGCCAAGAACTCCACCTCAGGGTTTCCAAATATGTATTGCTTGGGACTGGTCTGACCTTTGAAAGGTAGCCTCTGACTTTGGGAGATAATTTCTGATACTTTTCATCAGATACCTACTAACTACCTCTGCTGTCAGGTAGAGAACAATGACCTGAAGCCTTTTTTTTTTTCTTTTAGTTTCTATCTCTTTTGGGTTTTTAAAAACTGATATAAAAATTACATGCATTTATGGGATATCATGTAATTTTTTGAAAAAAATTTATTTTATTTATTTGAAAGTCAGAGTTAGAGGAGAGACAAATAGGGAGAAATCTTCTATCCATTGGTTTATGTTAAGAGGCAGGCAGTTTAAGTGGCGTCCCAACCGTATGCCACAGTGGCCGGGGCTAGGCCTGACTAAAGTCAAGAGCTTCATCTGGGTCTCTCATGTATGTAGCATGGGTTCAAACCCTTGGGCCATCTTCTGCTGCTTTTCCCAGGCCATCAGCAGAGAACTAGATCTGAAGTGGAGCAGCTGGGACTAGAACCAGCGCCTGTATGGAATGCTGACATCACAGGTGGCAACTTTACCCCATATGCCACAATGTCAGCCCCCGCCATGTAATATTTCAATTCATGTTTACACTGTGTAACATTCAAGTTAGAATAAACATATATATGCCCTCAGACATTTCTCATTCCATTATGGTGAAAACATTCAAAATCCTTTATTCTAACTTTTATTTATTTATTTATTTAATTAATTAATTAATTTATTTTTTTGACAGGCAGAGTGGACAGTGAGAGAGACAGAGAGAAAAGTCTTCCTTTTTCCGTTGGTTCACCCCCCAATGGCTGCTTTGGCCAGTGCACTGCGGGTGGCGCACCGTGCTGATCCAAAGCCAGGAGCCAGGTGCTTCTCCTGGTCTCCCATGGGGTGCAGGGCCCAAGCACTTGGGCCATCCTCTACTGCACTCCTGGGCCACAGCAGAGAGCTGGCCTGGAAGAGGAGAAACTTGGACAGAATCTGGCACCCTGACTGGGACTAGAACCCGGGGTGCCGGCGCTGCAGGCGCAGGATTAGCCTACTGCGCTTAAAGAGAAAATATATAGTGCATTAACATTATCTATATTCACTCTCCTTGCAATAGAATACTTCCCTGCTTTTTTAGATTCAACATATGAGTGAGATTGTGTGTTACTTGTCTTTCTGACTTATTTTATCTAACATGGTATCTTCCAGTTCTATCCATGGTGTCACAAATAACAGATTTCATTCACTTGTGTATATATATCTCATTTTCCTTATTCACTCATCAGTTGATGGTCACTTAGGTTGTTCCTACTTCTTGGCAGTTGTGAATAGTGTTGCATTAAACATGGGAGTACTGATGTCTATTGGACAGACTGATTTACATTGCCTTTGGATAAATACACAGTAGTGGAATTATTCAGTCATGTTGTAGTTCTGTTTTCCCACAATGTTTTCCTACCAACACTGTGCAAGAGTTCCTTTTTCTCCACATGCTCCCCAGCATTCTTTATCTTTTGTCTTTTGGTAATCCCCGATCTAACCCGAGTGAGGTAATAGCTCATTATGGTTTTGGTTTGCATGTTCCTGATTAGTGGTATTGAGCATTTTTTCACATACCTGTTGGTCATTTGTATGTCTTCTTTTAAGAAATTTCTCTTTTGCTCTATTGCTCATTTTTTATTGGATTATTTTGTTGGTTTTGCTCTTGAGTTGTTTGAGTACCCTATATATTTTGTCAGATGTTTAGCATACATGTATTTTTCTCCCATTATATAGGTTGTCTGTTCACTCTGTTGATTGTTTCCTTTGTTCTGTGTTGTTGTTTCTTTTGCTGTATGTTGTATAATCTTTTGTATTTTAGTTTGATGAAATTCTATTTGCCTAATTTTGCTTTTGTTTCTGGTGCTTTTAGGATTTCATCCAAAAAAAAAAAAAAACCTTTATCCATTGCAATGTCTTATACTTCTTGTCTTTTTTTTTTTTAATCTTTTATTTAATGAATATAAATTTCCAAAGTACGACTCATGTGTTACAATGGCTTCCCCCCCCATACCGTCCCTCCCACCCACAACCCTCCCCTTTCCCACTCCCTCTCCCCTTCCATTCACATCAAGATTCATTTTCGATTATCTTAATATACAGAAGATCAGCTTAGTATACCTTAAGTATTATACTTCTTGTCTTAACCTGTGCTTTTCTTCCCTGCGCATGCTTTCCTCTACTCTCCATTATTTCCACTCTACTAGAAGGTATCCTGTTGTGGGGAGCAACTCGGACTATACTGTTACTGGAATTAAGACTTATTCTATGCATCTGCTCTCCCACAATGTGGCGCTGGGAGAGGAGCGTACAGCTTCTACCCAGCTGCCTCTCACCAACTTGACAAGCTGCAAGAGCCGCTCCTGATTGGAGGAGAGCGGCGCGCTCGGCGTGTGGGTAGCAGAGCACGGATTGGTGGAGAGGACTATATAGGAGGAGAGAGACGGCATGGTGGTGTGGGTTGGTTGGAGAGTGCGTTGGAGAGTTCGTGGGGAAGTTCGTTACTTCGTTCTTTCTCATTTCTCTCTACTCATTCTTGCTTTGGGAGTTTGCTGTTTACTTATTCTTACTTTACTATAGAAAGGACTTGTAAAAAAGGGAACAACAAGCGTCCGGTCCGGTGCGGCTCCTCCGCGTGCGGAGGAGCAGCATCCTGTGATATAAGTTTCAATATTCTGTTCTGCAGAAAATAAGGAAACAGCTATATCCCTGCCAAATTGTGATAGTTTTGCTTTTAATTTGTTGAACTCTTTATTTAGTGTAGCTTTAAGCCTTTGACTATAATGTAAATGAAAATATGTTATCTCAAAAATAAGTAAAATCTCAAGTTGAAAAAGAGAGCATTGATTATATAAATTGCTTTGGGTATTATTGATATTTTGATGATATTAATTCTTCCAATCCATGAATGTGGAAGATTTTTCCATTTTTCAGAGTCTTCTTTTTTGTTGCAGAGATCTTTTACATCCTTGGTTAAATTTATCCCAAGACTTTTAAAATTTTTTTGTAGCTATTGTGAATGGGATTGCCTTTACAAGTTCTTTCTCAGCTGTAGCATTGTTAGTGTATACAAATGCCATTGATTTTTGTGTTGATTTTATATCTTGAAACTTTGCTGAATTCTCTTATGAGTTCCAATAGTTTCTCAGTGGTCTTTTGGTTCTCTTATATACAGGATCATGTCATCTGCAAAGAGGAGTAATTTGACTTCCTCCTTTCCAATTTGTATCCCTTTGATTTATTTTTCATGCCTAATGGCTCTGGATAAAACTTCCTAAACTGTATTGAATAGTATTGATGAGAGTGGGCATCTTTGTCTGGTTTTGGATCTTAGTGGAAATGCTTCCACTTTTCCAAATTCATTATGATGCTGGTTGTGGGTTTGCGATATATTGCCTTGGTTGTATTGAGGTATGTTCCTTCCACACCCAATTTTTTAAAGATTTTTTTTTTACTATGAAAAGATGTTGTATTTGACAAATGTTTTCTCTGCATCTATTGAGGTAATCATATGATTTTTATTCTTCATTTTGTTAATGTGATGTATAATGTTTATTGATTTGAGCATGTTGAACCATCCCTGCATCACTGGAATAAATCCCACTTGGTCCAGGTGGATGATTTTTTTTTTTTTGATGTGTTGTATTTGTTTAGCATTTTGTTGAGGATTTTTGCATCTATGTTCATCAAGGATATTAGTCTATAATTCTCCTT
Organism: Oryctolagus cuniculus; assembly: GCF_964237555.1. NCBI lineage: Eukaryota > Metazoa > Chordata > Mammalia > Lagomorpha > Leporidae > Oryctolagus > Oryctolagus cuniculus. Next base: position 34,642,100 of record NC_091432.1, read on the forward strand.
TTTTATTGTATCTTTTTCTGGTTTTGGAATTAAGGTAATGTTGATCTTATAGAAAGAGTTTGGAAGGATTTCTTCCTTTTCAGTTGTTTTGAATAGTTTAGAATAATTGGAATTAATGTTTAAAAGTTTAGTATAATTCAACAGTGAAGCCAACTGGTCTTGGGCGTTTCATTGTTGGGAGGGACTTTATTACTGATTCAATCTCCATCTTGGTTATTGGCCTGTTCAGATTTTCTGTCTTTATGCCTCAATTGTAGTAATCTGTGTCTGGAAATCTATCCATTTTATCTAGATTTTCCAATTTGTTGACAGTAGCCACAAGTAGGATGATGAAACTCATGTCTCTCTCTCTCTCTTGTATTATTTCTTGTATTATTTAGTCCAGGCAGAGTATATATGTATGTGTGTGTATATATTTATATATATAATTTTTAGTTTATTCTTGGTAATTGTACATTTATATGGGATGTACTGTAACATAGTGGGTAAAGCTGCCGCCTGAGGTGCTGGCATTCCATATGGATGCAGGTTCAATCTCAGCTGCTCCACTTCTATCCAGCTCCCTGCTAATATGCCTGGGAAAGCAGCAGAAGATAGCCCAAGTCCTTTGCCCCTTGCACCCGTGTGAGAGACTTGGAAGAAGCTCCTGGCTCCTGGCTCCTGGCTTTGGATTAATCCAGCCCAGCCATTGCGGTCATTTGGGGAGTGAACCAGCAGATGGAATATCTTGCTGTCTTTCACTCTCTCTCTCTCTCTGTAAGTCTGTCTTTCAAAAAAAATTTCTTCCCCAAAGAAACCATTTATTTAATGAACACAAATTTCCTAAGTATAACTTTAGGAATATAGTGATTCTTTCCATCATACTTGCTCTCCCACCCCCACTCCCACCGAACCTCTTCCCTCTCCCATTCCTAGTCCCATTCTCCATTAAGAAAACAACAACAACAAAACTGTTCCTCGACAGTCAAGACAAGAGCTGGTAAAGTTATTGCTTCTTAAAGTGTCAATTTAATTTCTACAGATTTCCTTTTAGGTGCTCTATTGCTTCTCACAGATCAGAGAGAACTATGATATTTGTTCTAAGTGTGATGTTTTCCAAATTCATTCATTTTGTTGCAAATAACCAGATTTCATATTTTTAACCACTGTGTAGTATTCCACAAACTACATATCCCATAATTTCTTTATCCAATCTCCAGTTGACAGGAATTTAGGTTGAGTCCATGTCTTAGTTATTGTGAATTGAGCTGCAATAAACATGGGGGTTTGAATAACACTTTTATTTGCTGATTTCATTTCCCTTGGGTAAATTTTCAGAGTGGGATGGCTGACTCATATGATAGATCTATATTCAGATTTCTGAAGTATTACCATACTGTCTTCTACAGTGGTTTTATCAGTTTACATTCCCACCAGTGGTGGATTAGGGTACCTTTCCCCCCACATCCTCACCATCATTTGTTGTTCTTTGATTTCTGTATGAAAGCCATTCTAACTGGGGTGAAGTGTAACCTCATTGTGGCTTGATTTGCATTTCCCTGACAGCTAGTGATCCCAAACATTTTTTCATGTACCTGTTGGCCATTTGGATTTCCTTTTTTGAAAAATGTCTGTCTGAGTCCTTTGCCCATTTCTTAACTGGGATTTTGTTGTTGTTGTTGTGGAGTTTCTTGATCTCTTTATATATTCTGGTTATTAATGCTTTATCAATTGCATTGCTTGCAAATAATTTTTCCCATTCTGTTGGTTGCCTCTTCACTTTCCTGACTGTTTCTTTTGCAGTACAGAAGCTTCTCAATTTTATGTAATCCCATTTGTTGATTTTGGCTTTGATTGCCTGTGCCTCTGGGATCTTTTCCAAGAGCTCTTTGCCTGTGCCATTGTCTTGCAGGGTTTCCCCAATGTTCTCTAGTAACTTGATGATATCAGATTGTAGATTTAGGTCTTTAATCCAGTTTGATTGGATTTTCGTGTAAGGTGTAAGGTAGGAGTCCTGCTTCATATTCCTACATGTGGAAATCCAGTTTTCCCAGCACCATTTGTTAAGTACACTGTCCTTATTCCAGGGATGGATTTTAGCTCATTGGTCAAATATAAGTTGGATTTAGATGCTTGGATTAATTTCTGGTGATTCTATTCTCTTCCATTGGTCTATCCATCTGTTTTTGTACAGTACCAGGCTGATTTCTTTATAACTGCCTTGTAGTAATCATGAAATTGGGTATTGTGGTGCCTCCAGCTTTTATTGTTGTTATTGGTGTATAAAATTGCTTTAGCTATTCAAGATTTCCTATGTTTCCATATGATTTTCAGCATCATTGCTTTTGGGAGCATGGACATTTTGATGATACTGATTCTTCCAATCCATGAACATGGAATATTTTTCCACTTTTTTTGTATCTTCTACTTCTTTCTTTAATGTTTTATAATATTCATCATAGAAATATTTGACATCCTTGGTTAAATTTATTCCAAGATATTTGATTTTTTTTGTAGCTATTGTGAATGGGATCAATCTTTTTTTTATTATTTAATGAGCATAAATTTCCAAAGTACAGCTTATGGACCACAATAGCCTCCTTCCCTCCCCACCCCCCGTATCTTCCCTCCCACCCACAATGCTCCCCTCTCCCACTCCCTCTCCCCTTCCCCTTCACATCATGATTAATTTTCAATTATCTTTATATGCAGAAGATCAATTTAGCGTATGTTAAGTAAAGATTTCCACATTTTGCTCCCACACAAAAACACAAAGTGTAAAATACCATTTGAGTACTAGTTATAGCATTAATTAAACACCTAAGAGTAATTGTGTATTAATTACAGAGTTCAACCAATAGTTTTAAGTAGAATATAAAATGCGTCTTTTGTATTGTTGTGGCTTCCCCCCCGACCTCCCTCCCTCCCGCGGACCTCCCCTCACCCACTCCCTCTCCCATCCCGCCCTTCATCACGTTTCATTTTCAATTACCTTCATATATTGAAGATCAACTTAGTATATACTAAGCAGGGATTTCAACAGGTTGCACTCACACAACCGAATCAGGTATAGGGTATTGTTCGACTAGTAGTGTTGTTTTTGAGTTTCATAGTTAAACATATTAAGGACAGAGATCCTGTGTGGGGAGCATGAACCCAGTGACTCCCGTTGTTGATTTAACAATTGGCACTCTTATTTATGATGTCAGCAATCACCCGAGACTCTTGCTATGAGCTGTCTAGGCTATGGAAGCCCCTTGAGTTCAGCAACTCTGAATTTGTTTAGTCAAGGCCATATCACAGTGGAGGTTCCTTCCTCCCTTCAGAGAAAGGTGCCTCTCTCCTTGATGGCCTGATCCTTCTGCTGGGGTGTTGTTCACCAGGATCCTTCATTTAGATTGTTTTTTGCCACTGTGTCATGGCTTTCCATGCCTGCGAGACTCTGATGGACCTTTTAGTCAGATCCGAATGGTGAATGGGATCAATCTTAAAAGTTCTTCTTCAGCCATGGCATTGTCTGTGTATACAAGGCTGTTGATATTTGTGTATTGATTTTATATCCTGCTACTTTACCAAACTCTTCCCTGAGTTCCAGTAGTCTCTTGGTGGAATCTTTTGGATCCACTATATATAGAATCATGTCATCTACAAATGGGGATAGTTTGACTTCCTCATTCCCAATTTGAATCACTTTGACTTCTTTTTATTGTCTAATGCTCTGGCTAAAACCTCCAGGAATATACTGAATAACAACGGTGAGAATGGGCATCCTTGTTTGGTACCGGATCTCAATGGGAATGCTTCCAATTTTTCCCCATTCAGTAGGATGCTGGCATGGATTTTTCATAAATTGCCTTGATTGTGGTGAGGACTATTACTCCTATACCCAGTTTGCCTAGAGTTTTCATCATGAAAGGGTCTTGTATTATATCAACTGCTTTCCCTGCATCTATTGAGATAATCATATGGTTTTTTCTGCAGTTTGTTAATGTGATATATCACATTGATTGATTTGCAAATAAATAAAATAAATCTTTTTAAAAATGCATGCATATAGGACATGATGATTAGATCAAATTGCTCTTATTTCATCCCAGATACACATCATTTCTTTTTCTTGGGAACAATCAAAATCTCCACTAGATAGTTTGACATACTCATTTAATTGTTGTTAACCATAGTTAACCTACTGTACTGTAGAACATTGGAGCTTATTCATCCTGTCTAACTGCACCCCCATGCCCATTAATCATCGCCTCTTTAGTCCTCCCATCCCCAAACTATTGCTTGTCTCTGGTAAGCACTATTCTAATCTCTATTTCATTGTGTTATTTTAGCTTCAACATATAAATAAAAATGTGATAGTTTTATACATGACTTATTTCACTTAAGGTAATGACCTACAGTTTCATCCATGTAGCTGTAAATGACATAATTTCATCATTTTTGCTGATAGTATTTCATTGTGTATATATGCCACATTTTCTTTATCCATTCATCTGTTGATGGATACTTAGGTTGATTCCATTTCTTGGCTACTGTTTTTTTTTTTTTAATTTGACATTTACAGTTATAGACAGTGAGAGAAAGAGACAGAGAGAAAGGTCTTTGTTCCGTTGGCTCACCCCCCAAAATGGCAGCTACAGCCGGAGCTGTGCCAATCTGAAGCCAGGAGCCAGGTACTTCTTCCTGGTCTCCCATGCGGGTGCAGGGGCCCACACACTTGGGCCATCCTCCACTGCCTTCCTGGGCCACAGCAGAGAGCTGGACTGGAAGAGGAGCAGCCAGGACTGGAACCAGCGCCCATATGGGATGCCGGTGCCGCAGGCGTCGACCCCTCTTGGCTACTGTTAACAGTGCTGCAATAAATGTGCAAGTGCAGATGTCTCTTTCTCATACAAGTTTCAGTTCCTTTGGATATATACCCAATGGTAGGATTGATGGATCATATGATATTTCTGTTTCTATAACTTACAAGATAGCTTGACCATAAGCAGTAAGTTGGTTGCTTATGAGATACAGGCAAAAGTCCTAGAATTTTTTTTTTTTTTTTTGACAGGCGGAGTGGACAGTGAGAGAGAGAGACAGAGAGAAAGGTCTTCCTTTGTGGTTGGTTCACCCTCCAATGGCCGCCGCGGCCGGTGCGCTGCAGCCAGCGCACTGCGCTAATCTGATGGCAGGAGCCAGGTACTTATCCTGGTCTCCCATGGGGTGCAGGGCCCAAGCACTTGGGCCATCCTCCACTGACTTCCTGGGCCATAGCAGAGAGCTGGCCTGGAAGAGGGGCAACCAGGACAGAATCCGGCACCCCGACCAGGACTGGAACCTGGTGTGCCGGCACCGCTAGGTGGAGGATTAGCCTGTTGAGCCGCGGTGCCAGCCAGACAAGCTTTTAAACTGTACCCTTAGAAGTAAGTCTGTAGGAATGTATGCAGAACTATACAGCTTAACAGTTACAAACTTGCTCTATGTACCTCTCTTTTACCACTCTTATTTTTTAATGAAATCCATCCTCAATTGACTTTATACATATATGATTAACTCTATGTTAAGAGTTTAACAAAAATGTTTAAGAAGGAAAACCAAAAAACAAAAAAACCAAATCTGTTCCTCAACATTCAAGACAAAAATTCCTTCTTGAAGTATCAATTTCACTTCTACAGATTTCATTTTAGGTGCTCTATTTGTTCTCACATATCAGGGAGAACATATGGTATTTGTCCTTTTGGGACTGGCTTATTTCACTAAGTATGCTGTTTTCTAGATTCATCCATTTTGTTGCAAATAACCGGATTTCATTTTTTTTAACCATTGTGTAGTGTTCCATAGTGTTTATATTACATAATTTCTTTTTTTTTTATCTTTTATTTAATGAATATAAATTTCCAAAGTACGACTCATGGGTTACAATGGCTTTCCCCCCCATACCGTCCCTCCAACCCACATATATTACATAATTTCTTTATCTGGTCTTCAATTGATGTATATTTAGGTTGGTTCCATGTCTAGCTATTGTGAATTGAGCTGCAATAAATATAGGGGTGCAGATAACTCTTTTACTTACTGATTTCATTTCCCTTGAGTAGATTCCCAGGAATGAGATGTCTGGGTCATATGGTAGATTTGTATTCAGATTTTTGAGATATCTCCATACTGACTTCCATAGTGGCTTTACCAGTTTGCATTCCCACCAACAGTGTATTAGGGTACCTTTCCCCCCACATCCTCACCAGCATTTGTTGTTCTTTGATTTCTGTATGAAAGCCATTCTAACTGGGCTGAGGTGTAACCTCATTGTGGTTTGATTTGCATTTCCCTGACAGCTAGTGATGCCAAACATTTTTTTCATGTGCCTGTTGGCCATTTGGATTTCCTTTTTTGAAAAATGTCTGTCTGAGTCCTTTGCCCATTTCTTAACTGGGATTTTGTTGTTGTTGTTGTGGAGCATCTTGGTCTTTTTATATATCCTGGGTTTTAATCCCTAATCAGTTGCATAGTTTGCAAATAATTTTTCCCATTCTGTTGGTTGCCTCTTCACTTTCCTGACTGTTTTCTTTTGCAATACAGAAGCTCCTCAATTTGATGTAATCCCATTTGTTGATTTTGGCTTTGATTGCTTGTGCCTCTGGGGTCTTTTCCAAGAACTCTTTGCCTGTGCCAATGTCTTGCAGGGTTTTCTCAGTGTTCTCTATAATTTGATATTATTGTGTCATAGATTTAGGTCTTTAATCCAGCTTGATTGGATTTTCGTGTAAGGTGTAAGGTAGGAGTCCTGCTTCATACTCCTGCCTGTGGAAATCTAGTTTTCCCAGCTCCATTTGTTGAGGAAACTGTCCTTGCTCCAGGGATTGATTCTAGCTCCTTGGTCAAATATAAGTTGGTTGTAGATGCTTGGATTGATTTCTGGTGATTTTATTTTGTTCTATTGGTCTATCCATCTGTTTTTGTGCCAGTACCAGGCTGATTTGATTATAACTGCCTTGTAATACATCTTGAAATATGGTATTGTGGTGCCTCCAGCTTTTTTGTTGTTGTATGAGATTGCTTTAGCTATTTGAGGTCTCCTGGATTTCCATATGAATTTCATCTCATTTTTTTTTCTAGAACTGAGAAGAATGTCTTTGGTATTTTGATTGGTATTGCACTGAATCTGTAAATTTGCTTTGAGGAGAATGGACGTTTTGATGATATTGAATCTTCCAATCCATGAGCATGCAAGATTTTTCCATTTTTTTTGTATCATCTTCTGTTTCTTTAATGTTTTATAATTCTCATCATAGAGGTCTTTTACATCCTTGGTTAAGTTTATTCCAAGGTATTATTTTTTTGTAGCTATTGTAATGGGATTGAGCTTAAAAGTTCTTTCTGAGCCATGCCATTGTCTGTGTGTACTAAGGCTGTTGATGTTTGCATATTGATTTTATATCCTGTGACTTTACCAAACCCTTCTATGAGTTCCAGTATTCTCTTAATGCATGCCCTATATATACAGTGATGTTATCTGCAAATAGGGATAGTTTATCTTCCTCCTTCCTAATTTGTAGCTCTTTGATTTCTTTTTCTTGCCTAATGGCTCTGACTAAACTTCCAGGACTATATTGAATAGCAATGGTGAGAGTGGGCATCCTTATCTTGTAACAGATATCAGTGTGAATGCTTTCAACTTTTCTCCATTCAGTAGGATGCTGGCCATGGGTTTGTCATAAATTACTGTGACTGTGTTGAGGAATGTTCCTTCTATATCCAGTTTGCTTAGTTTTCATCATGAAAGGATCTTGTATTTATCAAATTCTTCCCCTGCATCTATTGTGATAAACATATGGCTTTTGTTCTTCAGTTTCTTAGTGTGACATATCACATAGATTGATTTGCAAATGTTGAACCATCCCTGCAAACCAGGGATAAATTCCACTTTGTCCAGGTGAATGATCTTTCTGATGTGTTGTTAGATTTGATTGGCTAGAATTTGTTGAGGATTTTTGCATCTATGTTCATCAGGGAAATTTGTCTGTAGTTCTCCTTCTCTGTGGCATCTTTTTATGGGTTTAAGAATTAAGGTGATGCTGGCTTCATAGAAAAAATTTGGGAGGATTCCGTACCTTTCAATTGTTTTGAATAACTTGAGAAGAATTGAAATTAGTTCATCCTAAATGTCTGGTAGAATTCAGCTTTGAAACCATCTGGTCCTAGGCTTCTTTTTTGTTGGAGAATTCTTTATTACCAACTCAATTTCTGTCTGGATAATGGGTTAGGTTTTCTGTTCTTCATGGCTCAATTTAGGTAGGTTGTACGTGCCCCAGAATCCATTTCTTCTAGGTTTCCAAATTTCTTGGCATACAGCTCTTAGTGGTAATTTCTGATGATTCTTTTTATTTCTGAGGTGTCTGTTGTTACATTTCCTTTTTTATCTCTAATTTGATTGATTTGGGTCTTCTCTCTCCTTTTTTTGTTTAGTGGGGCCAGTGATACATCAATTTTGTTTATGTTTTCAAAAAACCAGCTCTTCGTTTTGCTGATCTTTGGCAATTTTTTTTTGGTTTCAGTTTTGTTGATTTCTTCTCTAATTTTAATTATTTCCTTTCTCCTACTAGTTTTGGGTTTGGTTTGCTGTTGTTTTTCTAGATCCTTGAGATTTATTGATAGCTCATTTGGTTGGTGCCTTTCCAATTTCTTTTTTTTTTTTAAAGATTTATTTATTTATTTAAAAGTCAGAGTTACACACAGAGAGAAGGAGAGACAGAGAGAGAGAGAGAGAGAGAGAGAGAGAGAGAGAGAGGTTTTCCATCCACTGGTTCACTCCCCAGCTGGCTGCAATGGCTGGAACTGCACTGATCTGAACCTTGGAGCCAGGAGCCTCTTCCCGGTCTCCCTCGCAGATGCAGGGGCCCAAGGAGTTGGGCCATCTTCTACTGCTTTCCTAGGCCATAGCAGAGCTGGGTTGGAAGTGGAGCAGCTGGGACTTGAACCAATGCTTGTATGGTTTGCGGCACTGCAGGTGGCAGCTTTACCCACTATGCCACAGCGCTGGCCCCGCCTTTCCAATTGCTATAATCTTTCCTCGTAACACAGCTTTAGCTGTATCTCATAAGTTTTGATATGTTGTATTGTCTTCAATTGTTTTCCAAGATTTTTTTATTTCTTTTCTGAGTCCTTCTATGACTCACTTTCATTCAGGAGCATGTTGTTCAGTCTCCATTTCTTAACTGGATTTGTTGTTTTTTCTTGTTAAGTTTTTTGAGTTGCTGATACACTCTGTATAGTAATCCTTTGTTGGATAGGTAGCTTGCAGATATTTTTTCCCATTGTGGTGGCTCTCTTTTCAGTCTGTTGATTGTTTCCTTTGCTGTGCAGAAGCTTCTGAGTTTGATACCATCCCATGTGTCTAGATTTACTTTCATAAATCTTATTCAGAAAGTTATCATTTACAGCAATATCTTGAAGTGTTTCCTGTATATGTTTTTCCAGGAACTTCATAGATCTGGTCTTTTTTTAAGATATTATTTTATTTCTTTTAGAGATAGAGTTACAGACAGAAAGAGGGAGAGACAGAAAGAAAGATCTTCCATCCACTGATTCACTCTCCAGGTGACCCCAACAGCCAGAGTCGAGCCATCCAAGGCCAGGAGACAGGAGCTTCTTCTGCCATGGCCTGGGAAAGCAGTAGAAGCTGGCCCAAGTCCTTGGAAGAAGCTCCTGGCTCCTGGCTTTGGATCGGTGCTGCTCTAGCCATTGCAGCCAATTGAGGAGTGAACCATCAGATGGAAGACCTTTCTCTCTCTCTCTCTCTCTCTCTCTCTCTGTCTCTCCTTCTGTGTGTGTATGTAACTCTAACTTTCAAATAAGTAAATAAATCTTTAAAAATAATCTTTTTGAGCTATGATATTAATGGATAGATACTTCATGTGTTATAGGATTTCTAGGATGAAACAGGAAAAGTAATCAGTGTGCTTTTATGTACAAGGACATTTCAAAAAGTTAATAGAAAATGTTATCAAGTTTATTTTTTTTACAAAAATTTGATTCATACATAGATTTTTCATAATACATATTTCTCCTAAACTTTATAAAATTGTCCATAGTTGCTTTCTTAAGTGTCTTAGTCTCCTTGTGTGACTATAACAAAATACATTAGACTGGATAATTTATAAACAACAGAAGTTTATTTCTTATACTTTTGGAGGCTAAGAAGTCTATGATTATACTCCAGTCATCAGGAAAGAAGGAAGAAAAGCTAATTTTCATACTTCATGTCCTCTTTCATTAGTGACAATTCTCAGAAGTCACGTATACTACTACTACTTACATGCTACTGACTATACCTTAGTTATATGATCATATTGCTACATTTCAATGGAAAGAGGGCATTAACTGGACATGTAACCATTTCTCCCACAACCCAATGTGTGACCACCAAATACTTTTGTATACCCTTCTTCCTATGTATAGAAGACAACCACCTAATCCTGAGCAAAAATTCCAGATTGTAGTCGTGTTTGGAATCTGTCAAATGGAATTCATTTGCATGTGGCTTAAAATCCAGGATTTAGGTTGATGCACAATCACTTTGAAGTCCAAGTGACCTGGTAACCTATAAACTAAAAATCAATACATCTGGCCAACGCCGTGGCTCACTTGGCTAATCCTCTGCCTGCAACACTTGCACCCCAGGTTCTAGTCCCGGTTGGGGTGCCGGATTCTGTCCCAGTTGCTCCTCTTCCAGTCCAATTCTCTGCTGTGGCCCGGGAGTGCAGTGGAGGATGGCCCAGGTCCTTGGGCTCTGCACCTCATGGGAGACCAGGAGGAAGCACTTGGCTCCTGGCTTCGGATCGGCGTAACGCGCCAGCCACAACACACCAGTCGTAGCTGCCACTTGGGGGGGTGAACCAATGGAAAAAGGAATACCTTTCTCTCTGTCTCTGTCTCTCTCACTAACTCTGCCTGTCAAAAAAAAAAAAAAAAAAAAGTCAATACATCTGCCCTGTTAGACCCAAAATACAATGGATGTGTATTTGGAAAGGAGAAATATAAGAGTAATACAATAGTTTCTGGTCCAATGTGATTTATCAATTCTGCTAGGCAAGATGGAAATTATAAAGGCTGTCTTCTGTGGTAATGGAACAATTCCTTGATTAGTCTATCTCAGTACCCCTAATTCTCACCTCAGTATAGGCATTCTACATGACCAAACCTGAGTTATTCAGTTGGAAATTTGGTATTGTAGAGTGCAACACAGTTCTTGTAGCCTAACTCCTGCTAATGCAAATACAGTTTTGAGATGTTAGGCCAGCTTTATGGTTTGTTTAGGAACCAACACTGATGCGCCTCCCCAGAAAGCAGTAAGGCCTCAATCTATAGTAATCCCTTGTTCACAAAGATCACATCTAGACATCATGTTTAAACCTAGAGACTAGTCTTTTATTTCTTGATTCTATTCCTGATTGTCTGTCAACGTAAAGATGACTCTCTTGAAGTGCTCTAACACAATAAGCTTCGGTGGAAAAGCAGCAGCCTTATTATGGTCTTTGACAGAAGCGCTAGTTTTATTGGGTGACAAAGATTTCTTAAAGGAAAGTTCTTTTAAAAATAGCCTGGGGTCACAGTCATACACCTAAAGCTACCGCGTAGTGTGGTACTTTAACAGTTTCAGTTGGGGATACAGAAATAGGTAAATTCTTCAACTTTACAAGGGCCAAATCCCCAAATGACTGCATCCTGAGTTAAATTTAGATTCTAATCCATCCTTGTGTTCTACCCATTTCTCAACTGTAATACCACATATTTTGGTTTTAAAAGCAACAAGGTGATAGAGATTCAGGATTGGGTTCAATGGCAAGTAACACATATCTAAATGAATACTGCTTTGAACAAACTGTACATTTATTTTTTGTAAAAAATTGAGGAGGTAGGTAGTCCAAGATTGGTGTAATGCTCCATGTTGTCAGACATAAACTTGTATCCTTCCTGGAGCTTGGCTTTTCATTCTAATAAAAATGACCACTACACAGCCAGATATGGTTTCTTTATTTTAGGCAACAGAAAGGGGGAGGGGTCAAGTACAAATATATACATCATTTCCACTAACATGCCATTGGTCAGAATATGTTCACATGGCCTTTTACAGCTACAAGAAATCTACTAGAACATACTATAGGCTGTTTTGATCAAACATGCCTTAGTTAAAAAATCAAGAATCCTAGTGTTGCAGAAGGACAGACAGAATGGATTGGCAGACAATTGGCAGTCTATTAATATAGAGACATTTGAGGGCATTGCAATGTCATTATTTGATGTATTTGATAAGTAATATGATATAATATGTAATTTGCATAAGGGCACAATGTTTTTTTCTGCTTTGTTTACCGAAGAAGTCTAAGTGCCTAGAATGATCTCAGTTGCATTGTAGTAAATAATCGGAATGAGTAAATGTTTTTTTCTCGAGAAGCAATGAAAAGGGCAAAAGCAGCATTTTTGGTGCCTTGGAGGTAGTTAATTACTACTTAGTTCTGGTTTGTCATCTGACCTTGGGATTCCTCCTCAATTTCTTAGTGATCTACATCAGAAATGAGACATTGTAGTTATTTTTCATCAGTATTGTGAAGGGGTGATTACACTGTGGAAAAGTCCAGATAGATAACATTTTTTGACATTGTTTTCTATTTTCATATGGTTTTGGTCTTCATAAAATTCAGATTGTTTATGTGTATTACTCAAAATTTTGAATTTACAAATAAGAGAATCCCAATTCATTCTAGCTCAAGCCAAAAAGGAAACTGTTGGCTCACATACCTAGGAAACTGTAGACATGTGGCTGCTTTTAATACCTGGTTTTAGGGATTCAAATGTAGTCATCAGGAATCTCTCTGAATTTCTATCACTTTTCATCTCACATCTGCTTTCATCTCCTTTGGCTTCATTCTCAGTGGTGGAAGTTTACATTATTCCTAATACTAGCAATCAAAGAGAATGGAACACTAGTTTCTACTCATCAGAATTCTGATTTACAAATCTGTCTGGGTAATGGGACACTTTGATTGGCTAACTTTGGAGGCCCTCTTTTCCCTGGAGGGCAAGGCCATACAATTGAGAGTCTCACTGGAGTCAGGTGGAAGATAAGTCCCAAAAAGGTAGGAATGAAGGGCAGACAATGAAGAAAATACATTTGTACTATGCTTTTTGACTAACACTCCTAATGTAAGTGTGCTTTTGTAAGTAGTTTTCTACCAGATAGCAATAATCAAAATATAAGATGTTGCATTTTCTCTTTCTTAAATATAATTATAGCAAGTATAGACTTAGATTCATATTTTTTCTTTCATTGGTTTCTCATCACTGTTAATTTCTGATGGAATTTCACATTTATTAATTGCTGTGTGTTCTAGAACATAACAAGTAAATCATGATCAATGCCTAACCTTAATTTGAAACTCAAGAAGATTTGACATTTAAATTAAATAACATTCTTCATTATTCTTAGCTGAAAATGGCAAAAGTAGAAGCAGAAGAGCACAGGGAAGCACTGTCTCAGGCTTCTTCATCCTGTTTGACTGAAGCAATGAATGTATCACAGCAAAGCAACCTTGAAGGCAACTTGGATGGGGATACTGTGAGCCCAGTTTATGAATATATTTCAAATGATTTACCAAGGTAAGAATGTTATTTTTGCAGCTTAAACTGAATTGTTTGAAAAAATATTTGTTTATTTGTATTTTATTTGAAAGGCAAAAAAAGAGAAAGAAATATAGAGGTCCACTGGTTCATTCCCCAAAAGCCCACAAACCCGGGCTGGGCCAGACAGAAGCCAGGAGCCTAGAATTTCATTTGAGACTTCCACATAGGTAGCAGGGGCCCAGAGGATTGAGCCATTATCTGCTGTATCCTAGAATGTGCATTAGCAGGAAGGTGGATCAGAAGTGGAGGAGCTGGACCTGAACCACACTCCAATACAGGATGTGGGCATTCTTAGGGACGACTTAACTGCTATTAAAGCCAATGCTTTAAATGTTGACTTAAATGTTAGAGCCAAAAGCCTGTGCTTGAATTTGGAAGTGGATAAAGTAATTATAGAAAATTGTAATTGTAAATGTTTAATCAGTATTCAGTAGAGGTGACATAACAATAACTTGGAAATATGATGAACTATGATGGTTGTTGTCTGTGATAAAGTCCTTCAACTTTTTTTTTCTGCTTCATGGAAATAAAAAAGATAGATGGTTCAATAAACGTAAATTATCCATGGGGTCTAACGTAAACATGATAACAATAATGATATTGTCAGTAATAATTATGGCAGATAATATTTGCTATGTGCCAGTCACATGTTTAGCACTTAACCTTCATTATATCAATTTTGCTCTAAAAACAACTCCAGGAGGAACGTAAGCCAGATAGTATTCTGAACGTCTCCATCTTACCCATGAGGAAACATAGTCCTTGAGGGGGTTAATTAACTTGACTAAGCGTACACAGCAAGTAAGTAGTAGAAGTATTATGAGAATCCAAATGGGTTTAACTCCACAGCACATCTCTGAGTATAAACCAGAGAGGACAGGAGTGTTTTTCCTGTGTTTTATTCTGTTATAAAGTGAAAGAACCAAAACATGACTGTCAGATGTTAATAAGCTATTGGCAGGCTAACTGTGATGTGATAGTCTTTATGTCAAATAGAAAATTGAGACACTAGGCCGGCGCCGCGGCTCAATAGGCTAATCCTCCGCCTAGCGGCGCCGGCACACCGGGTTCTAGTCCCGGTCGGGGCGCCGGATTCTGTCCCGGTTGCCCCTCTTCCAGGCCAGCCCTCTGCTGTGGCCAGGGAGTGCAGTGGAGGATGGCCCAGGTGCTTGGGCCCTGCACCCCATGGGAGACCAGGAAAAGCACCTGGCTCCTGGCTCCTGCCATCGGATCAGCGCGGTGCGCCGGCCGCAGCGCGCCGGCCGCGGCGGCCATTGGAGGGTGAACCAACGGCAAAGGAAGACCTTTCTCTCTGTCTCTCTCTCTCACTGTCCACTCTGCCTGTCAAAAAAAAAAAAAAAAAAAAAAAAAAAAAAAGAAAATTGAGACACTATAGAGGTTTTTCATAAATTAGAGATGATGTTAATGTATTTACAGACATGCTAGGCCATATTTCTTTCCTAGAACAAGTTGAGTGTTTGCTTATTTTTTTTGGTGTCACTAGGTTGAAATGAAAGTGATACCTGAACTTTCAGCTAATCACTGTTTTGCCTTATTCCACTTAACTGTAAATTCTTGTTAGCAGTGTATGGGATTTGGGATCTTTTACACAGTGTGTGTGTGTGTGTGTGTGTGTGTATGTATGTGTGTATGTAACTGAATACAGTATATGCTAGGATGCAGGCATTTAAGTCACTATTGATGTTCTTCCTACTAAGACAATGAAAAATAATTTCTGAATAGGATTTTAAAGTATTCTTTTATATAAATACCAATTCTAGTATAATTTGTATTGGCACATATTTTTATTTCCTTTAGAATTTTTCCAGTTTTGTTCTTCAAAATGATGTGACATTCACTTTTTTCTCAACTATTTTCCATGTATTTTTAATTTTTTAGAGGTATATTTATTTACTTGAGGGAGGGAGGATGGGCGGGAGAGAGACAGAGAGAGCAAGAGAGACAGCTTTCATCTACTGGTTTATTCCCCAAATAGCTGCAACAGCCAGGTCTGGGCCAAGCTGAAGCCAGAGCCAGAAACTCCATCCTGTTCTTATACATGAGTAGCAGGGACCCAAACACTTTGAGCATCTTCACTGCCTTCCCAGGTACATTACCAGGAAGCTGGAACAGAAGCAGATCAACAGGAACTCTAACCAGCATTGTGATATTGGATGCCAGCACTGCAAGCAGTGACTCACCCTGCTGAGCCACAGCACTGACACCTGTGTACTTTTAGCTCTTTAATTTTCTGTTTGGAAAGTTTTATGTATTTATTTAATTTATTTGAAAGAGCAACCAAAAGAGACAGAAGACTCCACTGGTTCACTCCTCAAATTCCCACAACAGCTAGGGCTGATCTAGGTCAAAGTCAGGAGCCAGGAACTCAATCTGGGTCTCTTATTGGTTGGCAGGGACCCAGGTACTTGAGCCATCACCTGCTGTCTTTCAGGGTACCTGTCGCTCCCCCTCTTCGTGGAGGAACGACACAGGACCCTGCGCTGTTCTTTCATCTGCTCGGCCCTCCCCGGGTTTGCTGCTGGTTCTTCCTGGGTTGGCTACTGTCCCTTCCACCTCTGTGGAAGGGCGGTTCCCCCTGGCCACTTTCCCCACTTCCGCAGGGGAGTGGCACACCGCCGGCCTGCTCTCTCGGGGGCTGCACAGGTGTTCCCCTTAGATGTTCCCCTTAGATGTTCCTGGTGCATGCCGTCTCTCTCCTCCTTTATAGTCCTCCTCTGCCAATCCCAACTCGGCTGCCCACATGCCGAGTACGCTGCTCTCCTCCAATCAGGAGCAAGTCCTACAGTTTATTGGCTGAACTAGAGGCAGCTGTGTAGAAGCTGTTTTCTTCTCTCCCAGCACCATATTGTGGGAGAGCAGATGCATAGAATAAGTCTTAATTCCAGTAACAGTCCAGTCCGAGTTGCTCCCCACAGATCCCCCTTTCTTTTTATTTTTTGGCGTTGATACGCGCCTGTCTTCGGTGTCCCGTGGCACATACTCTGCTCTACTTGCTAGAGTTGCCACAGGTTCTTACAAGTCCTATCAATCAGGCAAACCGAATCCGGGTCCTCTCTTCGCCATGTTGTAAGGAGGTTTTTAGGCGCTGATGCGTGCCTGTCTTCGGTGACCTGCGGCTCATACTCTGGTCGAGCCGCCTGCTGGTGCTTACCGCCTTACTAATCAGGCAGACCGAATCCAAGCTCTCTCATTGCCATGTTGTGGGGTGACTTATTGGTGTTGATAACGTGCCTGTCTTCGGTGACCTGCGGCGCATAAGCTGCCAGCCACCCGCAGGTGCTCATCGCCTCACTAATCAGGCAGACCGAATCCAAGCCTTCTCATTGCAGTATTGTGGGGAGGCCTTTCTATTTCTCTATTTCTCTATCTCCGGGCATTCCTATTTCTCCCATTTTACTTCTGTCTGCCAACATTCCTATTTCTCTCATTTTACTTCTAAACTTCTGTTTCTCTTATCCCCGCGGCTTCCCGGCGCCCGCCCCGAGGCTGCTTCTCGGCGGCTTCCCGGCTGAGCCACTTCAGCCAGCTTCTCTCATCTGCGCAGCTTCGCGGCTCTGCGCGGCTCGGCTTCGCGCGCACACTCCGCGGTCTTGCACTAGCCCAGCGTTCCCTATCTACTTGTGCCCCGCACGCTCTCTGCGCGCGGCAGCCTCCGCGAGTCACACAGCCCCAGCTCACGTCTCCGCCACTAGTATTCAATCTAAGTTCCCCGGGCTAACCTGGCGAATTCAACCCAGCTCACGTCTCCGCCCCACGATTTGGCTTCCCGTCCTTTGCTCCCCGGGCTAATCAGACGGATCCCAACCAGGCTTACGTTTCTGCTTCTGGTTTTAACTTTTCGCCCCCTATTCCCGGGCTAACTTGAGAATCTCAAAGTGGCTTTCGTCTCCGCCTTGGCCTGCCCCCCGCGGCTTCAATTTCCCTAACATTTTTCTCTACCCGGTATGTTTCCCCAAGCTTTCCTCCAACAATACTCCTCCCTCATTTCTCCTGGCTTCTCCCCACAGTCCGTATCCAAGTCTGTTTGTTCTAGCTTTCACTTTCGCTTTCGACCTTAGAGATTTCTCCCAGCTTCCTCCTGTAGTCCGTATCTGAATCTATGCCAAGGCTTTCAATAGCTTCTTCCGGCACCTTTTTCGTCCGGCTTTTCCCTAGGCTGTTTGCTAGTCTCTCTCTCCAGTATTTTCCACTTCTTCCCGTTTCTTCCCTCCTAAGTTTCCTATCCGTCCTAGGTTTCCTATCCGAGTCACGGCACCTTTATGTCGCTCCCCCTCTTCATGGAGGAACGACACTAAGCCCTGCCTAGGCTTCATATCCGAGTCACGGCACCATTATGTCGCTCCCCCTCTTCATGGAGGAACGACACTAAACCCTGCCTAGGCTTCATATCCGAGTCACGGCACCATTATGTCGCTCCCCCTCTTCGTGGAGGTACGACACTAAACCCTGCGCTGTTCTTTTGTCTGCTCGGCCCTCCCTGGGTTTGCTGCTGGTTCTTCCCGGGTTGGCTACTGTCCCTTCCACCTCCGTGGAAGGGCGGTTCCCCCTGCCACATTCCCCACTTCTGCAGGGGAGCGGCACACTGCCGGCCGGCTCTCTCGGGGGCTGCACAGGTGTTCCCCTTAGATGTTCCCCTTAGATGTTCCCCGGTGCATGCCGTCTCTCTCCTCCTTTATAGTCCTCCTCTGCCAATCCCAACTCGGCTGCCCACACGCCGAGTACGCTGCTCTCCTCCAATCAGGAGCAAGTCCTACAGTTTATTGGCTGAACTGGAGGCAGCTGTGTAGAAGCTGTTTTCTTCTCTCCCAGCACCATATTGTGGGAGAGCAGATGCATAGAATAAGTCTTAATTCCAGTAACAGTCCAGTTCGAGTTGCTCCCCACAGTACCCATTAGCAGGAAGCCAGCATCAGGAGCAGAACAAAGACTAGAACCCAAGTATTCCACAATGGAATGCAGGTGTCCCCAGCAGCCTTTTAATCTTTTTGCCAATGTCCACCCCAGCTGTATTGTTTTCTGGTAGAGCTAAATGTACCTTCGTTTATTCAGTCTCTCTCTCTGTCTCTCTCTCTGTCTCTTCTTTCTTTTATTCTAAAATTTGGCTTTATCTATTTTATTACACAGTCTTTCTTCTCATTATGTTTATCTACCACCTAGTTATTATACTTCTTGTTTCAACATGCTTCTTCTGTTTCTCTATTTGAATCCTAACTTCTTTTCTGTCTCTGTTGCCTTTTGTTATGATGCACCTAGGAAATAAAGGAACCCTGTTCTTAACATTCAAATGGAAAACTGAAGACAATGTCCAGAGATCTTTTATCTTCACCAAAAGGAATTGATGAGTTTCAATCTGAAAATTCAAAAGGCTAATGGCAATCTAAGAAATATAAACATTAATATGATTATCAGAGTGAGGCAGTTTATTCTGAGTGAAGACATTGTCACCTTTAATAAGGTTAAAACATCTCTTTTCTCATTCTTGTTTTCCTTGCCACCTTTCTCCCATAATCTTTGTGATCTTTTTATGAAAAATAGTTATTAAAATGTAGTTAATTATTTCCTTATATCACAGAGGTTATGCTTTAAAAATTTATTTATTTATTCATTCATTTGTTTATTTGAAAGGAAAAGTAAAAGAGAGAGGGGAGAGACAAAGATCTTTCATATGCTGGCTCACTACAGCTAGGGCTGGGCCAGGCCAAAACCAGGAGCCAGGAACTCTATCTGGGTCTCCCAAATGGTAGTAGTGTCTCAAGCACTTGAGCCGTCATTTGTTGTTTCCCAGACACATTAGCAGGGAGCTGAATTGAAAGCAGAGTAGCTGGATTGTAAACCAGCACTCTGTATGGGATCTGGACATCCCAAGTGGTGGCTTACCCTGCTGTACCACAATACCTGCACTGTAGCTTTTCTTTACTAATAAACAAAATTATTCCTGTATATATAACTCACTTATATAGCCATAAAGTGACAGTCACTTTATTTTCATGTCATTATATGGTGTTATTTATCTATCTTATACCATGTGGTTATTATCCATTCTTCTCTCTTTCTTGTGTTCTTTGAATACTTTTCTTCTTGCTGTGACTTGAATATATTTACTTTAAAAAGTTTATTTATAAAAAATAATGCATTTCATATATACAGTTTTAAGAGCATAATACTTTCTACCCTACCCTCATTCCCACCATACCTCTTTATTTTCTTAATTTTCTTTTAATTTTTATAATTATATGCTTTCAGTTATCTTTATAATCACAAGTTTAACCCTCCACTAAATGAACAATTCAATAAGTAGTAAATACACTGTTCCTCAAGAGTATAGCCAAGGGCTATAAACAATAATCAAATCTCAATGTCAATTTCTCTTGTATACATTACATCTTTTTGTACTCTGTGTATTAGTTACCATATTTACTTTTTTAATTTTTTAATTTATTTTAATTAATTTATTTTTTTTTTGACAGGCAGAGTGGACAGTGAGAAAGAGAGACAGAGAGAAAGGTCTTCCTTTACCATTGGTTCACCCTCCAATGGCTGCTGCGGCCAGCGTTCTGAGGCCGGCGCACCGCACTGATCCAAAACCAGGAGCCAGGTGCTTCTCCTGGTCTCCCATGCGGGTGCAGGGCCCAAGGACTTGGGCCATCCTCCACTGCACTCCCGGGCCATAGCAGAGAGATGGCCCGGAAGAGGGGCAACCGGGACAGAATCTGGCGCCCCAACCATATTTACTTTTAACAGAGTAAAAACTGCTGTTCCAGGATGTCACTCCCATAACACCAACAGTATAACATGTTCAGCATATTGTGTCCAAAAGTTTCTGATCCTCTCATTTTATGACTTACCATTTGGAGGTCAGATAACTGGAAAAGTCTAGTCTCAGTCCTGTGATTATTTTCAGGGAAACTACACAATAGGAAATGTGTCCAGTCCAGCTGTAGTCTTAGCTATAGTTCCTGTGTCACGCAAAGCTGTGCATCAAGCTTTGAGACAAGGATATGCTAATCAATTATATAGCAGTATTCTGGGATAGTTCTACCATATTCAGAGAAGGTAATTTCAAATGCTGAAGTGGAAGATTTCCAAATTGCCTTTGCATTTTGAATTGAGAGAGGGCTGTAAGCAATATCTTGCTCTTTCTCACATGTAAAATGCATGGGTCTGCAAAAAGTTTATGAAAAATGTGTGTTAAGAAAACCTATGCAAGAGTTTATAATTATTTTATACCAAAATAAAGTTATCTTTTAATTCCATTTTCTCAAGTTTTCTGAACTTTGTTCAGAAAATTTGTGAATAAAATGCATACCTTGTATTATGATATATACTATATATTAATGGTTTTTAGGTAGATATCATCTAAGGAATGTAATATCATGAGTTGGTAATTGAAAATTATAGTATTTTTATACTGCTGTTAGCTCAGTGTTATTACCAACTCTCACACTTCCTTGAGACAAATTATATTTATTGTATTAAATGAAGACAAACCAAATTTTCAAAGTGAATATCAACAGTTTTTTCTTGTAGATTGTCTCAAATTTATTTTTTTACAAAGTATTGTTTTTAAAGATACTAACAATACCTAATTTATTCAGTTAGTTTTTAATGCCATTTTACTTATCCTGGATATTTGTAATTGAAATGAGTTTTAGTCCTCTTTTTTTTTTTTTTTTTTTTTTTTGACAGGCAGAGTTAGAGAGTGAGAGAGAGACAGAGAGAAAGGTCTTCCTTCTGTTGGTTCACCCCCCAAATGGCCGCTACAGCCAGCGCACTGTGCTGATCCGAAGCCAGGAGCCAGCTGCTTCCTCCTGGTCTCCCATGCGGGTGCAGGGCCCAAGCACTTGGGCCATCCTCCACTGCCTTCCTGGGCCACAGCAGAGAGCTGGCCTGGAAGAGGAGCAACCGGGACTAGAACCCGGCACCCAATGGGATACCGGCACTGCAGGCGGAGGATTAACCAAGTGAGCCACGGCGCCGGCCCCTTTTCTTCACATTTTAATATTGAAATGTTGTTATGTTCTTTTTGGGGAGGTAGTGATGTCTTCCTTATTCTTGTTTTTGAATGTCACCATTTATTTTTTGGCATTTGTGGAGTTGCTTGTTGGTTTTTTCCTCTGATGGCTTTTATCTTTGAATCATGGCCTGTAGCTTAGTTGAATGTCTGCACTTTCAGTGAATACCAAGAGGTGTATGCTGAGTGTGGCCAGGGAACTCTGGTCAGTACTCTAGGGTGGGCTGAGTGTCCAGGGTAATACTGATGTTGGGTGTGGTAGATCTCCTCTGTTGGTGTAATCACCCCCTCACTGCCTAACCTCCTAGCTGCGCCATGCATGGGTGTTAACTCCTAATGGGTTAACGCTCATCCGCACTGCCATATGAACAGCACTAATGATCTGTGCAGTCCTCACTCTAAGCACGGTTCCTGCTGCAATGACCTGCTCCAGGCGGCCCAGTGCTCCAGGCTGATGGAGCTGCACCCTGTGAATGCCCAGAGAACCAGCCATATTCTGCACCCTCTTGTGTAGCCCCACAGTCTCAGCACTCAAGGCTTCCACAGTTGCTGGGTGCAGAGGTTGTACTCTGCCCTGCCGGCCTGTCTAGTCAACAGAAAGACAGATGTTCCACAAGCTAGCTCTGTGTGGGCAGCTTGAGCTCCAAGGCCTGTGGTTTTTTTGGGATGCTAGGGGAACCTCACAGCCCTATGTGGGTGACCAGCCACCTGTCAATCCTCCCAGCAGGCTTAAAGTAAGTAGGGACTGTGGATTTTTCCCACCACTAGAATCTCTGGATCACATGTTTATACAAGAGCCACTGGCTGAATGCTGCCCTCTCTCCACCACTGCTGCCCATACTACCAAGGAGATGGCATCCTGTCTCAGCCAGTTGCTGTGCACCTGCACAAAGGCTTCCGCAGCTGCCACCCAAGCCCAGAATGGCACCCACCCTTTTCAGCGGGGTAGCCAACACCGTTGTGTGGAGGATGGGGTGTGGTAAACATGCTTCTTTCACTTCGTCTGGTCTGCAGGTAACCACTAGTAACTGCTAGCCCCTCTGACTCCAGACTGGACTCTCCCTCTGGCTATATTACCACAGGTTGCTGCAGTCTGGTCTCACCTCCATCTCCAAGCTGACCCCTGCTCTGGCTCTCTGCTGCTGCTGTTGTGTCTGTGTGCTGCACGTCTGCACCTTCCACACTGGTCCATGGTGTCCCACCTCTTACTTTTGCAGAATTTCCACTGTGATTTTCTCTCTAATTCTCCTGGATAGTGCACTTCCTACACTTTAAAAAAAATTATTATTTATCCCTAGCCCAGCATAGTACATTGTTCCCTATTCTGTCATCTTGGAATCTCCAGTATATATTTTTTAAAAATATTTAAAAAATATGTAGCGTGGGCCGGTGCCGTGGCTCAATAGGCTAATCCTCCGCACCGGCACACCAGGTTCTAGTCCCAGTTGCCCCTCTTCCAGGCCAGCTCTCTGCTGTGGCCCGGGAGTGCAGTGAAGGATGGCCCAAGTGCTTGGGCCCTGCACCCCATGAGAGACCAGGAGAAGCACCTGGCTCCTGCCTTCAGATCAGCATGGTGCGCCGGCCACAGCGCGCCGGCCACAGCAGCCATTGGAGGGTGAACCAATGGCAAAGGAAGACCTTTCTCTCTGTCTCTCTCTCTGCCCACTCTGTCAAAAAAAAAAATATGTAGTGTGTATAGGTAAGTCAACACTAACCTTATGACAAGGGAGACTCTCACTTGAAACTGGTGCTTAGAGAATTTTAAAAGAAGCATGTGACAACCCCCCATTTTTTAAAAAGATTTATTTATGTATTTGAGAGGCAGAGTTACAGAGAGAGAGAGAGAGAGAGAGATGAGAGATCTTCCATCTGTTGGTTCACTTTCCAAATGCCTGCAATGGCCAGAGCTGGACTGATCTGAAGCCAGGAGCCAGGAGCCAGGAGCTTCCTCTGGGTCTCCCTTGTGGATCTGGGTGCCCAAGCACTTGGGCCTCTTCTGTTGCTTTTCCAGGTGCATTAGCAGTGAGCTGGATCAGACGTAGAGCAGCTGGGACTCATAGTTTAATCTACTATGCCACAGGGCTGCCTCCAAGCATGTAACCTTAAAGACATTCCAGAGAGGTGAGCAGGCCCCCTCCTCATTCTTTACTATAGGATTCAAACAGACTAGGCTGGAAAATAGCACTTCAGAGTATTTCAGGAAAGCCCACAGAAGAGTTTAAAGTTTTTTATGCAAAAGAATGTCTGTCTTTTTGCATCAATTTCAGTGCTCATCAGAATTTGCTAGTAACACACAGCCAGAGGCAGTCAGTCCATACACTGACCATATGTCAAAGGAATTGGAGGAGGACTATTATATATCAACTTAGAGCAGCTGCTGGCTTTTTCATATGCACTGTTCACTTGTGTAAGTGAAGTGGACTTTTGTGAGAGAATAGGGTTTGTGACCAGGACCTCTAAGAAGAATATACAACAGATAAGGGTGTAGGGGAGGCAGTACAGGGAAGCTGCTCTTTACAGCTCAGAAGGAGTTGATGAAGCCCATGTATGCATTCAATAAGCCCATAGGATGCTCTGGCTGTGAGTAGTGGCTAATGTTGTCATGCAAAATGGACACTGTGTCCCTTGGCAGCATTTTCCTGTACAGTAACAAAAACTTTGGTTAGGGATTTATAGGATCCACAGGCCCATAGGTAAAATGAATGGGAATAGTTACAGAGGCAAGTGCTCCCACTTAGCATCTTCTAACTTGTGCCTCTGGTTGTTATACTGTAAAGGACTGTTGAGAACTAAGTTCCTGTCATTGTTGGGGACCCATGCCCTCATGTCTCCCAGCTCACTTTCAGAGGGTCTCGTGTAGGGCCAAAAGACCTTGAGAGAATACAAAGAAATTCACCAGCCATGAGAGGGTGGGCATCAGTACACCTCTATGTTTGAGTAGCTTTTGGAGGAGAGGGCAGTGAATCTAGGAAATACACTTCCATTTGATAGGCAGAAACTTTATGGTAAGCAAACTGGATCAATTCTGTTTGTATCTGTAGAGCAGCTCCTGAGCTGTGATATTTCCATAATCATGAGACAAAAGGTTGATCCTACAGTTTTGCAGCCCCAGATGCCCCAAAAGTGCCTCCATGATGCTGGCCTGCTAAAATATGCAATAGTGATGTGGTCTCAGTTTGTTAACTAAAGGCAAATCCTAGGAAATTCAGGGTAATCACTCTATGGAACCTCAGGGTCAGACCCTCAATCTTGTACCAGTCATAGCAAAGCACAGCTATCTCCAAACTCCCAACCACACCCACAGAGTCTTTGTAGAAGATGTGCAGCCCCTCATAGCTGAAAAATGTTCCAGAAGACTTCCCTGAATGGAGAGCAAGGGACAGCTGAGGGGGTGGTATGTGCAGATACGTGGCCCCACCTGGACTCACTGCTCCCTCATCCTGAGTCAGGTAAGAGCCACCAGCTCTAGAGTATTAGTTTAAGCAAGAGCAGTATGAAATTAATTAAACCTTTGTCTTTTGTGCAGTCCAGAGATTTTATAAAAGTTTATATTCACCAAAATGGATTTATTTCTTTTTTATTTCTTTTATTCTACTCCTTTAAACTGGTGATTGATTGTTGAGTGCACTTACAATCATTTTCTTTTGTGTTTGTATATCCTTACTTATATATATTCCAATTAAAGAGTTTAATTATCATTAATATGATAATAGGATAAAGATAAGCTTTACAGATGATAATATTAAAAAATCTATAACTCCTCAGAAAGGTTTAAATGCAATAAAAATATAAAGCAAGAAATGTATGCTTGTCAAATATATGGTATAAATAAATAATTTAGGTGAAAATGGTTGACTACATTTAACAAAGAGACTACCAAATAATGAAGGGCTAAAGAGTGATTGTTAGATTTGATGTACTTCATTGTATATTGTAAGTAATTGCTATCCATAAAAATTCTATGGCTTTTGTATAAGAAAGAGAGACATTTTGACAGGCAACACTAGGATGAGATGACAGCAAGTACAAATCCTTGGCAACTGTCATTATCCTGCTGTTGAATTCACATCCAAACTGTGTGATAACTTAGACCTGCATGTTTGTTATTGAGCCATGGTCTAAGCAGCCATACTTTCTACTAATGAATAGAATTATCAGCGACAGGCAAATTATGCCAAGGAACTCTAAACTTACCAAGAATGCTTTGTGTTTCAGAAAGGGGAGAAATGCACTCCAGATTATTTTATGCTTATGATGAAATTTCTGGCAAAACATTCCTGATTAAATAAAAGTAGAAATTTTAGAAAATAATTGTATTAGTTTACATTTTATCCTATCATGAAACTGATTAAATATTTAGTCATGATTTTTTTTTTTAATTTGACAGAATTATAGACAGTAAGAGAGAGAGACAGAGAGAAAGGTCTTCCTTCCATTGGTTCACCTCCCAAATGGCCGCTACGGCCAGAACTTCACCTGTCCGAAGCCAGGAGCCAGATGCTTCCTCCTGGTCTCCCATGTGGATACAGGGGCCCAAGTACTTGGGCCATCCTCCACTGCCTTCCCAGGCCACAGCAGAGAGCTGGACTGGAAGAGGAGCAACCAGGACTAGAACCCGGCACTAGTCATGATTTTTAAAAAAGATTTTTTATTTATTTGAAAGGCTGAGTTACAGAGGAGGAGAGACTTAAAAGAAAGAAATCCTGGGGCTGGTGCTGTGGCATAGCGGGTAAAGCCAGCCACTGCCTGCAGTGCTGGCATCCCATATGGGTGCTGGTTCAAGACCTGGCTGCTCTCTACTTCCTATCCAGCTCTCTGCTGTGGCCTGGGAAAGCAGTAGATGATGGCCGAAGGTCTTGGGCCCTTGCACCCATGTGGGAGACCAGGAAGAAGCTCCTGGCTCCTGGCTTTGAGTCAGCGCAGCTCTGGCCAATTGGGGAGTGAACCAATGGATGGAAGACCCCCCTCTCTCTCTGCCTCTCCTTCTCTCTGTGTAACTATGACTTTCAAATAAATAAATAAATCTTTAAAGAGAGAAAGAGAGAGAGAGAGAGAGAAATCCCTCATCCACTGTGTTAACTCCCCAAATGGCTGCAACACCTGGGACTGGGCAAGGCCGAAACAGGAGCTGGAAGCTTCTTCAAGGTCTCCCATTTGGGTGCAGGGGCCCAAGAACTTTGGCCATCTTCTACTGCTTTCCTAGGTGTCTTAGCAGGGAGCTGGATCAGAAGTGGAGTAGCCAGGTTTTGAACCAGTGCCCATATGGATGCTGATGTCACAGGCAGAGGCTAAACCTGCTATATCACAACACTAGACCCTAGTCATGATTTTCAATGATATTGAAAAGAAAACAAATGCAATTCCAATTAGAAATTGCATCACATTTAATTTAGCATTCTCTCTCTTTTTTAAAGATTTATTTTATTTCTTTGAAAGACAGAGTTACACAGAGAGGTAGAAATAGAGAAAGAGAAGTCTTCCATCCACTGGTTCACTCCCCAGATGGCTGCAACAGCTGGAGCTGAGCCAATCCGAAGCCAGGACCCTGGAGCTTCTTCTAGGTCTCTCACATGGGTGCAGGGGCTCAGGACTTGGGCCATCCTCCACTGTTTTCTGAGGCCAAAGCAGAGAGCTGGATTAGAAGTGGAGCAGCCAGGACTCAAACTAGCACCCATATGGGATGCCGGCACAGCCTGGGTTTTAACCCAGTGCGCCATAGCACCGGCCCCTAAATGTGGCATTCTCCATGCAAGTGGTAGACAGCTGATTGTATAAGTTATACTATTATCGGTGAAAAGTAACAGAAAACTCAACTGAAAGTTATTTACAGATGAGCAACCTTCATTATCTCTCATAAGAACTTCATAGAGAGTAATTAATTCTAATGTTAAGTGGTTCCTCTTAGTTACTTTTCAAAGAGTATGGCTCTTTGTTTCTTTTCCTCTGTCATCCTCGGAATATTGGCTACATCCTTTGGCTTGACCTCCTCTTGTTTGCAAGCTAACGGGTCACATGTTCACTCAGCAGTGACTGAGTAAGATAAATAGATGCTTGATTACTTACCTCACTCTCTCTTTTTAAATTGAAACTAAAAATCCTTTACCCAGAAGACTTCTCCTTATGTTTCATTGACCAAAATTGTATCACAGCTGAGTAATTAACCTGCCAGTGTCAAGGGAAATGGGACTATCATTATTGGCTTTAGACCACTGGGGGTTTGCCTATTGGGGCTGATTAGAGGATACCTTCCATGCACATATACGGAGAATGAGTGTTCAGACATAATTAAGAAATTTTGTTGAAGGAAAAAATGAGAAGAATGACTGATAAATGATCAACCCTGATTGGCATAATTCTACTCCAGCTTTATTACATTTTATTTATTAAATCATCTTTCATCAATGGCATTTTTGTGACATTTTAAAACATTGTAATTACCAAAGAATAATACTCATGTGTCAGTCACTAGTTGAATTCCCATGGAAGTGTAGAATATATAAAATAATTATCTTACCCTTACAGAATGGGGTATGAAATCATCCAAAATTATATATATAATAACAAAGCAAACGTAGCATTATGCAAAGCAGTACATCAGTGTATACACAGGGCCTAGTGGAATGATTTAGAAATGATTATAATCTGGCAGAATTAGTTTCTCTCATATTTCTTGTCAGATTGAATACCTCTGAAGTTCTTCCTGTAGAAACTAGGACTTTTCCTTCACAGTTAATCAATAATTGTAAATTTATATTCATAGCTTTTTGTTTAACATTTCTCTTTTCTGTTAGATAATTATTATGGAAGAGGTTCTAGAAAATTTAAGTTCTGTATTCATATTAACATTTATCAAGCATTTCTTAGAAGAAGTCCAGCAATGGGTAAGCTAGCTGGATGAACATCATTGGTTAAAAGACATACGGATAGCTGGTGCCATGGCACAGTAGTTTAATCCTCTGCCTGCCCAGCATCCCATATGGGCACTGGTTGTAGTCCTGGCTGCTCCTCTTCCAATCCAGCTCTCTGCTGTAGCCTGGGAAAACAGTAGAAGATGGTTCAAGTGCTTGGGCCCCTGCACCCGCATGGGAGACTGGGAAGAAGCACCTGGCTCCTGGCTTCAGATTGGCACAGCTCTAGCCATTGCGGCCATTTGGGGAGTAAATCAATGGAAGGAAGACCTTTCTCTCTGTCTCTCCTTCTCACTGTCTGTAACTCTACCGCTCAAATAAATAAATAAAATCTTTTTTTTAAAAAAAGACATATGGATAAGAACTCTGGAAAGTGATGTGGTACATTTATGACTGAGGGGTAAATGAGCAGAACCAATTGGTAGAAACCCTTGAAAGTGGGACTGAAAAATATGACCTCATTGAGTTTTCCTTAAATTGCTGTTCAAGCCTCTAAGGTTCACTAATGCTACCAAATTAGAAGAAATGGGAAGACAGGTTGCTCTTGTCAAAACTATGATCATCTCCTTATTTTTTATGATCTATTTATCTTTTTTCCCTGTATTTCTTCCTAAGCATATTTTATTATTTTTTAGACTTTACACTTTTTGTTACTTTGTATAGCAAAAATTTCAGATTAGATTTAATGAAAATCTTAGGAATAATCATACTTAATACCATCCTGGAATGTCAAGGAGGTTGTAAGTTCTACACCATATATGATCTTTCCCTGATAATATTTTTGAATATAATAAAAGCCAAACATAAGTAAGATATAGTGTGATAAGAAAAGAAGAAAGGTTTAATCTTTTATAAGCTTTTTATCTTTTTATATGCTCTCTGATGTTGTAATTTATCATATTCATTATATCTTATGTAGAAATTGTTTAAAAATTAAACTACCTAACATTTTATATTGTTTAATTACCTTTTTAAGATTTTATTTTTTTTAAGTTTTTTGTTTATTTACTTGAGAGGTAGAGTTACAGAAAGAAGGAGAGTTGGAAAAAAAGGTCTTCCAGCCTCTGGTTCACTCTCTAAATGGCACCAGTGGTGGAGGTGGGCCAGTATGAAGCCAGGAGCTTTTTCTGGTCTCCCATGTGTGTTGCTGGGATCCAAACACTTGAGCCATCTTCTACTGCTTTCCCAGGCCATTAGTAGAGAGTTTGATTGGATGAGGGGCAGCCCAGACATGAACCAGCACTCTTATGGGATGCCAGCCCATGAACCAGCACTCTTATGGGATGCCAGCACTTCAGATGGAGGCTCAGCCACAGTGCTGGCCCCTAGTTAATTCTAATTCAGAAGTAATATTTTGCAAAGAACAACACACAACATTACATTTAAATGAATGCTCTTTCTCTTAAAATGCCTACTTTATAAAGTAATTTATTTTAACAGTAGCTACTTCTCAAAGCACATTTTAAAGTTTCCATTTGGGTCTATTATCAGAACCTAGGCACATTCTTTTTAATGTTCTCCGTATTGAATAAATATAATTTACTCAAATAATTGCATTTGAATTTTTCATAGAATATGATATCTGGATCTCAATTTGGTGTAAAAAATGGGTAATAAAAAACGAATAATTATATACACAATGTGGAAGGCAGAATTTCAATATGGCTACCAAGTTTCCTACCACCTGTGTGTACATGCCCTGAATCATTTCTTCTTTTTTGAGTTTGAGTGGGGCCTGTAAACATACTAGATTATCACTCCATGATTAGATTACAGGATATGCTAAAGAAGGAGGGATTTTTGCAGATGTAGTTAATACACATCAGAGGTACCAAGAATGTGTAACAGGGAGGGAGCTTACTACTCTAGTGTAGGGGAGGATGGTTAAAAAAAAGTGGAAAGAGTGCAATCTTAGGAAGAGTTAGGGAGAAAACTGCAGGGGAAACTCCATGTACATTAAAGGGACACTGTGGATCTATGTGGAGGGTGTGGATGCACACAACTGAGGACCCCAGCAGTCGAGAGCTTCAGCACCAGCTTTGAAGAGTGAGGTTAGACCAGACTGCAGCAAAAACAAATCACACAATTACAATGAGAAATAGATGCAGAATCATAATTAGAGATTCAGGGCCACATCTCTCAGAATTGATAAAAAAAAAAAAAAAGAGAGAGAAGATTTACCATGCCAAATTTGGGAGTCACCTTGGACACTCCCCCCACTCTGGAGCACTGAACAGAGCTCCCTGGCCACACCCAGAATGTGCCTCAGGTTATTCATTGAAACAGCAGACACTCTAATAATCCACAGACACATAGTCCAAAGATGAAAGCTATCACAGGGGAAAAAAAAAAACAATAAATACCTCCACAAATACCTAAAAATAAATGCAGTAATTCAAGAAACAAGAGTAAAGAAGACAACATGATGCCCTGAAAAGAACACAATAACACTTCCATACTAGAATGTGAAAATGAAGAGATAGAAGAAATACTGCAAATGGAATTCAAAAAATTGATCCTAGGATTACTTCTCCCTAATTTGGAGAAAGAAAGGATGTTCAAGTACCGGAAGCACATAAAATTCCTAATAGACATGACCAGAAAAGATCTTCACCAAAACACATTGTAGTCAAACTCTCCACAGTGAAACATAAAGAAAAGATTCTAAATTGTGCACAAGAGAAATGGCATATTTCTTTCAGATGATCTCCAATTAGACTCACAGCTGGCTGCTCATCAGAAACCCTACAAGCTAGGAGAGAATGGTGAGATATATTCCAAGTCTTAAAAGAAAAAAAAAACCCACTTAACCTAGGATACTGTACCCTGAAAACCTCTCATTTAGGAATGAAGATGAAATAAAGACCTTCCATAACAAATAGAAGTTGAAAGAATTTGTCTCCACCTGTCCAACCTTATAAAAGATGCTTAAGGATGTACTACACAGGAAACACAGAAACATGGTCATTACTATGAAAGAAGGGGAAGGCAGAAAATCCCCCAATAAAAGTACAAAAAAAAATCCAAAGTAAACAATAGGAATATTTATGGAAAAATGGCAGGGCCAAGTCTTACTTATCAATAGTCACTTTGAATGTAAATGACCTCAATTCTCCAGCTAAGAGATACCGATTGGCTGAATGGATTAAAATACAAAACTCATCTATTTGCTGCCTACAAGAAACACATTTCACCAACAAAGTTATATGCAGACTGGAAGTGAAAGAATAAAAAAAAATTCTATGCTAACAGAAACCAAAAATGGGCAGGTGTAGCATTCCTAATACCAGACAAAATAGACTTTAACACAAAAGCTGTTAAAAGAGACAGAGAGAGGCACTGTGCAATGATTAAGGGATCAATTTAACAGGAAGATGTGACTATAATAAATGTATATGCACCTAATTACAGAGTACCTGGCTATTTAAAAGAAATATTAATGGATTGAAAGGGAGACATAGACTTTCATACAATAGTAATGGAGGATTTCAATACCCCATCTTCAGCAATGGAAAGATCAACCAGACAGAAATTCAGAAAGGAAGCAACAGTTAATCGACACTACAGACCAAATGGACCTAACAGATATTTACAGAACTTTTCATCTTAACAGTTACAGAATACACATTCTTCTTACCAGTGCATGGAACTTTCTATAGGATAGACCACAGGCCAGGAAATAAAGCAAGTCAGCAAATATAAAAAAAAATTGAACTAGTACCATTTATCTTCTCTGACCACAATGGAGTGAAGCTGGAAATCAACAACTCAAGAACCTCTAGAACATCTGCAAACACATGAAGACTGAACAACATGCTCCTGAGTGAACAGTGGGTCATAGAAGAAATCAAAAGAGAAATCAAAAAACTGTTGAGGAACAGATTTTTTTAATACTATTTGTTGAAATCTACTTAGTATAGAGTTAATCTTCTGTGTATAAATTAATTGAAAATAGATCTTAGTAAAAAATAAGAATGGGAATAGGAGAAGGAGGAGGAGGAAGGGTGGGAGTGGAGGTGGTAGGGTGGGCACATTAGGAATGTTGTTCATTATGTCATTATGTTCCTGAAATTGTATTTCTGAAATGCATGAAGTTTGTATACCTTAAATAAACGACTTCTGGTGAAGACAAACAAACAAACAAAAAATCAGTCGTTTTAAAGTTAATGAAAGAGGAGATTATCCTGGTGGCACTGACTAAATCAGATAAGGTTTTTTGTTTTTATTAGATTTATTTTATTTATTTTGAAAGGCAAGGTTACAGAGAGAGAGGGAGGAATGGAGGGAGGCATGGAGGGAGGGAGGGAGGGAGGGAGAGAGAGAGAGAGATCTTCCATCTGCTGGTTCACTCTCCAAATGGCTAGGGCTGGGCCCAGGGCAAACCCAGGAATCAGGAGCTTCTTTTGGGTCTCCCACATGTGTATTAGGGCCCAAGCATTTGTGATGTTCTCTGCTGCTTTCTCAGGTGCTTTACAGGGAGGTGGATCAGAAGTGGAGCATCTGGGACTCGAACCAGCACCCATATGGGATGCTGGCATTGCAGGCAGAGATCAAGGAAGGCAGCCAAGATAGTCTTGCTCCAAGAACAGGTGGTAATAATTATGAGTTCTACAGCTGTCAGGAACCCAAAGTACTTCGAAGCAGCTGAAGAAGGGCTGCAGCCCTTGCTGCCACCTTGATTACTATCTTTTGAGATCCTGAGCAGTGGATCCAGCTAAACTTTGCCTACAATCCTGACCCTCAGAAATAGTGTGAGAGGAAGCAGGTGCTATTTTAAGCCACTAACTTAATAGCAATTTGTTGCACAGGAGTAGAAAACTAGTATGGATGGAGAAGGAGTTGGTAGATAGTTAAGTAGGTGGATAAACATACTGATCAAGCTATTTTAAGAAAAGTATTTCTGAGGTAATGTGATTGATGTTCTTTTATTAACACAGTGGAATTTGGTTTCCAGGCTGAAAAATAATGCATCTGTAACATGGTAAAAAGTATAAGTAATACAGTGTTGAACTGGAATATTTGAGGTAAATTAAGTACTCATGTTTCAGATGATAGGAAAGTAAGATTTACTGATTCCAGCTTTCAGATCTACCAGGCAAGATGTGTATACACAGGAAGGAAATGCTTTCCTATTTAAAGAATAGCATATAAATCCTACTGAAGAAGAAACTACTTGAATTCTGTTTGCAGGTGGATTATTTACAGATATAATTAAAATTTTGTGATAGAGACATATCATAGATTTCTAGGACAAGATAAGACTGACATTGAAATGTTTAAAAAGCAATAAAAATTATAAAGTAAAAGTCATAAAATAAAAAAATTATTCCATGTTCCAGAATGTGTTTGAAAGCTTCAGAATAAGGGAGGAGAAAGTCATATTGGGAGGGGGGGAGCAAAAGGCCATTTATGGGAACAGTTTGTTTAGGAATACCTATGGAAAGAGCTGTACTAGTCCTTGGATACTATAGAGTAGCCAATAAATAAAAGTGAACACAGCACTTCAATGTCAATTGGGCAAGATGAAATCCAACAAGATTATCATACAACTTAAATGAATTTTATAAATGACAGTTGTAACAAAATGAAGACATTAAAATAAATTATAATACAAAATTTATGTAACTAATTGTTTATAAAATCGTAGGACAGGATGCAAAGTCTCAGGCCAAAGCAAGGCAGAATTTTGGAGCTGAGCTACCACCATAAAGTCAAGGGCCATGAAAAGTATATCTGTCCCTGAAAAAGGGTATAAAGAAGTGTTGTTCACCAATCTGAAGAAGCAGTAATCAATAAATATAATACATGGAAAGAAATAAATCAGTATGTTGTATTTACTAAATATGACGTTAGTAAGAAAAGGATTAGTATTATAGAGATAGTGTAACCAGTTGAAATAACCAATGTATAATATGCAACCTAATAAAAGGGAAATGAAATTAAAAAGCTAATTTTTATAAAAATTAGACAAAAAATGATGTAAAGAGAGACATAAAACACATAGGAAAAGAAGAAACAGAAAACAATGTAAATGTATTTTACAACAGTAAATGTATTAGTTTTTTTTTTTTTTTTTTTTTTTTTGACAGACAGAGTGGACAGTGAGAGAGAGACAGAGAGAAAGGTCTTCCTTCGCCGTTGGTTCACCCTCCAATGGCCGCCATGGCCGGCGCGCTGCGGCCGGCGCACTGCGCTGATCCGATGGCAGGAGCCAGGTACTTCTCCTGGTCTCCCATGGGGTGCAGGGCCCAAGCACTTGGGCCATTCTCCACTGCACTACCTGGCCACAGCAGAGAGCTGGCCTGGAAGAGGGGCAACCAGGACAGTATCCGGTGCCCCCACCGGGACTGGAACCCAGTGTGCCGGCGCCGCAAGGTGGAGGATTAGCCTAGTGAGCCACGGCGGCAGCCAGTATTAGCTTTCTCCTGAGAAATAACCAATATGTTATCATATGTTTGTAACTTATTGGCTCACTGACAATGGTGGCTGAGAAGTCCCAAGATTTGCATTCTGCAAGCTGGAGCCATGGGAAAGTCAGAGTTGTGATTTGAAGGCTTGAGTGCCAGAGTCAGTGATGTAGATTCCAGTCTCAGTCTGATAACCTGGACCAGGATTGCCAGGGAATAAAATTGATGCCCCAGCTAATGCAATCAGGAAAAGAAAGTGAGATCCCAACTTTCCTCTGCCTGTTGGTCTATTTAGTCCCTCAAAGATTGAATGATGCTCACCTGTATTGGAGAAGACTATCTTCCTCTCTTGGTGCATAGTTTAATGCTAATGTCTCTGCAAAGCCTCTCTCATAGATACACTCAGCAATAATATTCCATTGATTACTGGGTATCTCTTGGCCCAGTCAAGTTGATACATAAAATTAGCCACCATATTAAGATTGTGGTTTTAATCTCAGTTACATCAATAAACACTTTAAAGGTAAACAGGCTAAAATTTTCAATTAAAAGATGAACTGTTTTGGTGAAGAGAATAGCTGTGTGAGTGTATATTACATGTTAACAAGCTAATTTATTAAAAAAAGTCAGGGAAATCTACCTGAAGATGGTAAAAGTAGGGAAAAGCTCATTTTAATAAATATAAATGTCATGGGATTTCTAAGAGATATTTTAAGATGAGAAAAAGGACTTTCAAAGAAAAAATGGAGAGAAATAAGAGAAAGACAGGTTATAATCTATAGTGATTTAAATACAATTTAAATATGAGAACTATAGTAGCTAAAGAAAATTACTGATTCACTACTGTTAGTATAGAAATACCTCCTTTACCTCCCATACCCTTTCCTGCCCATTGCTATATTCCAACTCTCCATTCTCATCTGAGTAACATCTGTATGCCTGCACACATTTGAATAGGAGCTTCCATTTCCTAACCAATGAACAATAAGGAAGGTAAGGGCTAATGGAAGTAATATTACAGGATGACAGTTAAGAAGAGATTATTGAGCTACACTAACTGGCTTGGGATCCTGTATCTGACACCTCCTTGCTATGTAACCTTTGGCAAATTACTCAAACCCTCAATTTATTAATTTATAAAAGGGGAATAATCTTTGGCTATATGATTAACAGATGAATGTATATCAAGTGTTTGGAACTGTGAATGATATTAACATATGCTGTGTAGAAATTAGCTGTTACTGTTGTTAGTATTGTAATATGGAAGGAATGATATACTACTTATTCCTTATCTGTCCTTGTGGAGGTTACAGTTCCTCTAACTGAGCAGATAAGAACAAAAAGCTGATGGAACCATTCAAGCATGACTTCTTAGGACTTTGCTTACAACTTGTGCTGCTTCAGAGTTTCAAGGACTTAGAGAAGTATCTCTTTTCATCATCCCTATATGGAACTGTTCTGGCACTAGAATCTTTGAGGACACTCCAAGGCAGCAGGAGGCATAGATTGCATGACTGCATTGTTCTGCTGCTTGGTAGTAGCAGCAGTAAGGAAAGGAAAGGGAATTGAAACAAGTGTGATTCTCACTAAAAGATTTTTATAGGGACTTAGGAAGCACTTGTAAGAATTTATAATTCAGCACTCTGAGGCCCTCAAATGGGGAGGGTTTGGATGAGGGGAGTAAAGTTCAATATTGTGATGATCAGATACTATGCTGGCAGTTGTTTGAGTTAGATTCCTGACTGTCATCTTTCTCATTCCTCATCAAAGAGGACAGTCCTACATTTTGACCCACAACCTTGACCAACACTAAGAAATGATTGGGTCAGATGATGCAGAGATTGGACCCTCAATCAGAATACTACATTCTTCATTCTTAGGATCTTTTTTTTAAACTTTTATTTAATAAATATAAATTTCCAAAGTACAACTTTTGGATTATAGCGGCTTTTTCCCCCCATAACCTCCCTCCCACAGGCAACCATCCCATCTCCCGCTCCCTCTCCCATCTCATTCACATCAAGATTCATTATCAATTATCTTTTTTTTTTTTTTTGACAGGCAGAGTGGACAGTGAGAGAGAGAGACAGAGAAAAAGGTCTTCCTTTTGCCGTTGGTTCACCCTCCATGGCCGTTGTGGCCGGCGCACTGCGGCCGGCACACCACGCTGATCCGATGGCAGGAGCCAGGTACTTATCCTGGTCTCCCATGGGGTGCAGGGCCAAGCACTTGGGCCATTCTCCACTGCACTCCCTGGCCACAGCAGAGAGCTGGCCTGGAAGAGGGGCAACTGGGACAGAATCCGGCGCCCCGACCGGGACTAGAACCCGGTGTGCTGGCGCCGCAAGGTGGAGGATTAGCCTAGTGAGCCGTGGCGCCGGCCACAATTATCTTTATATACAGAAGATCAATTTAGTATATACTAAGTAAAGGATCTCTGTCCTTAATGTGTTGTACTATGTGAATTAATGGTATAATTAGTACTCAAACAGTACTTTATGTTTCTGTGTGGGTGCAAACTGTTGAAATCTTAGGATCTTCTTTGACTAGAAATGAATGACTAGTTAGTACAATATTAGAATCAGAATAGCACTTTACAGGTTATTAAATTTAAATACCCATTGGAATGTCATATAATGTCTTTTAGAGGGGAACCTTTTGAACTAATCAATATATAATGTCTCTACCTATCTTTATATACTAGATTGGCCATGCAAGTCTACTGCCAATTACACTTTCTTCAGATATTATAGGATGACAGTTAAGTAGAGATTATGGAGCCACACTAATTGGCTTCCAGAGCATCTGAGAGCCCATCTTACCTGCCTTACTCTGTATCTTGTCCTCCTATTCTATTTTTAGCCATTTGGATCACTGATGGCAATTTTCACATATACATGTTTGCCAATGGCTTATGAGGTTGCCTTGTTTGAGAGTTTAACCTAATAGATGACTGGGTAGTGATGAAAATAACTCTTTGAGGAAGTTTAATGTTAGTCATATAGAAAGGCACTGCAAAAAGCCATGTAGCTTAGAAATGGGAAGACATACAGAAGAAGTTATCAGGAGATATGAGGAGTAGTATAGAGGTAGATCAGGCAATAATGATGTAGAAAGAGGAAACAGTAGACATAGGAGAAGATATGCAGTTGTTATGTCAAAAATAACAATTTATAAGAGTGGTTAAGTCCCTAATATATCCAGGACATCCATAAGTGACCTTCCAATTAATTCCTTTTGTGCAATTCTGAAGTGGTTTTATTTATTTTAACTTTCTATGTGTCCTAATAACGAACTTAATCACCTGAAAGTATGTCTCTGTTCCTTGAAAGCTGAATGAGCCTAATGCCCTAGTTCCAGGATCAATTTAACAAACCAAATATGTGAATTTAATTCCCATGTTTGTCTTAGTAGCTATGTTATAGGATCATCCTGTCACACACCCAGTGGGGAAACACCATTAGTTGTTATTAGAGAAGAGAGTATTAGTATATAAGAACTGCTGCAAACGTGTCATCAATGCTGATGAAACAAATCAAAACTGAAGACTGTATACAGTAGGCCAATAGACTCTAACATTCCCCTCCTTGTTAGATTTATATATTACTACAGAAAAGTCACAAATAAACCAAAAGTATGGTTGAACTATGTATTTTAATTCTTTTTTATCATTTATCAGGAAAATATTGTGACTTATAGTCCTGAACTACTGGTATCTATGGAGTTGGGAAGAATTGGTGGTGGAGAATTTCCCCAAAACCATGCTAGTGCTATACTAGAACACAGAGGGAAGATATGCCAGGCAGAGGAAAACAATGGTCAACTCCTACCTGACTAGTATAGAAAATCAAAATATAGGTCATAAAATATTATGCTCCAGTAAAATCTATTAAGACAAGTATGAACAATGGTTAGAAAACAGTAAAAAAGGCAAAGTACAGAATTGAAGGTTTAATACGTGTGTAGTTAAAAGTTTGGATTAGGACAAAGTAAAAACCTTTGCTTTGTGGTCGTGGAATTATGGATTAGTATGTTAAAACCATTAGTATAATTATAAAAGTAGTTGACAATAAACAAAATACAAAGATTATAAAAAAAGATACCCCATTCTGCTTTTAAGTAGGGAATTCCAGTCTTTAATTATGATATTGAACTCTACTGTTTATTGGGAACTGGGAACTGTTTTTGAGACCTGTCCATCTTTTCTTTGGCTGGTTACTGATCTTCCCCCAGGTGGAAGAGCTTGGTGACCATTTGCAACTACTCTGCACTTGCTGCAGAAACACTGCCAGTGTGACATGACTGCTGCCACATCCGCTCACCACTGCCTTCAAAATCCAGTAGCTCAGGTGGTCTGAGCAGTGGTCCTTTCAACATGCTGTTTGCCACAGTTTTAAACTCTTGGTGGATCCTGAGTGGGGGAAAGGCCACTCCTTTCCTTAGTGCTATGCTGTGTCCAGGGCAGACCTGGATAGAAACATGTTAACAACAAAAAGGACAGTAATGAATTCCAACTGCTTGGATCCCAGAGTTTAAGCTCTCATTGATCCACTGTGTCAACTCACACAGATGCACATCCATTTTCCCCTAGACATGTGACTGTTTTTCATGCTTTTAGAAGAAATAATTTACCTTTTTACACGTTTGTGAATATGAAGAAGGCAGGCCAAATGAAATCATTGTGATCATAATGAATTTTGTGGATATGAAAGATTTGGAAGAGAGATTGTCCCTGTCAAGTTTTTTTTTTTATAATTTATAATTAGGCGTGTTTGTAGGGGTGGGGTTTATATTATGTATTAGAACTATTTAGGAATAAGCATACTCGAAAGAAGCAGATTTGGTTTGTGTAAAAATAGTTACAATTCCAGTAATACATGGAAGCTGATTATCTTCCATGCTTGTCCACCACTTATTTAACTTATTCTCAAATAAGTTTATATATTAAATAATAAATAAGTATTTAAATAGATTTACATATCTTCCCAGGTCATTTGATCCCCAGATCACATATCACAGTTCATCTAAATGCAACTCTTCCAGCTTAAATACCAAGGAGGATGACCAATTGTCCCAGTTGTCTGAGAATGAAGGAGTTTCCAGAATGTGTTACTTTTCCTGACCTAACCAGGATAGTCCCGAACAAAGTAGGATGAGTTAGTCACCCAAATTCCTTGTCTGTTATGAAGCCCTGACAAACTTCATTTCTGCTTATGCAAAGCTGGTCTTCAATGGATTCTTTTTCATTTAAAGTTCATTCACACCCATAATTCCACTTTATTTAGCATTTATTTTCTTTTGGAGGATAGTATGCATGTTTCTTGAGGGTAGGACCCACATCTCTTTAACTTGTGTATTTACTAATACTTAGCACAGTGTTAGCATTTAATAAAGTGACTCTAAGAACTTTAAATTATACTAACTTAAAAAATATTTTCATGTTATGTGAAAAGCAGACACACACATACGCATACACACACACGAGCAGGGGAGGAGAGACAGAAAGAGAGATCTTCCATCTGCTGTTTCAATGCCCCAAATGCCTGCAATAGGCAGGGCTGGGTCAGGCTGAAGCTGGGAGCCTTGAATTTCATCCAAGTCTCCCATGTGCGTGGTAGGACCCATCCACCTGAGCCATCACCTGCTGCATCCCAGGGTGCACATTAACAGGAAGTGGAACTGGAAGAGGAGTCGGGACCCAAACCCAAGCACTCTGATATGGGATATGGATACCAAATGCTGTCTTAATCACTATGCCAAATTTCCACCTCACCATTGCTGCTTTAAGCATTTGCCTAGGTTTTTTCTTTAGGTTAAGTAAAGCAATGAAGCTTCATGGCTGTAAATGTGAGTTTCATTTTAGGATAGACTTGGGTTCAAATTTCTACCCTGTCACTGACTGACTGGGTGATATTGGGAAGTTAGTTAACCTCTCTATGCCTCAATTTCTTAATTCTATAAAAGGGGAATAAAAATAATACCCATAATCTCCTTCCAGAGATATTGTAAGCATTAACAAAATAATGGCTAAGTGTGCAGTATTTTGTCTACCATATAGTACACAAGTAATTATTATGTGGTGGTTGTTAATAAATGATTACAAATCATTGTTTTCTCCCATGCATTATTTCTTTCAGGGAGTTTATGTTACCCGAGGCTAAAGCAATTATTAAATCCATTGAGGATTATTCACAGCCACAGTTTGGCCCCAACAAACTTTTAGATTCAGCAGCAGTTTCAGAAGGGTCAGGACTTCAGGATTGCTCCACACATCAAAGAGCACCAGATCACAGCCATGATGAAATATCAGACCTAGATAGCTACAAATCAAACAGTAAATACAATTCTTGTGTTATATCAGCATCCAAGAGAAACAGACCTGTCAGTGCTCGGGTGGGTCAACTGAGGTAATGAAAGCGGCTCTCTGTTCTTTTTAACTGACTATTGAAGCTCTTTCTTTTAGCAAAATTTGTAATGATTCAATTGACTATTTCAGACATTAAAATATAACATAGCTCTAGGGTTTTGTTTCTCCTTTTGTTTTTTCTTTGAAAGCATCAGGGTAGAATGTTGCTAATTACACTGTGGAAAACAAAAGGTATGCTTCAACCTGGGTAACCTGAAACTCTGAAAACAATATTTGAAGTAGAATCAGGCTCAGACCATGAAATATCTTTGCTTATAGGATATTTATTTAGAAATAGAAATTTGACATGCTTTTGATATTTAACCAATATTTTGAGACAGAAACAAATTGAAATGAACTTTTGATAAGATCATTTTTATACAAGTTTTCATATCAAGATTATCATAAACTGTTAACCTAAGACTTTATGGACAGAAGAACAATTTGTTAAAAGAAAAACCAAGCAACTAATGTTCCGCTTCTTGTCAGCTGTTTGAATAAATGGATATATTGCCATTTTAATTTACCTGATTTTTTTCTTTTAAAATGTTTACTTTGTTTCAGGTTAACATGGTTACTTAGAGATTTTTGGATGAAAAATTGATAAATTTTGAATTTAAAAATAGTCAATTTATAATGATCTTCTATTGAGAAAGTAATAAAGGTCAAATTAATTTTTATTCAAGATAAGATTGAAGAATTTGAAATGTTATTTCTCTCAAATAATTTGATGTGAAATAATATTATTAACTTTAAAATCAAAATTTTAGTTATAATAAACTACTTTTGTAAAAAAAACAAAGAACCTTGATAAACATGAAAATTTAGAGAAACTCTTAGCCATTTACTAGTTAGTTCTCTTAAAACCATATTATTATTTATGTTGCTGTTAGAACATAACAGATGTATGTATGAATGTATGTATGCATATATGAGACTACTTCAAAAGGTTGATAGAAAATGGAATTAAAAGATAAATTAATTTTGGAGCATAAATATTTGAAGTCCTTGTATATTTACTTCATTAAATATACTTCCATGAACTTTCTAAAGACCCTCTCACATGTATGTATGTGTGTGTGTGTGTATGTGTGTATAATTAACTTTATATTGTTAAAATAATTATTGTGGTATTTTATAACTAAAATCATAAAAATGATGTGTTGCATGAGCCATTTTGCCAAACATTATCAACAGTGACAATTTCATCCTATAGAAACTTTTTCTGGGGAATACTTACATATGTAGAAACAAACTCTAGGGTTTATTTCCATGAGAAAAAAACAGGATAAAATTTATTTAAAAGTGTTTGCTATTTTCGTGCATCAATTTTTGTGATTCTTCTTTTTTTCCCTTAGAGTTGCAGAGTTCTCTTTACAATTTCAGTGGACCAAAAATTGGCAAAGATTGTCTCAAAGACACAAACTTCAACCAAGAGTGATTAAAGTAACAGCTTACAAAAATGGATCTAGAACAACCTTTGCCAAAGTTGCTGTACCAACCATCACCTTGGTAACGAGTATTCAAAGTTTTTGGTGCTTTATTTTTTCTCTTACTCTCTTAATAAAATAAAAAGTGAGAAAGATGACATTTATTGTCTTATAATTTATTTAGGAATCTGAATGTGTAAATTGAGACACAGGTCTCAGGCATTTCACTCGTTTCCTTTAAAAAAAAATGGTGTAATAAATAATGTATTCATTAAGCAGATTGGTTAATTAAATGTACAATGATATCATATCCTCTGGATTTATTAGAATGATAGATCATTTAAAGAAGAAAATTAGGTAACTAACATTAGATATTCTTCCAGTTATCATTTACCTTATTTGTTATTTATTTATTTTTTATATATTTTCAACTCTAAAATATAATTGTACTGGTCAAACTTGGCATTCACTCAATTGGGTTTTTACTTTGATAGTTATAGCCTTCTGTTTGGTAGAAATGTGTTCCTTTCTTTTTTTGTGAATCACTCTGTCTTACCTCTTGCTTTCTTTAGTTGCTGGAGGAGTGCACGGAAAAGCTGAATCTGAACATGGCTGCAAGACGAGTGTTCTTGGCAGATGGCAGGGAAGCTCTCGAACCTAAAGATATACCCCATGAAGCTGATGTTTATGTTTCAACGGGGGAGCCCTTTGTAGATCCATTCAAAAATTTTAAAGGTAAAAAAGAAGGAAATACTCCACACATATACATACACACACACACACACACACACACAGTAAATTGCTTAAGGGGTGCAATTAAAAGATGATTTTCATCCTGTCTTTTTTGCATGGTTTAACAAAACTAATGTTTACGCATTTACAGCTCAGTAAGAGGATAATGTGCTTAATGAAAGAAAAATCCACTGACAGCCACGTTTATTGCCCTTCATTAGCATTGGTGCTTAATTTAATATAGAT
Organism: Oryctolagus cuniculus; assembly: GCF_964237555.1. Lineage (NCBI taxonomy): Eukaryota > Metazoa > Chordata > Mammalia > Lagomorpha > Leporidae > Oryctolagus > Oryctolagus cuniculus. Next base: position 34,685,908 of record NC_091432.1, read on the forward strand.
CTGAATAGACATTAGGGAGCCTGCAGGAGGTTAAATGGTGAAAATATAATAAATTACATCAGAGATTATTGAATTTACTGTTTAGTTTCTGTGACACTCAACAGACATAATTCATTAGACTTATTCCCTCAGAAAATAGTTCAAAGTTTCAAATATCATTTATTCATTTCCACTCTTGGCTTTTTTTTCAGATGGTATTAACACAATTATGAAAATGTGGTCAGTAATGAACATTTTATTTTCATATACTTGTGATTCTCCTAATAACATTTTTCATGAGGTAAATATGGCAGCTAGATTTTTTTAACCTTGAAATGTGTGTTTCTAAACTCAGACATATTTTTAAGGGAAGTTTCTTTAAGTCCATTGTTTCTACCATTTCACCAAGGTAGGGATTTTCTAAAATTAAAAGGGTGTTTTTCTGTCTTCAGTGGGAAAGAATGTATTAAGAGGGGGAAAAAAGGTGCCACTAAGAATTTTTTTCCAAGCATGTTGTACCCAGAGTCTGTTATCAAGTGCTATGTATGGCAATCAGATTTAAATAATGTAAGGAACAAGGACTTTGCCATAAAAATTCAGGGTATCAAAATAGTGTACTCCTTTATGCTTTTTATATCTTATAAGAATTATTTTTTTTTGCAACTACTGTAAAGCTGGTGAATCAAAGGCAAGTCTAGGCAGTAATTGCATAAATGGAAGAAAAGTAATTCTGGAGTTCATTACAGATGAGGTGATGAAAATCCCTCTTCTATTAATGTTATTATATAAAATAATACTGGAGTTTCTCTCTTTGGTAATACTTTATCATCAGCAGATAGCAATTTCTTGAATTCAGTATAAAGTTCAAAATAACTTGATCTTTGTAAAGAAACTTGTTGCTATAATACTCATTAGAAATTCCCTGTGGAATAGTGTAGATCCACATCGTAGTTTTCAAATATTTACTTTAAAATATAACTGCCTTTATTTTGCATTAATTAAATCATTTACTTCATATAAAAATAAGTTTTGTGGGAAAATATATTTCTGTGACTTTTAAAAATATAGATATTTATGTAATGATTGTTTCACTAAGATCCTTGATCATTTTTATTAATAAGAAATCTTATCTTTTATGTGTATAATGATATTCTAGAGGAGATATATAAAAATTATTTGTAGTGAAGCTAAGAAGAAAATCTGCTGTACGTATATACCTAAAATAACAATGCCACACATTAGACTAAACTTGGTGGTTGATTATATTGTACCAATTGATTTCCTTCTATGTTTTGCTTTCTCTTTTATCCCTTTTTAAAGCCCAGTCCAGAACAACAACAACAAAAAAAACTTCTCTGCTTTGTCTGCATATCTTTGGCTGTGTTTCACTGTGACATGCACTGCTGTTCTTTTAGCACCAAAATGTTGGCACACAGTCCTGAAAATTTCACACCATCTCTTGCTGGATCAGCAAGCTTAACCCACCAAAATCTGGTGTTGTGCAATGGTTTTTGACTGATAATCAATCTTTATGCTGCTCGACAGTTGTTGCTGGGACACAGAGTAGAGCAGGTGGCAGATGTGTCTTGTCTTTTGAGAAAAGAAATTGTAGGTGAGCTTGGACACAGACTAGCATATCACATGTCCATTAAAAAGACTTAGGATGAATACAATGGGGAAAAGGCACTCATCTAAGTTAACCTCATAGAAAAGCCTAAACACTGATGTTTGGCTTCTTTCAGAATTTTAAGAATATAGATATAAATATACATATATACATATAGAAGGTAGATTTAACTTGATGTGGTATTTAACTTGATATATACATATATGTATGTATATATGTATATACATACCTTCAACCTTGTTTAGATAAGAAAGAGTACATTTTATATGATTATGTGGGTGATATATATTCTAAATCAGGTTGAAGGTTATCTTTCTAGCATGCAGTTTATAGATAAATTAATAATTTGCCAACTTGTTGGCACAAGTGTACCATAAAAATAAAGCATACAGGAATAACTTTGAAGGTGGTGGATACATTTGGAGTGAAGAGGCATTATCAGAAGTTGAGAGATTGAACATGCTAATGGTAAATAGGTGGAAAATAATTAGAGGAATTGAGTGTTACTGATTTTTTTTTCTAAGTGAATGTGAATATTTTATATACAATTAGCCAAAAGGCATTACAGTCAAGAACTGGTAATTATTGTAATTTATTACTTTTCATTAATTCAACAAACATTAATTGAGAGCCTACTATGTCCCTGCTACAAATCTTTAAAGAAGTGACTTGTAGACTGATTTCTCTATCATTATTCTCTTTTCTGCTTTACATTAAATTTAATTCATTTCAATGAAAATTTAAACCAATAAATACTTATTATGTATATGTTTAACCTGGACAGAGGGATAGAATTCTAGTCTTTAATAGCTTAAACTGAATGAATAGTTGCAAATCCTTAAGACTGAGATAACTCTTAAATGATGTAAATCAAATAGGTTCTTCAAAGGAAAACTTGTTACTTCTGGCACAGGGAGGACAAATAAGTCAATGTAAATTTTGGATAGTATGTTTTCATACTTCATTGGTTTCTTTATTCTTTGGAAAAGCAGTGTGGGTATATAGTAAAAATTGCCTAGGAACTCTTGCAATATTTACTAAGTAAAAGCCTACAGAACATCTCTGATTTTTAAACTATTTTACTATCCCTTGTGAGTATGACTCTTGACAACCAGTGGCATTGGATAGAAAGCCAGGGAGCTATTCATCACATACCTTGAAACACAAAGCTTTCAGTGGAGGTCAGGCCAAGGTCAAGACTGACATGAAGCATTCTCTGTTGAAAAGCAAAGTTAGAATAATTCTTACATGTGGAAGCTGAATTCCTAATCAGAAAAATGAATTGTATTTGGAAAATATCAGAAAAATAGGAATATTTTAGATAAAGACTGTTGATGACGACGTTTTATTAGGTCTTGTGATTCTGGCATTTAAAGATTCTGGCATATATTAATCATTCTGCTGGAATTGTGAAGATATATTTAATGAATTGTTTAAAAAGACATTTCAAAAGTTTTCAGATTCATAGTCATGTCATTTAGGCTTTATTCAAGTTTCCTGAATCTTCTGCTTAATGGTAGCACAGTGAAAACTCTCGGATCAGATTCAGGTGGTTTATAAGAATTCATCTCCTTTGTAACTGGTAGACAATGCAAATAGTGTAAGAAATGGTGTGTATTTTGTGATTGCTTTAATATTTTAAAGAAGGTGAGGGGAAAAAAACTGTTTACATCTAATTCATTAGGTCCAAATTCTGTTGTATGGAACTCTGATTTTTTAAAATGTTTTTAGTTGTATATTTCCACTCTTTATCTATATATCTTATTCTATTTGGCTTTCAGAGTTCTCATTTATAATGATTCATTTCATAACTAAGTTTTGCTAACTAGAAATGAAACTGAGTATCATGAACAAGATTTTATATCTTTTATATATTGTATTGTGAAGATGTAGTCACAGAAAAACAACCCATGAAAGGAGTTCTTGATATTGCACCTAAGATCTAAATTTAAACCTAGAGATTTTCTCCTAACTGCCATGTGATCTACAAAATGAAATAATTTGCTGTGACAGCTTGTGATTGACAAGAATATGTGTGAGCACATTTAAAATAGGCCATCTTTTCATCTAGAAGTAAATGTCAGTGAAATGATGGATTCTCATCATTTTAATTATTGATGATTTAGAAATATTTCAATTCCACGACACACAAGACACATTCTAAATAGCAGCATAACACTTTTTCTCATATCTGCGTCATAATGAAATGTTCTGTCATATTTTGTTTTTCAAAAAATGCATTAGTTTAATGAACCTGGACCCATGTATTATATTGTTTCATTTTATGTCTACTGAGTTTCATTTTTGAATGGTGGTGTTAAAGCCACAAGTTTCTAAAAGTGACCCACTATTCATATCATATCACACTTTGTTGTTTCTGCCACTGGATCTCAAGACAGAATATTCTGGTGTTTCATAAACCAATAGCTGCTTTAGTCCTGCTGAGGCTGACACTAACTTATAGGGCAATTGCTATTTAATTCAGGCAGATACTGGAATTGGTGTTGAGTTTCCTAATCTCCCTTTTTGTCATTTTTATTTGAATAATATTTGTAGGCACGCTCGTTAGTCCATCTTATTTGCCACTTTCTTCTGAGATAGCACATGCTTCTTCTGCTTCTACAGGTGAGGGTAAAACTAAAGACATACATTTCATATATTTCCCTGTTCCAAAAGTGTATATCTGTAAATAAGTGTCTAGAGTATTCTTACTATACAAACTAATGTGAATCTGAAGGTAATTGCAGGAGACAAATAAATAAATAAGAAATGTCCTTAGCAAATAGGAAAACATAGAGCATGCAGCCATCCAGCAGTACCTCCTTACCCTGTCAAATATGAAATCAGTGAGAAAAAGTTAAACTCTTAACATAGTCATGAAATGCTGACTTGTAATATGCAAGGCTACACTTGCTCAACAAGCCGACCTACAAACCTGTGACTGTCCTAATGGTCTGAATGCTCTCTGCATGTCATGTACCCAGCTATGTGCTTTAGATGTATTATATGTATTCTTTATAACCCCTGAAAAGTGGCTAGAACTTTATAATCTCTTATCTGTAATTTCAAAATCCAAGATTGTAGAAGAATGAATTGTTTCATAACTCTTTTGGTAGTAGAACCTTATTTAGTATAACTAGTTGATTGTATTGTTGAAAATACTTAGGAGGTTTGATTATGGACTGCTACCCTTTGTGCACTGTTTGATAGAAATTATGTGCACTGTTTTGATAGAAAGTACCACATTACCTTTTTTTTAAAATCCAAAATTTTTTAGATGGAACCACATCAGATCATAAGTGTTTTGGATATTGTCTTTATGTCACAACTGCAAAGAACTCTAATAAACATTAATTCTCACTAGAATATTAACTCAGAAAGGTTATAAATACTATTCTTATTACCTCAAGTTGTTTGCTACATGGATGAAAATGGGCACAGATGACACCTCCATGACTACAGCTGATAGAGTCTGTAGGAGGTAATAAAAAACAAACACCATTTCCTGTCTGAAGAGGCAAAATGAAAAGTTATAGTCAAAGGGAGGCCTTCCATTCAGTTATTCACTCAACATATATTTACAGTGCCAGACACTGCTCCAAGCCTTAAGAATATAATGTGAATAAGACAGAGGTTTCATGGAGCTTAGTGCTAATTAGGTAGAAGGAGAAACAGACAACAAACATATAAAGAATTGTACAAGGTCTTTATTGACAGTAAATGTATAAAGGAATTCAAAAGGGTAGTATAATAACAAATAATGTCATGGAAGAAGGGATTTTGAAAATGAAACAGACATTTGCCATAAACTTTTTTGCCATAAATCAAATATTTTGTTTGTCTGCCTACCTTGCTTGTTACTTTACCTGAGTATCCTTATGTATGTTTCATAATTTTTCAGAGTGGTTTGCCCTTCAAGCTGTTCATTTTCTTTCTGAAAGGCAGAAAGATAGATGAATAGGCAGATGGATGGAGAGAGATGTCCCGTGTGCTGGTTCACTCTGTGAATGCCTACAGCAGCTGGGACTGTACCAGGCCAAAGCCAGGAATCTGGAACTCAATCTGAGCCTTCCATATGGGTGGCACGGACCCAACTATTTGACCCATCACCTGCTTCTTCCCAGGGTATGCGTTAGCAGGAAGCTAGAATCAGAAGTAGAGCCAGAACTTGAACCAGACACTCAAATATGGATTGTGGGTATCCCAAGTGACATGTTAACCACTATGCCAACTATTTGCACTGTTCATTTTTGGAGGCTTTAGACATAGTTAGAAAAGATGTGAGGTGTATGTTATTATTCAGTGAAAAGAACATCAGACTCAAAGACAGATGATCTTGAAAGATTCTAGATTCTGTTGTATGACCTTGGGCAAACTGGTTTGACAGTTCAATATCCTAATCTGTGCAGTAGTGGCAGTACCTTACAGGAGTAAGGTACTATGGAATATAGTCTTATTTTTCTAATGAAGATAATTTGGAAATTAAATATTTATAAACCCCCAGTTTTGATAGAAAACTGAGAATATTATTTTATAAATATAATTAAGGGGTGAGTGTTTAACCTAGTGGTTAAGATGCCTGTTCAAATGCTTGCATCCCATATCAGAATGCCTGGATTTGGTAATTGCCTTCAGCTCCTGACTGCAGCTTCTTGCTAATGTAGACCCTGAGAAGCAATGGTGATGGTTCAAGTAGTTGGTCCCTACCACTCACAGAGAAGACTTGGGTTGAGTTCCTGGCTCCTGGATTTGGCTCAACCCATCGCTGGCTTCTTTGGAAGAGTAAACTAGGAAATGGGAAGTGCTCTCTCTCTATACACACACACACACACACACACACACACATCTTCCTCTCAATAAAAATTTAAAAATATATAACTGAGATTCCAAAGCTGTGCATCCACTTCTGCCTTCCTAGAATAACTTGCAAAGTTCAGGAAAGTACCACTACTACCTACAAAATTTGTTTCTACTTTCTTGCTACCAGGAAAGCAAATTATAGTGTGAATCTAGGGAAGTCATTTAAGTTCTCCAACTCTGGGTTTCCCCACCCATAATTTGAGCATAATGGTATGGACTTCATAGTGTTGCTATGAGGGGTAAATAAGAGGAAGTATATAAAATCTGACATGTGACACATATCCAAAATGTAGTCTCTTCAGTGGCTCTTCATCTGTTTTTCTCCTTTTACTCCCTTCTTTTCTAGGCATTTTTCTAAAAGCTTTTCATACAGGTTGTTACAAGTACCTGAATTTACTACCAAAGGTAGTTGCTGGGTCTGAGATCTTGAAATACATAAAATGAAATTAAAATTCCTTCTGATCAATTCAGTAAACAGCATGATATGAGAATCTAAGTTGGAGGTTTTGAACTCTCATTATCTGGGTGTAGGTCAAAATCAAGTCTTTTTATAAAAAGAGACCCAAGTAACCTTCATCTGCCGTATTCCAAGAGTTGTATTTTAAACTGTGTTTATGACCCAAGGCAAGGCCTAAGTTTAAGCTGCCATTACTTATTTAAAGGAAGTTGATAGAAAAGTTCAGAGAAAGGGTGACAACATTTTGATTGGCATAATAGATGGGATGTTTGTAATTTTAATCAAATTTAAATTGAAGACATACTTCAAATAATATGTCAGACTAGTGTTACTGAGTTAAAATCTAATGACAACCACTGTCATTATTAGTTAAATATAGCCATCATGCCTATAGCAATAAATGATGACACTTAAGAACAAGTAGAAACAAAGAGCACAAGTATTTAGAGAAATGGGAGTGACTAGAAACTCGGTGGAATGTAGGAATGTGACCTGGATTTAATCTATTTACCAAACATAGAAGCAATTGTAGTTTGGGCAGATGATATAATTGAATATAGCAGTATGTTTTCTTACTGTCAGAGCATTTATATTTTATAAACTCATCTTGCACCATGAAATGATGTGCTTGTTCATATTTAATGTCATTATCTATATCTACTTAACAGAGCATTATTGTGTTTTCAAGTTTGTTGCCCAACTACAATAGAATGAATTTTAAAAATATAAAGATTCTAGTGGCAGAAGGAGGCAACACTCTGTTTGCCTGATACATGCAGAATGGAAAATTATAATGTGGCGAGTGCTCAGATTTATTTAATTTTATGATAAGCATTGGCTTTTTAGAAGTAGTCTGAGGAAACATAATTATATTGTAGGTAGACTTTTTAACACAAGATAGAAAGTGTTATTTTTTTAAAAATCATTTGGTTAAAAATAAAACCATGGAAATGAAATACGATGTGGACTCATTAAAATATGATCTGATGTTGGAGTATTTTCTTTGAGAGCTTTTGGAGAGTAAGTGTATGAATAGTCCAGGGGACTTGACAGTCTCCGAACAATTGGGAAATGGCTCTTTGGGGACATATTTTCCAATGTTATACTAAGCCTTAGAATGTCACCAGAGGCCAGGCTTACTCCTGTCTTTACCCCATGGAATCTCAGCACTCCAGGGAGGTGTACCTGAGGAGAAGACTGGCATGAGTCTGGCTGTGATTGTCCTGGAAGGCCCTGGATGTCTAGCAGATTCATAGGAGGCATTGAAGTGATGAGATGAAACTAGGGCCTATTCTTTGGTAGTTGAGTGTGTAGGGCAGAGTCCTTGCTGAGAGCATTGTTTACAAGATAGATATTTAAGATGAGTCCAGAAGGGAACTCCAATGTCCTTGCTGTTGAGATTCATTCTGGGGAAGTCTTTGTATTTGGTTCTACTCTCTTCAAAAGCTCTAAGAAAGATGCATTTCTGTTACATCCTCAAAGCCCCCCTTTGTAATAATCAGATTTATAATTACTGGTGAAATGCCTGTCATCCCCCAAGACCATGGTTTATCAGGGCAGAAACTATGACTGCCTTGTTTGCCACCATTTTCTAGCATAGGATCTGTCACTTAATAGATGTTCGATAAATGTTACTCAATGATGTATGAAGGACCAAATGAAATAGGCACCATGGTGGCCAGGGCAGAGTAGGGGAGGATCTCCCTTCTTAGTGCAGCCTGCTTTGCTGTAAACAGTCAATGTGTGTTTAGGAAGAGTATATTAACAATTCCCTATTCTAAATTCATATATAGATTTGTAATTGTTCCCATTTGGCAGGGAGCCAGAGTAAGCCAGCCCAAGAATAATTACATTGCAGAGAGTCTAATGATTATGCTAATGTCTGTCTGAGACCAGACAATGATCAGAAGTGGGATAAATGATTCTGTAAGGAATCTATAGATGCTTGGGATCTAAGGTTTTCAGCTTTCCCACATCCTTTCAAGAATACCCTTTCTTCACCATTTTCTCAGCCTTTTCCCTGAGAAGGAGTAGGGGAAAAAAAGGAGGGACTGTTGGATTCATTTAACATTTTTTTTGTATTCCTCATAGTACCTTGAATAGAGTATGTGCTTATTAATTATTACTGAAAGGAAGTAAAAAAGGGGATGATGTGACCTTTGGTAAGCTTCAGGGTCATTGTTCTATACTGAGGGAATTGTGGGGCCAGATTCATCTTTTTCGAATTCCAATATGGAGCAAGGCATAGGAGAGGAGTAGAGGGAGAGGGAAATATTTTGTAATTCCTAAAACAGTGCTTGAAAGTCTCAGCCCTGGGACCTGAAAGAATTTGTAATTTTGGAAATGAAAAATTATGAAAGACAGAAATGTAGACAGCATTGGTTAGTGTTTTCTTAGAAGTTTAAAGTAAAGTTGGACAGTATTAAGATTATTTTAATACTTAGCATAGCTTCTTGCTCCATATACCCCGTACTCCCCTTACTATTTGGGTCTCCTGAGTCCACTCACCCCCTGCCCCTGAGATTATCCTTGTCTTCACCAGGGCTAGAATCCAATTAAGTCTTTGTTGAGCATCCTCAGGTTCTCCATCCTGGTGTGGAAGAGTCAGATTCTGTTCTTCTGGTCTTTGGATGTAATGATACTTACCCTGGCCATAAGCTCTCCAACTACCTTTCTTGATATGGAGGCATATGTCCCCTGACCCGTGATGTACAGAAGAACTAGCACATCCTGCTAAGTAGGAGGATTCCTGGTTTCCCTGCTGGTTCTCATATAAGGCAACCCAAGACCAGTATTTTGAAAAAGACTAGAGATTTCCTTTTCCTTACTTATCCAAATAGCTTTATTTCATTGGAATTTCATTTTTCCTTAATATAAGAGTGATTTTCCCAATAATTCCAGCTATCCAAAAGGTAGAATGGCCTGTTTGGGGGTTTGGTTCAGTGTTTTTGCAAGGTTCTGATCTGGTTACTTTCTTCCCTCTTTGCTCCGTCTATGGATGCTCTTTTGTTCCATCTCCTCACATGTCCCACCAGCTTGTTGTATGACTCAGCCTTCTCCTACAACTGGATTATGCTTCCATGTTGTGCCTAATTTAATAGGCTTCAAGTTCTGACTCATTCCCTTACTCTGGGAAGCCTTTCTTGACCATCTCAAGCTGTGTCAGGTGCCTGCACTCGATGCTCCCCCAATACTGTAACCTACCACCTCTCATCTAGCATTGCCTTATTGTGTGTTGTTTTTTCCTTTCCTTTTATTCAAGTACTAACCAGACCCAACCAAGCTTAGCTTCTGGGAGCAGACAAGATAGGGCACATTCAGGGTGCTGTGTGCATACACTGTTGTTTTCCTTTCTTGTCTTCCTGAAGAACCAAAAAATTCTTTGAGGTTTTCTGTGTGCAGTGTTCCAAGCAGGGACTATGTCATAGGTACTCGGTGTATGTCTGTGTAATGAATAAATAGAGTGAATGAAATGAGTGGGTAAGTCAATATTTTTTAGTTTCTTTCGATCTCAAGATTTCACAATTCTGAAGCTAAACATAGTCTGCACTAAGCCTGTGTGTTTTGTTTTGTTTTTGTTTTTTTGCTTCTTGTTATATTGAGTTATCTTCCACAAGACATATTCTGGTTTCCTAGTGAACTCAGTAGGGACATAATAATGAAACAATTAATTAATCATGAGTATGAAAATGTAATCTTTTCCCCAAATGCAGAGAAAACATGTGTTAAGTTAATATCTGCCTAATGAAAATATTACCTAATATTGACCTATTATGTGCCTAAATAAATAGTCATGCTCTGATCTGTTTGACAAATTTTAATATACATTTATTGAGCATCTGTTCTGTCCCAAACACTATCACTGGTGCTAGCTTTGTAACAGGAAACAATGCTTACACTGAAAATGCATGATCAAGTGTTATTAATTTGTTGGATAGCCAGCAAGCACACTTGTTTACAGTGTACAAGATATTGGAGATATAAAGGTGAGAACACTTTCACTCATGATGCTCAAATCTAATAGTCATGCACATGTAAAAACAAAGGTGTCTATAAGCTGGGCTGCTTAAAGAGTGATATGGAAGATGTACGCTGAATTGAGAAGAAATAAACACAGCCCAGAAATGAGGCAGGAAAAAGGCATCAACAAAGTTTGGAGTCAGAAAAGAGTATAGTATATGCCAGAACGTATGTCTTGTTCTCTCTTCCTCAGCAGAGGGAGAATGCCTCTAGTTCTTCTTCTACTGCAGTGGAGTAGAGGTTCTCAACTGGTGATAACTTTTACCTGGGGACATTTGTCACTCTCTAGAGACATTTTTGGTTGTCCTATCTATAAAGGTACTATGAGCATGTAGTGGGAAAAGGCCAGGGATACTTGTAAACATACCACAACGAACAGGACCACCTCTACAACAAAGAACACACAAATATAGACATATCAATACTTGGCGAGGTTGAGAAAACTTACTATCCTGCATCAAATTATTCTAGTTGATCAGACAAAAAGATCTATAAAAAGAGTTCCAGTAGTTTTTTTTTTTTTTTTTTTTTTTTTTTTTTTTTTGACAGGCAGAGTGGACAGTGAGAGAGAGAGACAGAGAGAAATGTCTTCCTTTTGCCGTTGGTTCACCCTCCAATGGCTGCCACTGCCAGTGCGCTGCGGCCGGCGCACCGCGCTGATCCAAAGCCAGGAGCCAGGTGCTTCTCCTGGTCTCCCATGGGGTGCAGGGCCCAAGGACTTGGGCCATCCTCCACTGCCTTCCTGGCCACAGCAGAGAGCTGGCCTGGAAGAGGGGCAACCGGGAAAGAATCCAGCGCCCCAACTGGGACTAGAACCCGGTTTGCCGGCGCCGCTAGGTGGAGGATTAGCCTATTGAGCTGTGGCACCGGCCAGTTCCAGTAGTTTTTAAAAAGACATTTAAAATTTATCTATCTATCTATCTATCTATCTATCTATTTCTATCAAGGGGCAAGGGGACAGAGAGAGACAGACAAACACAGTCAGGGAGAAGAGAGAGCTCCTTTATACTGGTTCACTCTTATAATGGCCACAATGGCTGGGAAATTGAAACCAGGAGCCAGAAACTCAGTGGAGGTCTCCCATAAGGGTGGTAGGAATCCAATTACATGAACCATCACAAGACCTCCCAAGGTCAGCATCAACAGAAAGCTGGAATCAGAGTTGGAGCTAGGGATTAAACCAAGGTACTATGATGTGGGACATTGGGATCTTAACTGGTTTCTTAACTGCTAAGCTTAATACCAGCCCTCAGATATATGTTTTGACCAAAGCTTTTTAAGAGAAGCTGCTGTTTAGATGGCACTAAGATGCAAATATGTGGAATATGAAGCAATATTTAAAACAAAGGAAATCCAGTTATTTTAAAATTAGAATTCTTATATGTTACTTAAAGCACTTTTTAGACACTTGAGGGAATATACAGTGTTATGGTTTAAAAAGTAGGGTCTGCATTTGCTCCAGCTTGGATATGATCTTCGATCAACTTAATAATATCTGATGCTGATCCAATTCCTTAATTTCTTCAAGTCTTATTTTCTTCATAAAATGAGAATGATAATATAACCTACTTCCTGAAACTGACACTTTGAGATACAATGAGTTTGAATAGCCCTTGTCTCAACTGTTGAACAGTTTTTCTTTTCATACTGTTTGTTGAATGCTTTACTTAGTATAGAGTTAATCTTATGCGTATAAAGTTAATTAAAATAGATCTTAGTAAAAATAAGAATAGGAATAGGAGAGGGATGAGGAAGAAGGATGGGAGTATGGGTAGGAGGGCAGGTACCATGGGAAAAATCACTGTTCCTAAAGTTGTATGTATGAAATACATGAAGTTTGTGTACCTTAAATAAAGGTTTCTGGGAAAAAAATATTACCCACTTCCTAACATTGTAAGGATGAAATAGAGTTGTGTATGTAAAGCATTTACCACAATTATTTCCATATGTTGTTCTTAATGAAAATCATGATAATAACAGCATAAACAAAATTTACTGTTTTTAAATTACCCATAAGTATTTCAGCTCCTTTCATTCATACAACAAATAGCAGAATTACTAGTTTTATTTCCTAAATAAGAAAACTAAAAGTCAATAAAATTGATGGATTTTTTTCAGTTTTAGAGTTAGTAAGAGGCAAATTTAAGATTCAGATTCAATCAGAGCCCATACTCTTGAATAGTAGGCCAGGCTGCTTATCTAGAAGATTACTAATACATTTTAATCATTAGCATCATTTGTTTTTCTTAAAGTTTTATTTATTTGATTGAAAGAGTTGTATACAGAGAAAAGGAGAGGCAGAGAGAGAAAGAGAGATCGTCCTTCTGCTGGTTCATTTCCCAGATGGCCAGAGCTGTGCCAATCCAAAGCCATGAACCTCCTCTGGGTCTCCATGCAGGTGCAGGGGCCCAAGGACTTGGGCCATCTTCTACTGCTCTCCCAGGCCATAGCAGAGAGCTGGATCGGAAGTGGAGCAGCTGGGACTTGAACCAGTGCACATATGGGATGCTGGCACTGCAGGTGGTGGCCTTATCTGCTACTCCATATCACCGGCCCCATAGCATCATTTTCTTAGACTACTTTATAGGTTGGATTAAAAATTCATAGTCCCATACAAATTTTATGTATTTCTAGTAGTTTTTCCATGTTTATCAGTATCAACACAGATCCAGAAAGTATGAATACTTTTTAAAAATTCTGTACATAATATATTTTACAGATGATATTAAAAATTTTTACTTTATTTTGTGGTTTTTCAATAGAGATCTACAAACATTTAGAAAACCTATTTGAACTTTAGAATTGTGATTTGTTTTATTCTAGACTACATTATTTTTACACTTTAACTTAGCCAAAAGGCCAAGAAGCAATAGACTACATTATTTTTAGTGAAATATCTTCAGCTGTTCTCAGGTAGAATTATGAATACATTCTTTTTATTGAAATACATGTGATTGGCATAAAAGGTACACTTTATTATGTATTAACTTATTCAGCACTTACTGAGCACCTACTTTATTTTATTTTATTTTTTTTAATTTATTTAATGAGCATAAATTTCCAAAGTACAGCTTATGGACCACAATAGCCTCCTCCCCCCCACCCCCGCCCGTGTCTTCCCTCCCATCCACAATGCTCCCCTCTCCCACTCCCTCTTCCCTTCCCCTTCACATCACAATTAATTTTCAATTATCTTTATATACAGAAGATCAATTTAGCGTATGTTAAGTAAAGATTACCACATTTTGCTCCCACACAGAAACATAAAGTGTAAAATACTATTTGAGTACTAGTTATAGCATTAATTAAACACCTAAGAGTAATTGTGTATTAATTACATAGCTCAACCAATAGTTTTAAGTAGAATATAAAATGCATCTTTTGCATTGTTGTGGCTTCCCCCCGACCTCCCTCCCTCCCATGGCCCTCCCCTCACCCACTTCCTCTCCCCTCTCCCCCCTTCATCACGTTTCATTTTCGGTTACCTTCATATACCGAAGATCAATTTAGTCTATACTAAGCAGGGATTTCAACAGGTTGCACTCACACAACCGAACCAGGTATAGGGTATTGTTCGACTAGTAGTGTTGTTTTTGAGTTTCATAGATAAACATATTAAGGACAGAGATCCTGCGAGGGGAGCATGAACCCAGTGACTCCATTGTTGATTTAACAATTGGCACTCTTATTTATGACGTCAGCAATCACCCGAGACTCTTGCTATGAGCTGTCTAGGCTATGGAGGCCCCTTGAGTTCACCAACTCTGTATTTGTTTAGTCAAGGCCATATCACAGTGGAGGTTCCTTCCTCCCTTCAGAGAAAGGCGCCTCTCTCCTTGATGGCCTGATCCTTCTGCTGGAGTGTTGTTCGCCAGGATCCTTCATTTAGATTGTTTTTTTGCCACCGTGTCATGGCTTTCCATGCCTGCGAGACTCTCATGGACCTTTTAGTCAGATCCGAATGTCCCAAGGGTTGATTCTGAGGCAGGAGTGCTGTTTTGGGCATTTGCCATTCTATGAGTCTGCTGTGTGACCTGCTTCCCCTGCAGGATCATTCTCAACCCTTTTGATTCTATCTTTCATTATTTGCTTACACTGGTCTTATTTGTGTACTCTCTTCGACACTTACCCTATCTCTTGGATCAGTTGTGTATTTATATTTGTCTCTTTACCAAGTGTGCTGGCATTGGTGCCTGCCTCCTTGGTAAGATTGAGTTGAAATCCCCTGGCACATTTCCAGTTCCACCATTGGAGGTAGGTCTGATTGAGTATGTGCCGTCCTATATATCTCCTCCCTCTCTTATTCCCACTCCCATGTTCCACAGAGATCAATTTCCTATTAATTTTTAAACGCTTAAGAATGGTTGTGCATTGATTGCAGAGTTCAACCAGTGGTCTTGTGTAGAGCATACCGAGCAACAACAACAACAACAAAAATACTAAAGGAACAAAATAGTAAGTTTTTCCTCAACAGTCTAGACAAGGGCTGCTCATGTCATTGTCTCTTATAGTGTCCATTTCACTTCAATGGGTATCATTTTAGGTGCTCGCTTAGTTGCCATCAATCAGGGAGAACATGTGATATTTATCCCTTTTGGACTGGCTTATTTCACTCAGCATGATGTTTTCCAGCTTCCTCCATTTTGTTGTGAATGCCCGGATTTCGTTGTTTTTTACTGCTGTATAGTGTTCCATAGAGTACATATCCCATAGTTTCTTTATCCAGTCATCCGTTGATGGACATTTAGGTTGATTCCATGTCTTAGCTATTGTGAATTGAGCTGCAACAAATATTGAGGTGCAAATGGCTTTTTTCACCCCTTTAATTCCATTTGGGTATATTCCAAGGAGTGGGATGGCTGGGTCCTGTGGTAGTGCTATGTTCAGGTTTCTGAGGACTCTCCAGACTGTCTTCCATAGTGGCTTTACCAGCTTGCATTCCCACCAACAGTGGATTAGTGTCCCCTTTTCTCCACATCCTCGCCAGCATCTGTTGTTGGTTGATTTCTGTATGTAAGCCAATCTAACCGGAGTGAGGTGGTATCTCATTGTGGTTTTGATCTGCATTTCCCTGATGGCTAGGGATCCTGAGCATTTTTTCATGTGAGCACCTACTTTATATCTCAAGCAAATATTGTGTGTTTAGCCAAGTAAGCACACAATTGTAGTATAGAAGAATAAGTTCATTGGTAGAGTTCTTCACAAAGTGCTGGGAGAAGGGGTCCTAAATGCTTCTTGGGAGAGATGGTGCCAAAGTGAACTTTGAGAAATGCAAAAGAATAAAATAAATCATGTAAAATAAATTATTTACAGTTTTTTTAAAAGTACTCCTACTTCCAGTTTCTGTGTTGATACCAATAAACATGCAGAAGAATTTACCCTAAATATAACTGTAGCTCTTTCCAATCTGTTCAACTCCTTCTAGACTATCATTTTCCAAAATATTCCCTTTGGCAAGGGTTTCTTCTTCTTTTTTAAAAAGATTTATTTATTTATTTGAAAGTCAGAGTTACACAAAGAGAGGAGAGGCAGAGAGAGAGAGAAAGAGGTCTTCCGTCCGATGGTTCACTCCCCAGATGGCCGCAATAGCCGGAGCTGTGCTGCTCCGAAGCCAGGACCTAGGAGCTTCTTACAGGTTTCCCATGTGGGTGCAGCGGCCCAAGGACTTGGGCCATCTTCTACTGCTTTTTCAGGCCATAGCAGAGGGCTGGATGGGAAGAGGAGCAGCTGGGACTAGAAACGGCACCTGTATGGGATGCCGTCGCTTCAGGCCAGGGAGTTAACCCACTGTGTCATAGCACCGGCCCCGGCAAGGTTTCTTCTTAAAGAAATTCTCTGCCATTATAGTCATCAATGAGCTCAAGGTGGTAGATCATTCATGTTTAAGTTCGTGCTAGGGAAAAGTAGGGAATACTGAGGGTAGATATAGACACACAGGAAATAAGCCCATTTTACAAAATTGGTTTGTTTGTTGAAAGTGGAGAAAATATATTTCACAAACTGAGTTATTTAATTGCGCGGTAAGAGTTATCTAGAAAGTATTTCACTTGTGGTGAACTGAGCTACAAAAAATTAAGAAACACAAGACTGGATTCCCTACTTGCAAGTACAAATAGGATGTATACTTTAAAACATTTACATAATAATTCCAGGTGATTTATACTCTTCCCATAGTACCTGGTGTTTAATAGGTTGTCACATTTTTTTTTAACTTTTATTTAATGAATATAAATTTCCAAAGTACGATTTATGGATTACAATGGCTTCCCCCCCATACCGTCCCTCCCACCCACAACCCTCCCCTTTCCCACTCCCTCTCCCCTTCCATTCACATCAAGATTCATCTTCGATTATCTTAATATACAGAAGATCAGCTTAGTATACATTAAGTAAGGATTTCAGCAGTTTGCTCCCACACAGAAACATAAAGTGAAAAATAATAGATGATTTTTTTTAAATGATGATGAAATCAGATCAGACCTATTGTCATGTTTAATCCCAGTGAGAGTCAAGTTGGGAGTTGATAATTTCTTTTCTTTTTTTTTTTTTTTTTTACAGAGGATCAGTTTAGTATACATTAAGTAAAGATTTCAACAGTTTGCACCCCCATAGAAACACAAAGTGAAATATATTGTTTGAGTACTCGTTATAGCATTAAATCTCAATGCACAGCACATTAAGGACAGTGATCCTACATGAGGAGTAAGTTTTAAGAGCAAGATTTATTAGACTCAAAGACCTCCAACCAGAGTCTCATTTTAGGGCGCTCCAGGAGAGGCAAAACCCAAAGGGGCTGGTGGTTGAGGGTTTTTAAGCACAATTTTTAGAAAAAAGAAAAAACTTGACAATCAGGTTGACATTCAGTTACAAGGCAGGAACAAAACCCTTCAAAAGATCTGATTTGCAATCTGGCTTGCTCATGATAAAACAAAGGAGCCATCAGAAGGGTGAGATACCTAATTTGTTTTACAGTGAACTGGGAGCTCAGAAGGAGCTCAGTGGAGTCACTACTGCCTTTCTAGTCTCACGATAAGATTGGAAGTCCCCAAGGAGTGGGGCAGGAGCTTTTGACCTTGCTAAAGATAATTTGTGGGGAAAGAAAACGTTTAGCACCTTCACTTTCCAAGGGGACCATCCTGACTGAATATTAGCCCATCTCACTCCTCACATCCCCCACCATCACCCAGAAGAACAGAAGTTAGGGCCTATGGGGTGATGACAGCTCTGGCTTCTTTAAGTTGAGTAGGGGCTGAGTAGCAGTCAAGACAGAGTACCAGCAGCAGGTTGGGGATGCAGAGCTAATTTGCAGAAACTGCTTCCATCTGAGGATTCATGTGCATGGTTTAAGATTTTTATTTATTTATTTATTTGAGAGGCAGAGTGAGGAAGAGGGAGAGGGAGAGACAGAGAGAAAGGTCTTCCATCTGCTGGTTCTCTCCCCAAATGGCCACCACAGCCAGAACTAGACCAATCAGAAGCCAGGAGTGAGGAACTTCTGGGTGTCTTACAAGGGTGCAAGGGCCCAAACACTTAGGCCGTCTTCCACTGCTTTCCCAGGCCATAAGCAGAGAGCTGGATCAGGAGAGGAGCAGCTGTGGCATGAACTGGTGTCCATATAGGATGCTGGCCCTGCAGGCAGAGGCTTAAACTACTATGCCACAGTATGTGCCCCTGTTACATATTATTGAATGAACAATGTACGTCTGGATGGATGGTACAGGCTACAGGGGCTCTCAAGTGTTCAGAGAGGTGACAAGTCACTGTGAGCTGGAACAATAAGGGAAGATCTTAAACTGGGTCTTGAAATGAACTTGATTCTGAATAGGTGGAGGATGAAGTTAAAAATGGACATGGCATACTCAAGGGATAGTGAGCAGATTAACTTGGGCTGAATAGTGCTCTAAACAGTGGTAAGAGAAGAATAGGAAGTTTGGATAGCAACATGTTATCTGTAAGCTCTTCTGTTAGATGTAAGTTTGAGGAAATAAAGTGTGTGTGTGTGTGTGTGTGTGTGTGTTTTCATATTCCTTGCACAGAAGGCATATAAGATGGACTCAAGGGTGTTTACTACCTGATCAATTGACTACCTGATCAATGAACAGAAAGGCTGGCTGGTTCATTGACTAGTGGGAAACTTCATAAGGTAGCTCCAAGGGCTTTTCTTTTAGGCAATTGTGAAATTGACATTATAGGAAAACTCATCTGTTGTCAGATGTGATGGAGGAGAATCAAATACAATTAGGAAGCTTTTGCAGATAGGAGGATAAAGGAAATGGATAAGTGAATCTGGTTTGGAATGGAAAGAAACGATACTTCTAAGAGTTACTGTAAAGGAAGAATAGCTGAGAGTTAGGTTTTTATTCTTTTCATCTTTCTCTGCTAAGTTTCTCTAGAAGGAAAGACTGAAATGGGGATTTTTGTGTGTGTGTGTAAGAGAGACTTATTGAGGGAATACTCACAGCTGAAGTGTATCAAGGAGTGAAGGAAGGAACCTACAGCACAGGAAGAAGTGTGACCATTCCTGGAATTCAACTGAATTGTAGCCCCCACTGGAATGCAGAAGACACCACAGAGTTGCCACTCCTAGAGGCAAGAGGACTGACTGTTGTCTTCCCAGGCAGTTATTAGCTATGTGCTGTCTCTGAAGATAGGAGGAGGAGATCAGGACTGCACAGGCATTCATTTCCTGGTTAGGTTGTGTAAGCCAATGACAGTTCTCAGGATAAGTGTGCAGCTGTGAAATGGCAGTGGCAAGGACTCACAGCATCTGGAGTTTGGGTGCACTGGACTGAGAAAAGGCACCTTGGTAGGACACCAACAGTGTCTACTACATTTTGCTATGATCTCTTCTTTGTACCTCTAGTAGTTTCCCATCATATCCAGAATATAGTCTGGAGCCTTTATATCTCTGGCTTTATCCACAAACACTCTATCTAGACTTTGTTTTTCTTTCTCAAATAGGCCAAGGTCATTCTTACCTCAGAAGCTTTGTGCATGGTGTTTGTTCTGCCCAGAATACCTCAGATGTGATCACTAACTTATTCAGGTTTCTCTATTCGGATGTCACTTCTTTGGAGAGACCTTCCACTTTCAGTGTCTTCACAAGAGGCCTTGAGCTACACAACCCCTGATGAGTAGACTCCCAATAAATTATCATCACATGAATAAGAAGTTGGTTGTAGAAAAACAAATGATTAAGGATCACAGGTCTCTCTGAGGTGGTAGATGACTGTGAAAGAAATGGAAGCAATGATAGAAATAAGAACTGTAAAAGGTGATTCATTTTTTGCAGGCAGATGTGAAATTGTACTTTAGACTCACCAAATTAGAGAAAATGGCAGGAAATACATGGTAGAGACAGAATAGTAACTGATTAGGATCCAAGTTTCTAGAACTGAATGAATTTTCCAGCACCACAACATACCAGTTGCAGATCTTGGGCAAGTTTGGGTGTCTCAATTTCTTCACCTTTAAATGAGTATAATCATATTACCTATCTCATAAAGTTACTGAGAAGACTAAATGAGTTAATACCTATGAATCAAGCCAAACACTATCCAGCTAGTAGTAGCCATTATATTGAATGGAATTTACAGAGTTCTAGATATAGCAGACCTGGTCAACACCAGAGCTGGAACTAGGATGAGATGAGTGAAGCAGCTATGGGACAAAATATGAGGACGCATTCACTCTGTGGGTTATGTGAAGGCCCTGAACTTGCTTTTTAAGATTCTACCTCATTGGATTTTTACTTGCCTCACCCCAGTCCTGGCCCTGGTCCAAATAATCAAAGTAGAAAACCCTGATTGGTAAGATTGTCTAGATCAGGATGTAACACTTCTTCTTTCTGACCTTGGTGGAGTGGTTTCTTGTTGCTAATCTCTGAATTGTCTTGCTGTTCTTTGGTAACTCCTCATCATTTACATAACTTTCCCCTGAGATTAGTCACCTGTGATCAAATACTCTGAGGGGGCCGGCGCCTTGGCTCACTTGGCTAATCCTCTGCCTGTGGCACCGGCATCCTGGGTTCTAGTCCCGGTTGGGGCACTGGATTCTGTCCTGGTTGCTCCTCTTCCAGTCCAGCTCTCTGCTGTGGCCCAGGAAGGCAGTGGAGGATTGCCCAAGTGCTTGGGCCCTGCACCCGCATGGGAAGCACCTGGCTCCTGGCTTTGGATTGGCAAAGTTCCGGCCGTAGCGGCCATTTTGGGAGTGAACCAATGGAAAAGGAAGACCTTTCTCTCCCTCTCTCTCTCACTGTCTAACTCTGCCTGTCCAAAAAAAAAAAAAAAAACAACTCTGAGGGGATTCTTGTTTTCCTGGTTGTACCTTGACTTATGTAACAGTTAATATATCCTAGAGTTCCATTTTAAGCAATAGAATTTCAGGGCATAGGATAGAAGCTAGCATTTATCAAATGACTTCAGTGTTTTAGGTACTTTTACATATAAATTATTTAATCTTCATCAGGTGGTGGAGTAATGCCATTAGATATTTTGTAGGTTAGAAATCAAAGATTCCCGAAGGTTTAGCTCCACCTGGGGTCACTAAGTACCACTTCCCACTATGCAAGTTGTTTGTGGGCATCCAGACTGAGAAAACCCCTATCAAACAACAAGATCTCATTAGTTTTTTTCTTCAGTGAGAATTTTTTTTTAACTTTTCAGAGACATATTGACCATTAGACATCCTCCTCCTCTTCCTTGCTTCTTATCTGATTTATTGCAGTGAAATTCACATTATATAAAATTAATCATTTTAGAGTGAACAGTTTAGTAGCATTTAGTATATTCACAATGTTGTACAATCATACCACCACCTCTAGTTGTAAACATTTTCCTCATTCCAAAATAAAACTTGTTACGCATTATATTTCTTCTAATTCCTCTCTCATCCCAGGCCCTGGCAGTCATCAGTCTCTGTCTTGTTTCTATGTATTTAACAATTCTATATATTTCTTTTTATTATTTATTTGAAAGATAGTTACAGAGTGAGGTAGAGAGAGAGAGAGAGAGAGGTCTTCCATCCAATGGTTCACTCCCCAGATGGCTGCAATGGCTGGAGCTGTGCCAATCCGAAGCCAGGAGCCAAGAGCCAGGAGCCAAGAGCCAGGAGCTTCTTCTGGGTCTTCCACGTGGGTGCAGGAGCCCAAGGACTTGGGCCATCTTCTACTGCTTTCCCAGGCCATAGCAGAGAGCTGGATCGGAAGAGGAGCAGCCAGGACTAGAACCAGTGCCCATATGGATGCTGGTGCTTCAGGCCAGGGCTTTAACCTGCTGTGCCACAGCGCCGGCCCCATCTATATGTTTCTTATAAGGAGAATCATATGATATGTCTGGCTTCTTTCACTTAGCATAATGATTTTGGGGTTTATAATATGTGACATATATCAGTGTAAGGCCATCACAAGCACACCAAACACTGGAGTAAAGAAAAGGGTTTATTGTCTGGTGGGGGGTTTTGTTTCTGTTTTTTCTTTCTTTCTTTCTTTTCTTTTTTTTTTTTTTTGAACATTTACTATAACCATTGTGAGACTTGAAGGTTATTAACAACCAGTAACTTGTGCTTCATATTGACATTAGCAGATTTATGTAATGTACCATTTTTAGGATTAAAAAGTCATGCTTCTTTCAAGGGAGACCTAACAGAAAAGGCTTATGTGGGAATTTTGGTAAACCAATAAATGTAGCTATTTTCAATTCTATAAAAATAAAATTATGTTTCTCTCATTAGGACAAATAAGAGCAGGTGATGGAGGGATCATTGTATTTTTGTAATTTATGTGAAAAGAAAATACAATCTAGAATAAATTGACTGCACAAATAAAATAAGAAGCTCAGGTACAAATTATTTATTTATGAAATTGAAACCTCTTGAAAGAGGAATACTGACAGCAACTTAGTATGCAATATACCACACTCCTGTCTTACCCTTACATTTTCAAAGTCATGCATAGTAATTTGATTGCACTCCCGCCAATATTAGTAGGAGTTTTGAAACTTAAATTCCCACACACATATTTGAAAATGTATAGGTCAAAGTAAACTGTTAATGAAAAGCTGTTTTTCATTTTCAGTGAAATAGTTTGGATCTCTCACCAAAGATGTCCTAGAAGCCACCTTCATTCTAGTTACAGGAGAATTACAGTCTATTTACTATTGGAGGTTACTATTTGGAGGTTATTATCTCTAAAGCAACATGGATAAGAAATCATTTTAAAGGAGGAGAAGTGTTTTTTTTTCCAACCCTGAAGAACACACAAGTTCAGAATTCATGTTGCCTTAGAATAAGAAAAGGACACTGGACCCTTTCAGCAGCCCCTTTCAGTTGGGTGCATCTGATCAGTGATAGAGGCATGCTAAGGTGAATTTTAATTAGGACTAAATTGTGGTATTACTCTTTCATACCCTGAACATCTGTTCCCTTCAGAAATGATGATTTATGCAGGCTATCAGAGCAGACAGCTTGCTACAGCTTATGTCACGGTTAGTGGGAAGCTGGTGGTAGCATTTCAGAAAACCAGCATCTAAATGGAGACTGGCCAGTGTATATGAGATAGGTAATGGGGGAGGGGAATTCTGATGTGTCCATTTTTAATTTTAAAGCCAAATATTGACTTGACTTAAAAAATTATCTTCTAGACCATCTGTTGTTAATGAAGAATGTAACCTGGACAATGAATGGGCTGATGCTTCCTACTGATGTTAAAAGACGGAAAACCAAACCTGTTCTTTCTAATAGAATGAAGAAACTTACTGAGAAGACCTCAGTCCGAATTCTGTCCTTTAAGAATGGCATGGGGCAGGATGGGCATGAGATAACAGTGGGAAAGGAAACAATGAAAAAGGTAATTTTGTATTAAATACTGAAGTATGAATTAAATATCAAATTTTTATGGCTTTTGAAATATTTTGTATTTTTCCCTTCAACATATCAGTGTCAACTAATGAACTGAAATATTAATAAGGTATGATATATAACTAAAAAATTCACCTATTTGCAAATGGCTTATTGCACTAACAATATAAATTACCTCAGCAAACAATGATATTTCACAATGTTATTATACTTATAGGCCATTTATCTAGTAAAAAGTTATGCTTACACTTGAGGGGCCATTCTGTTTGGCTACAATATTTTATGATACATTTATGTTGAATCTCAATCTAATCTAACTACAAACCTCAGACTGCCTCTTCATTTAAAGATGATAATTAAGACATAAAAGTACTTTAAACCCTTGAGAGCATAAGGAAGTTTTGAAATAACTAAAATTCAGGTTTGAACTGTTCATATAATTTTTAAAAAACAAATCTGGATAAGCCTTTGAAAATTTATGTAACACTTTAAACATTTAAAGTATTCTAATATATATACATAATTTACAGGAGTTGCTTATGTTTCTAAAACCATATTCAATTTTTAAAAATATGAAAAAACTAATGAGAATTTTAAAATGCATATACCCACACTCCATTTTTTACAGATAAATGTTTTTAATTCAGTTGTAAAGCAGAATAATAACAATAGTAGTAAGTGAAATGTGGCAAGGATACATGAGAGGGAGAGTGTAAAACATAACCAAACTTTCTAGGTTTGAATCCCGGCTTTACCATTCCCTACTTGTGAGACATTGGGAAACTCAGTTTCTTCATCTAAAAGGGAGGATAACACAATGCCCATTTCATAGAGTTGCTGTGAGGATTCATTCGGGCACTGAGGAAGTTCCTGGTAAATGCTTTCTGTTCTTAGCTTTAATACTCATAAATCATGTCCAATAGAAATTATTTTTCTTACTAATGGGAGAATAGTTGTAAATAATTTTTTATACCAAACGATTTCACATTGAATATGGCCTAAAATAGGTTGGTAGTTGTGTAGATATTGGGGAAAAATTAAGATACTGATTTATTCAACTGTGTATTTTTGTGGTGGTTTTGCAGCCACAACCAGTTGAGAGCATTTAGCAAGGAGCTAGGAGACCTGGATTTTATTTTTGTATTATCTTCAGATTTGGATTATTAGCGGAAAAAAGGGATATTACACACCAGAACAAATTGCTAAGACAAGTTGTAACATCCTCCCTGGAGATTTTGAAAAATAGAGAAGATGGACTTATCTTTTGGATTGTTAAATGCAGTCATTCTTGGAGATGGAAGCTAGATTAGATAACCTCTTGAGTTCACTTCAGTTCAATCTCTGTAATTCTATGCCGTGGTGGTAAAATAGGTAATAGTCACTTACAGATTACACATTCTTAGATGAAAGGTGGCGTATAAATAAAAATGTCACTGCTATTTTGATATTTGTCACTAGAGAGCAATTTATTTAAAACTGGGTGACTAGAGAAGTTTTTAATTTATTTTTTCTTCTTACAATTTGTACAATTTAAAAAACTTTCACCATTTATAAAACTCATGATAGAACATAATCTAGTGATTAATATATTTACAGGTGTTTGTCTAAATGTCACTGTTAAGAATGTGGTAAATGAGAGGAGGCAACAAAATCCTGGTCCTGGGTGTCAGTAAGAACTTTCTGGAAGGGATAAACAGTAAATAATTAGGCTAGCTAATTATTTGGAAATTAAATATAATTTTTAAGGTTTATTTTATTTATTTGAGACACAGAATTACAGACAGAGAGAGGGAGAGACAAAGAGAGAGGTCTTGCATCCTCTGGTTCATTCCCCCAAATGGCTACAAGAGCTAGAGCTGGGCCAGGCTGAAGCCAGGAGCCAGGAGCCTCTTCCAGATCTCCCACATGGATGCAGGGCCCAAGCACTTCGGCCATCTTCCACTGCTTTCCCAGCCACCATCAGGGTGCTTGACTGGAAGTGGAGCAGCCTGGATGCGAACTGGCGCCCATATGGAATGCCGGCGCCACAGGCATAGGCTTAACCTACTATGCCACAGTGCTGGCCCCTAAATTTAATTTTTGAAATATGTGTTGTTAATCATAGAATAACACCTTATTTATAGAGTAAGTACTAAATCAGTAATAGAAATAAGAAGGCGGCATAATCATAGGAGAAATGCACATGATTTTCTCTTTTATGATAAACTATTAGGATTATTAACTACTATTTTTAAGTTACTACTGAATACTGTAAAGTTGAAGTGGAATGTGAGGACTATAACACGGTGAAGACTATTACAGTGGGATACAAAGAGAATTGTTGAGAGTTGATGGTAAAATAAGATAAAGCATGAAGCATTAAGGAATCCAAGGGAGAAATGATTGCATTTTAATCATAAATGGAAAATAAAAAGAAAAATCATTTATTATTTTAGAGTTATGTAATTAAGAATTTTGAAATGAGGGCCAAATGATATTTATCATTAAATTCTGCAACATCAGAACTATAGAACATACCTTTGAAACATGAATCTGGTACTTTTAGAATTATTTGGTGCAGTTTTAGTAACCACATAGCACTTGCCACTATAGGATATTAGCTGTACATATATGAGCATACTTCAAAAAGCTGATAGAAATGGAATTAAAATGTATTTACTTCAGTGCAAAATTTTGAAAAGCATGCTTATATGGGATCTTCATTTAGTTCATGGGAAATACTTATGAAAAAAATTATACATGAATTGCATAGTTTTTTTACATAAAATAAACTTTTTTAAAATTCAACTGCCCATGAACTTTTTTTAAAGATTTATTTATTTATTTGAAATTCAGAGCTACACAGAGAGAGAAGGAGAGGCAGAGAGAGAAAGAGAGAGGTTATCCAACCGCTGGTTCACTCCCCAACTGGCCACAATGGCTGGAGGTTGAAAAAGGTATTGAGAAAAAGTAATGGGTGTAAGATGCCAAGTTGGGGGCCAGTGTTGTGGCATAGTAGGTAAAGCTGCTGCTTGATATGCCAGCACCCCATATGGGAGCCAGTTTGAATTCCAGCTGCTCCACTTCTGATCCAGCTCCCTGCCTGGGAAAGGCAGTGGAGGATGGCCCAAGTATTTGGGCCCCTGCCACCCATATGGGAGACCTGGAATCAGCTCCTAGCTCCTGGCTTGTGTCTAACTCAGCCCTGGCTATTATGACCATCTGGGGGAATGAGCCAGGGGATGGAAGATCTATTTGTCTGCCTCTACTTCTCTTTCTGTAACTCTATCAAATAAGTAAATAATTTTTTTTAAAGAAAGATGCCAAGCTAAAGGGAAAAGAAAAGCTATAAAACTTTTTAAGACACACACACACACAGAGACAGAGAGAGAGAGAGAGAGAGAGAGAAATCTTCCATCCATTGGCTCACTCCTTAAATGTCCACAATGGCCTTGGCAGGGCCAGGCTGAAGCCAGGAACCAGGAGCTTCTTCCAGGTCTCCCACTGGGCCATCCTCTGCTGCTTTCCCAGGTACACAAGCAGGGAGCTGGATCCGAAGTAGAGCAACGGGGACAGGAACCAGTGCCCATGTGGGATACTGGCGCTGCAGCTGGCAGCCCAACCCACCATTCCACAATGCCGGCCCTAACTAGGCATTTTCTTTAGCATGAAGTCCCTCATTCCCCCAGGGGTGATCAGTTTTACCAGATAGAATCTACCAATTTGAGCAGTGTAGTAGTCAAGTGGAGGAGGATGTTAAGAATTGCACTTTCTATATATAGATTTTTCTTTGATTTCTCTCCTTTCAGTTAACTGTCCCCACTCTTAGCTCTGGTTGGTGCCTCTGATCCCCAGTTTCCCCAGTTTAGTCTCTCCGGAGAATAAATCTCCTGTCTTCTCTTCTAGCATGAGAAGTATTGTTGCCTGACACCTGGGTAAGGAAAGGGTTCTGAGGGTTTATTTTTATGTATATGGTCAACCTGTTTCCATCCCCTTTTAGAAGTAACTGATGTCTCAAATTTCTGAGCCTTTTTGGGGTTCTACAATGCAAGTCAAGTTTACTTCTGCTAGATTAAGTTTCAACTTTTCTGCCTTGGGAAATTGGTTACTGCTTAGTCATCATTCTCCCTCTGGCTCTTAGAAAAAAAATCCAAGTGTCAATCTTATATTTGATAATGTTGAGTTTTTAGATTAAAAAAAAAGTAATTCTAACGTTCTTTTTCTCTCTCCATGAATTATTTTTATCAGTCTCTTGGGGTTTGTGCACTCTAATTAGGAAATCACAGATTACTTGCATGAGAACAAAATACCTCTTTGTGTTACCTGGAAGCATCATATATGATGTTTCTTCAGAAAGTTCATGGTAAATGCATTTTATAAAAAAAACTATGTTTGTATTTCAATTCTTTTGCATTAAAACAACTTTTAATTCAATTTTCCTTGAATATTTTGAAGCTCACTTGTACTTAACTTCAATCAAAGGTCCTGAAGAACTTTCCACAGTTTGGCTCATAGAATACCTGCTTCAGAATCATCTGGGCTTTGTATTAAAAATTCAGACTCCTTGGGCCAGAGTTGTGGCATAGTGGGTGAAACTGCAGTCTATGACACCAGCATCCCATGTGGGTGTTGGTTCATGTCCTGGCTGCTCTGCTTCTGATCCAGCTCCCTGCTAATGGCCTGGGAAAGTAGTGGAAAATGGCCCAAGCATTTGGGCCCATGCTGCCATGTGGGAGACCATATGAAGCTCCTGACTCCTAGCATCAGCCTGGCCCAGCCCTGGCTGTTTGTGGTTATCTGGGGAATGAACTAGTAGGTAGAAAATCTCTCTCTTTGTGTGTCTCTCACTCTCTCTATGTAACTTTGACTTTCAATTAAATGAATAAATCTTTTAAAAAAAATTCACACTTCTAGGGCCTCACACCAAGCCTTTGAATTAAGACTCTCTTGAGCGTGACACCTGGGAATCTGAGCTTCAACAAATGTCTCCGAATGATTACTAGGCCCAGTAAAATTTGATAACTTAAACATCAAACTTACTAATTGGTGGCAATCTTCATAGTCTTCTTTCTTGTTCCCCTATATACAGAGTTCCAAGAAAATGTAATGTGTATAAGTGACATTGACATCTTAAGATTTGATTATTGTTTATAGCCTTGTCTATACTCCCAAGGAACAGTAGTCTTTCCATTTTCTACTTATTGAATTCTTTATGTAGTTGAAGATTAAGTTTATGATTTTAAGGTAAATTGAAAGTATGTTATCTCGTGGCCAGGGAGTGCAGTGGAGGATGGCCCAAGTACTTGGGCCCTGCACCCCATGGGAGACCAGGATAAGTACCTGGCTCCTGCCTTCGGATCAGCGCGGTGCGCCGGCTGCAGTGCGCCGGCCGCGGCGGCCATTGGAGGGTGAACCAACGGCAAAGGAAGACTTTTCTCTCTGTCTCTCTCTCTCACTGTCCACTCTGCCTGTCAAAAAAAAAAAAAAAAAAGAAAGTATGTTATCTCAAAAATTAAGAGAAAAATAAGGAAGGAGGAGGAAGGGTGGAGGAAAGCCGGGAGGGTCAGCAGTATTATTATATTCTTAAAACTATATATGTAAAACACATGAAATCTGTTCTGTTTGTATAGATAGATTTATAAAAACAAAAGAGCAGGGACTGGTATTGTGACATAACAGATCCTGCCCATGATGCTGGCATCCCATATAAATGCCAATTTGAATCCTGGCTGCTCCACTTCTGATTGAGCTCCCTACTAATGGCCTGGGGAAAGCAGTGAAAGAAGGCCCAAGTGTTTGGGCACCTGCCACTTGCCTGGGAGACCTGGCCAAAGCTCCTGATTCCTGGCTCTGGCCTGGCTTGGCCCTGGTTGTTGTGGACATCTGGAGAGTGAACCAGCAGATGGGAGGTCTCTCTCTCTGTATAACTTGTGGCACAAAAAAAAAAAAAAAAAAAAAGGATATGGGGAATAAATACTTTTTAGATTAGAATGAGTGTAGGAAGTTTGGAGAGCAAGAAATGGAAAACAACTACATGTTGGCAGAAAGGGCATAGTCAGGGCCAGCGTTGTGGTATATGATGGTAAGCTGCTGCATGAACACCAACATCCCATGTGGGCACCGGTTCAAGTCCCAGCTGCTCCACTTTTGATCCAGCTCCCTGCTGGAGGCCTGGGAAAAGCTGTGGAAGGGGAGAGAGGGAGAGGGAGAGGGAGAGGGAGAGGGAGAGGGAGAGGGAGAGGGAGAGGGAGAGGGAGAGGGAGAGGGAGAGGGAGAGGGACACAAGTACTTGGGCCCCTGCCACTCATGTGGGAGACCTGGAAGAGGCTCCTGGCTCCTGGGTTTGGCCTGGCCCAGCCCTGATTGCTGTGGCTATCTGGGGGAGTGAACCAGTGAATGGAAGTTCTCTCTCTCTGTCTCACCCTCCCTGTAAGTCTGACTTTCAAATAAATAAATAAATCTTTAAAAAAATGGTAAAAAAAAAAAAGGCATCGTCTAAGTATAACAAGTCTGATTTGAAAAAATAAATACTTCCTTTATATTTTTCTTTATATTTATTTGTAAACCTATTTCATTGTAATTACTTTTCCTACTATTACTGAAAAATGATATAAGTACTAAATGAATTACTCATATATGACTGTCAGGTTGTAGATAAGATAAATAGTAATCTATCAGTTTTCTTTAAGCCAGAGCAAACTTCAGACTATCATGATGCTCATTATTGGGTAATTTGAAAAATTACCCAATAGGTTTAAACAACAACAAAAACTTTAAGAAAAGTTTCAACTTTAAGAAAGCCCAATTCAACTGAAAAGAAATGCAACATAATAGTGTGGTTGTGGATTGTTCACACATAAACTTACAACTATAGCAGCAGTGATTACCCTGGTAGTGTGGGTAAAGTAAGTTAGAGAACATTTTAAAAGATTCAAAAAGGAGCAACTGGAGTAACCAAATTTGATTAAAGATGATCAACATGGGTTCTGACAGGGGAGGTCATGCATAATTAGATGTTGGAAGTTCTTTAAAGCTTTAATGAAATAGAAAAATTCCATTGACACAAATTATTATTATTTTAAAGAGTAGCATAATATTTTACAGTGATTAGTACCTGAAAACTTGATATGATATTCTAATATAGAAATATATAAGCATGTTTAATTTATCAGCTATGGAATTCAATAATATAATTTGTTATCAAGAGGACATAAATAAAATTATCTTCTGTTTATTAAATGTGAATTTCTAGGTCTATATAATTAGATTATTCAAGAATAGTATAATTATTTAGTAGTCAGAATTTTTCTCTTGAATGAAATTCTAAGAAAAACAGACATGATTTTCCTCAATGGGAATAAAAACATTGGGAATTTTCAGTTTGAGATTTATTCATTTTATTAGTGATAGTTAGGGATAGACCTTAATATTGTTTCACAGCAATTAAGACATGAGCATGTTATTAAATCTGATAAGCTATGTTTTATTTTCATAATATTAAAATTATTTTATAGTTTTTATGCATACATTTTATCTTTTAAATTCTCAGAACATATAACAATAATGGTTAAAGTGAAGGATTTGTTAGATTAGTTTCCTTTCATACCTTATAATTAAAGTATCATGATAAACTTTATCAAATTTCTGGACATGAGAGTCCCAGACCTTTAGTCAAGCAATTCAGAAAACTGAGACTTGAAGTTAACTATCATCTACAAACTCAATCAACTGGGAAGGCGAGGACTAGAATCCATTCTTTTATTTCAAGAGCAATATTTTTTCATTATTCAAATTTGCCAAGGGTATTTTTTTCTTACATTTCAATACCTACTATTTATGTTGGTTGGACATTATACAATGTATGTACATACCAAAAAGTCACTATTACCCTATAAATATGTACAGTTGTTTATATATCTGTTAACATTTAAAAAATTAATAGCTGAAAAATTGAGCATAAACATTAAAAATACAAATCTGAGACATCTGCTTCTAGTCACACCAGAATTAGTATTATCAGATGAGTCATCCCATTCTAATCAACTGAAAAACTGGATAAAATAGATGTGATAACTGATTTTAGATATTCAACACCAGAGAACACCAAATGTAATGCCTAAGAAAAGGAGCAAAATTGATGTGAGTTCTGTAATTTCCCCTTTTACCTATGAGATGGAACCCTTCTTGTAAAGGCAGAACCCAGCCTCTTGTGTCTTTCCCTTAGCCCAAACTGCCCATCCTTTATCAAAAGGAATTCACTGAATTGAGAGAGTTGTAGAGCTGGCCATACAAAGTTCTAATCATCAGTCTTGAGAAGTCATTTGCTTCTCCAGTTGATTAAACCTTGATGGCCAGTATTGTGTGGAGAGGTCTGTGTAGGGAGTTTCAGGGTCCACACAGGGAAATTCCAGGTCTGGTACAAAAGGTACCAGTTACCTGTAACCCACCCCCCCCTCCCCCAACTCCCACCAACTGAAGCCCACCTGACCATCACAAATTCCATAAATAGCACAGTGATATTGACTAATCAAAGATACGAGCACCATTGACCAACCAGGCACTTGGACATGAGCTGATCACATACCTCTGAACCCCACTTTCAATCTGTAAGAACCTTTGCCCCTAACTCCTCAGGGAGCCCAGATATTAAGCAATTAATGTCTAGCTCCTTGCTCTGCACTTTACAATAAATACTTACTTTCTTCTTCTGCACCAATGTCAGTGGATTGGCTTTCTGCTCATCAGCCCAGTGGACCAAACTGTGGGTTCTATAGCAGTACCTCCAAATAGTTTGAAGGGTAGTTCCATAATACCTATAGGAGACATTTAGAGTGAAGTGTACAGAAAAAGAATCCAGGAAAACGATGGTGGGCTACTAAGCTGAAGTGAAAGACTTAAAGTTCTGGAAAGCTAAAATGGCTGAAAATTTTACAGAGGAAGCCATTTGGGGAAGAGTTTCCCAAATTTGTATAGAAATCCTCTTGTGTCTTTGGCTGAATGTTAAGTTGTTCATGCATAGACTAAACTTCAGGAAACCTGCCCAAACAACTACCACGGAAAGAGTGATAATGTAAAGAGAAAACAACTGTGGGAGCATGTGAAGGGTAAGGAGAAATTTGCATTGTGAACATTCAGTGGGGAGAGGTTTTGTTGAGTTTAAGAGGCATTCCTGGGGCCGATGTTGTGGCTCTCTTGGTTAATCCCCTGCCTGCAGTACCGGGTATCCCATATGGGCGCCAGGTTCTAGTCCTGGTTGCTCCTCTTCCAGTCCAGCTCTCTGCTGTGGCCCAGCAGGATAGCCCAACTACTTGAGCCCCTGCACCTGCATGGAAGACCAGGAAGAAGCACCTGGCTCCTGGCTTCAGATCGGTGAAGTGCCGGCCATAGCAGCCATTTGGGGAGTGAACCAACAGAAGGAAGACCTTTCTCTCTGTCTCTCTCTCACTGTCTATAACTCTACCTGTCAAAAAAAAAAAAAAAAAAAAAAAAAGAATGTGTGACTTCCCCACTACATAGTAAAATCCTTATTAAAAAAAAAAGAGGCATTCCTGAGGATACTGAAAAAGATAATCTGGGTCTGGGGAAAAGGTCAACCAATAGAAGCAGACCCCATAATAAGAGATTATACAAAAGCACTTTGAAAAATCATTATTAATAAGTTAAAACAATTAAAGCATGAGTATAATGTGAAAAATGGAAACTAAAAATAAAATGAGTACAACTCCTAGACCTAGAAATACAGCATCTCAAATTAAAAAGAAATCATTGACTGGGTTTAATACCAGATTAGACATTAGAAAAGATTAGTAAACTTCAAGATAAGACAATCCAAACAATCCAAACTGAAGTACAGAGAAGAAAAAGGAAGAGGCTGAAATCAGGTGCCAACAACTTGTGGAATAAAATCAAGCAGTGAAATTATATATATAAATTATATATATATTCATATATATATATGAAATGAACCTTAGAAATACTAGGAAGGGGAATGAAAAAATAAAAACCAAAATTTTTTTTCTGAGTTCCTGAAAAATCTCAACCCATAGATCAAGAAGCTCAGGCATGGAAAGCCAAGACACTGTGGCCAAAAAATGACCTAAATGAAAGATATGTGTGAGATCCCAGTGGAAAGAAGGGGCCATCAAAGAAGGAGGTACCTTTCTCTGAAGGGAGGAGAGAACTTCCACTTTGATTATGGTCTTGTCTAAATAAGGTTGGAATTTGTGGACTCAAAAGGCTTCCATAGCCTTGGCAGCTCATGACAAGAGCCTCGGGCGATCACTGACATCATAAATAAGAGTGTCAATTGTTAAATCAACAACGGGAGTCACTGTGTGCTTGCTTCCCATGTAGGACCTCTGTCCTTGATGTGTTGAACTATGAGAATTAATGGTAAAACTAGTCTTCAAACAGTACTTTATACTTTGTATGTCTGTGTAGATGCAAACTGTTGAAATCTTTATTTAATATAGATTTTCTGTATATAAAGATAATTAAAAATGAAGCTTAATGAAGAATGGGATGGGATGGGGTGAAGGAGGTGGGATGGTTTGGGGGTAGGAGGGAGGGTATAGGGGGAAAAATCGCTATAATCCAAAAGTTGTACTTATGAAATTTATATTTATATTTATTAAGTAAAAGCTTTCTATAAAAAAAGAAGCTCAATGTACCTCCAGCAGGAAGAAAACCACATTAAGGACATAAATTCATAATACTATAAACAGTGATAAAGACAAAAGCCTACAGGAATAGAAACACACTAAGTATAGGGGTTCAAAGAGTAAGAATAAAATGACTTCCCATCAGAGGCAATGCAAGCCAAAAGGCAATAGATACTTTTAAAGTGTGGAAAGAAATAATATCTTTAAAGTGATGCAGTACATATATTTCATTTTCAAAAAATGAAAATGAGATGAAGACATTCTCAAACCAGTAAAAGATGAGATAATTTGTTTCCGTTTACCTAATTTATGAGAAATATTAAATGCTTTTTTTCACTGAAAGAAAATGATACCAAAAACAAATTTGAGTATCTAAAAGTTGATTCTTTTAAATATGCATGTAATATGTACTGGGATAGATAATTTGCTATTTATTAAACAAGCCCCAATATGGTTAAAAGGATTAATATCATATAAACTGTTTCTTGACCACAAAAGAATTGAGAAATAAATCACAAAATATCATCCAGATATATGGATGTTAAGCAACACTGTTATAAATGACACATGACTCAAAGAAGAAATATGAAAGGAAATTAGAAGGAAAATGAATTCAACTTCTCAAATTTATGATTAGCAAAGATTTCTTTAAAGAGACATAAAACAAAAAAATTTTTTTCTATGTGAACAAAAGAAATGATTAAATGTCCTTTATCCAAACTGAAAAACTTCTGCATTAATAAAATCAAAAGGCAAACCACAGACTGGGACAAAATATTCAGAAAATACTTAGATGACCAAAAAACCTTTTATTTTCAAAATAGTTTTAAATCTCTGACAACTGATTAGTAAAAAACAACTCAATTTTTTAAAAAAAGATCAAAAGATTTGAACAAGATCATAGAAATTGGCCATAACTGTGTGAAAAGATGCTCAATAGTACTAGTCATTAAGAAAATGAAAATTAACCTTGCAGTGAGTTACCACTACACACATATTAGAATGACTAAAATAAAAAAGTTTGCCAATATCACATGTGGAGCAACTAGAAATCTCATTTTTAGCTGTTGGGAATGCAAAATAATACAATAACTTTGCAAAATGGTTTGGCAGATACAGATAAACATACACTTACAATAGCAATTACTTAATTGCTAAGGAATTTACATTTGTCAACACAAAAACTTTTAAATGAATATTCATAGTAGGGTTGTTCATAATAGCCTCGAACTAGAAGCAACCCAGAAGTCCATCATCTAGTGAATAGATAAATTATGAAATGTCCATGCCAAGCAATCTTTTTCAGCAATAAAAAGGAATCAGCATTGTGGTAGATGAAGAATGCAGATGTACTGTATCACATGTGGTGAAATTGTTGAATAGACAAAACCGTTCTCTAATGAGAGAAAGCAGATCAGTGGGTGCCTGGGGGCCAGTGGTAGTGAGTTATGATCGGGAAGAATGTGAGGAATCTTGGAAGGGCAATGGAACTGTTCCATATCTCGATTGTGGTGGTGGTTACATAGGTGTATACATTTTTCTGTTTGTATCCAGCTGTGCGCTTAAAATAGGTATAGTTTATTTCATGTATATTATATTTCAATTTGATAGATTTTAAAAATAAGCAAAAATAATAGAATTATCTGAAATCAGTTAATTATTCATTAGAAGAAATCATTTAGGAATAAAGTATGCAAAGAGTGCGTATTAATAGATTAATTAGAAAATATCCTCTTGTTATCTACTTCTCTTTCACATTTTAATAATAAAAAGCTAGAATACCACAGAAGAACAAAAGTTCACAAGAAGTGATTACTTTTGCAAGTCATATTTGTTTCATTACTCATAAGAACAAACAACTGTCTATTATGCTATTTATTCTATCACCTGCATTTACGAGAATAAAACAAATGCAGACGAGCAAACTTACTTCCAGGATTTATTCATGAAAGTGCCTTATGCTACTTGAAAAGATAGGTAGAAATTCAACCCAATCTCCAGGCATGTTCAGGTTAAAATAATGATCATAATTCTTATTATAAGTCATTGTAAAATGTTGGCCTCAGCAGTTATCTATGCTATGGCATTTCATTACATTTTCATTCTTTGAAAATTCACGATCTATTTTACAGCTTTCAGTTAGCAAAAAAAAAATTATAGAAACATACTCACTTTCTCAAAAGATTCATGAGAAATTATAGTTCTCTCCCACTAAACAAGTACCATTAATTGCCAAAGGTGATACATTTTTAGTAATCCAAAGAATTAATGTCATAATTATCCATTCATTTTCACAGTTTTCAGCTTGCTAAATTTCTTCTAAAATTCTCCCCCAGATTCTTAATTAAATAGTTTGCTTCTTAGGCTTATATAGTGGATACCATTGTAATCTATTTGCTGTACTTACTCACTGAGTTTGCTAAATCAATTTTCATCATTTTTGGAACATGAACCCCCTAGGGTGGACTTATTAATGTCGGCAACCATTTGTATGTAGATGGGAAGATGAAACTCTGGGGAATTTTTTAACTGGCCTTAAGTGAGAATATAGAGTGAAGATGAAAGACTGTTAGGATTTATCTT
Organism: Oryctolagus cuniculus; assembly: GCF_964237555.1. Taxonomy (NCBI): domain Eukaryota; kingdom Metazoa; phylum Chordata; class Mammalia; order Lagomorpha; family Leporidae; genus Oryctolagus; species Oryctolagus cuniculus. The sequence continues at coordinate 34,722,929 of NC_091432.1, forward strand.
GAGAAACGCCCATGAGTGAATAGAGGGGCTAGAACCTATGAAGAGGACAGAAATAAGCAGGAGGAAACTTACTGGATTTTGTCTCAGTAAATGTTTAAACAAAGAAGTGATAAACGATGCTCACAGGTCAAAATAACTGAAGATTAAGAAAATGTCCTTTGTATTTGTCAACATGGATATTATTACAAGTCTCTGTGAGAATTGTTTCAATCAAATAATGGTATAATGGTAAGAGAACCAGACTGAATTAGTGGGGTGAAAGGGAAACAAAGAGCATGGACTAATCCTTTAATACTGCCAACTGTAAAAGGAGGAGGGGTACCTAGAGGGAGAGGTGGGTAAGGGGATATAATTTTTAGGAGCGAAAGAATTATGTTTAAGATAAGAAAGACTAGTTCAGAAGATGTAGTTAAATATACATGAGAGAGAAGAAATGATGGATAATTTATATTGCCTAGCTGAGAGCAAACATAGTTGAAAGTATAAGTGGGATATTGACCTTAATTTAGAACAGGAACTCCTGTAATACAACTAGAGGAGAAAAAGTGAGGATAGGTGTAGAAGTTAAGTACATTGAGGCTTCAATTTTCTCTATGATGTAGAAGGTTGTGTCGTCTACCAAATGAGAAGGGGAGGCTGAGTGGAAAGAGTGAGTGGAGATGCTTGGAAATACGCATCATGGAAAGCAGGAGAGAAATTCGACCCAAGAAATGAAGTAGAAGTGTCTGGGCACTAGAGAGGGGCCATAGAGGTTGGTGATGTAATAGTAATATGGATGTGTTCAGCTGTGTGACTTTCTCTCTGCGTGTACAGACAGTGGAAAGTGAGATCCACATGGAGTTAAGATTTTGCAAGCTTTGTAGTAAAGGTTACCTATGTATGAAGAATGAGTAAAGTGAAGGAACGCAATATACTTGAACAAGATCCTGGGAAGAGCTAAACAGCTAAAGAAAGTACCTTAAAATCTCATTTAAAAAGCAATATCCTCCCATCGTGAAATAAGTGGAAATTATAGAAAGCAGCAAGGATAACATGCAAATTGTGCAGTTATAAGGCTCTACCATTTATTAAATAGTGGGTACTAATGGTTATTGTGCAGCAGATATTTAGGCTAGTGATTAAGATGCCCGTGTTGGATACCTGGATTGGATTCCTAATTCCATCTCCTGACTCTAACTTTCTGCCAAGGCAGAACCTGGGAAGCAGTGGTGATGGCTCAGCTAATTAGGTTCCTGCCACTCTTTTGGGAGAGCTGGGTGGCTTTCGTGGCTCCCGACTTAAGCCCTAGCCAAGACCCTGTGATGGCAGGTATTTGGGGAATGAGCCAGCAGATGGGAATTTCCTCTCCCTTTATTTGTGTCTTTCTAAAAGTAAATGGTTTTATAATATTTCAGCCATCATCCTTCCTTCCTTCTCTTTTTTAAAATTCTATTTCATTTCATATACTTTAAACATTTCATAAATCATGAATTTTATTTTATAATGTAATTTTAATAGCCATAGAGTATGTACAGAAGGGCCTTTAAATGTGTATTCATTTTAATGAGAGCTTAACATAATAAATTATTTATAATTTTTTCCTGTGTAGGTTTTAGATACTTGCACAATGAAAATGAATTTAAATTCACCAGCCAGATATCTTTATGATTTGTATGGCAGAAGAATTGAAGATATTTCAAAAGGTAAGTGGTATAGATTTTTGTAATAATTTTTTAAATTTTTTAAAAGATTTATTTATTTATTTGAAAGACAGAGTTACACACAGAGAGAGGAGAGGTAGAGAGAGAGAGAGAGGTCTTCTATCCCATGGTTCACTCCCAATAGGCTGCAACAGCCAGAGCTGTGCTGATCTGAAGCCAGGAGCCAGGAGCCAGGAGCTTCTTCCAGGTCTCCCAAGTGGGTGCAAGGGCCCAAGGACTTGGGCCATCTTCTGCTGCTTTCCCAGACCATAACAGAGAGCTGGATGGGAGGTGGAGTAGCCGGATCTTGAACTGGCGCCCATATGGGATACTGGCACTTCAGGCCAGGGCATTAACCTGCTGCACCACAGCACCGGCCCCTGTAATAATATTTTGAAAGGCATTTGTATGATTTGTTTTTTTGCTTTAAATACTCGAAAACAGATAAAAATTAATTATAACATGGATAAATGTGGTATTCTTATACTAAGGGAAATCATGAAAGGGAATTAAATTTTAAGAAGCTTTTATTTTAGCACAGTTTGGATTCTTTGAAAATATTGATGGATAGGGGCAGACATTGAAGCACAGTTCATTAAGTTGTGGATGCCCATGTTCCATACTGGAGGTCCAGGTGGAGTCTGGGCTACTCTGCTTGCGATGCAGCTTCTCACTAATGCACCTAGGAGGTAGCAGATGGTGGTTCAAATACTTGGGTTCCTGTCCCACGTATGAGAGACCTGGATGGAGTTCTGAGCTCCTGACTTCAGTCTGGCAAGCATTTAGGAAGTAAACCAGAGGATGGGAAATCTAACTCTTTTCTGATTCTCTGCCTTTCAAATAAATAGATAAATAAATCTTTTAAAAAGAAGTTTCTCTGTCACTTGAAAAAGAAAAAAAAATTGTTAGGTACTTTAACTTTAGTACTCAAACTAGATAAATAAAAATAATTTGGCCGGCGCCACGGCTCAATAGGCTAATCCTCCACCTAGTGGCGCCGGCACCCTGGGTTCTAGTCCCGGTTGGGGCGCCGGATTCTGTCCCGGTTGCCCCTCTTCCAGGCCAGCTCTCTGCTGTGGCCAGGGAGTGCAGTGGAGGATGGCCCAAGTGCTTGGGCCCTGCACCTGCGTGGGTGACCAGGAGAAGCACCTGGCTCCCGGCTTTGGATCAGCGCGATGCCCTGGCCGCAGCGCGCCAGCCGTGGCGGCCATTGGAGGGTGAACCAACGGGCAAAGGAAGACCTTTCTCTCTGTCTCTCTCTCTCTCACTGTCCACTCTGCCTGTAAAAAAAAATAATAATTTACACATGTTTATAATTTAGCAATATTTTGGAATGCAGATTTATAAAGAAAAAATGAGAAAGTATAGAACTGCTCAGATGGACATCATTCAAATATTATAAAGAGGTTATTCAAAATTTATAAAAATGTACTTTAAAACAATTTCACTGTCAAATGAGGTTTCCATCTAATATTTTTTAAAGATTTATTTATTTTATTTGAAAGGCAGATTTACAGAGAGCCAGAGGCAGAGAAAAAAAGAAACAAAGAGAGAGGTCTTCCATCTACTGGTTCATTCCCCAGATGGCTGCAACATCCGGAGCTATGCCAATCCAAAGCCAGGAGCTAGGAGCTTCTTCCCAGTCTCCCACACTGATGCAGGGGGCAAGGACTTGGGCCATCTTCTGCTGCTTTCCCAGGCCATACTAGAGCTGGATCGGAGAGGAGCAGCTGGGACTAGAACCATTGCCCATGTGGGATGCTGGCACTGCAGGCGGCAGCCTTACCTGCTACAGCACAGCACCACATCCCCCACCCCCATCTAGAATTCCTTTTTTTAAAAAAAGTTATTTTATTTATTTGAAAGACAGAGTTACAGAGAGAGGTAGAGAGAGGGAGGTCTTCAATCCACTGGTTCACTCCCCAGATGGCCGCAACGGCGGAGATGCGCCCATCCAAAGTCAGGAGCCAGGAGCTTACTCTGGGTCTCCCACTTGGGTGCAGGGGCCCAAGGACTTGGACCATCTTCTACTGCTTTCCCAGGCCATAGCAGAGAGCTAGATCAGAAGAGGAGCAGCCAGGACTAGAATTGGTGCCCATGTGGGATACTGGCACTTCAGGCAAGGGCTTTAACCTGCTGTGCCACAGTGCTGGCCCCTCATCTAATATTTCTAAAGGTACTGTTTGGCTAGTTCCCTTAAACACAAATATTAGGAATTCCACATTTGTAAGTTTAAATATACTATTGAGATAGTCTTATCACTTCATCTAAACTTGAATTCTGTGCTTGAAGAGGGCAGAGATATCAATTACCATGTCTTTAACTGCACGACTTTAGCTATAGTTTCAGAAAACTATAGTGATTTGGAGATGTGGATATACTAGATACTTCCATTTCCTCACTTGTACTATATAAAAATAATTTATTTATTTGATTTATCATCCCTAATTAGTACTTATTAAATTCATTTTGTTTGTGACATTTTGATACTGCTTGTAACTCAAATTTTGGGGACTAGCATTGTGGCAAAGTAAGTTAAGCCACTGCCTGTGACGCTGTCATTCCATTTTGGAGCACAGATCCTCACTCCTCGACTTCCCATCCAACTCCCTGCTAAAGCTCCTGGGAAAGCAGTGGATGATGACCCAAGTTATTGTGCCCCTCCCACCCACATGGGAGACTAGGGTCGAGTTCAAGGTTCTGGCTTCAACCTGGACCAGTCCCGGCTATTGTAGCCATTTGGAGAGTTGGCAGTGGGGACAAAGATCTTCCTTTCTGTCTCTGTCTCTTTTCTTTTCCTCTCTTTCTGTCATTCTGCTTTTCAAGTAAATAAATAAATTTTATATATAAAAAAAACTCAAATTTTCTTGCTAAGGATTGTGTGTGTGTGTTTAGAAAGTAAATCTATTTGTCTTTGTTATTTTTAATATTTTCATTAGATTCAGTAATTATTTTTCATTTTATGAAGTTTCCTTCAGTGATTTCAAGGATTCTCTAGATTCTTACCCATTATTTGCAAGGATTAGATAAAATTCATTACCTACTAAACATACAACACAAGTAATACTTTCTTATGGAGCCTCATTATTAAATTTTATTTCTTTCTTGCAATTTTGTCTCCTCTCTTATCACAGTGACTAACATTTTCATTTTTGATCAACGATATTTTATAATCACCCCTATACTTGCATTAACAAAACAACTAACATATTTTCTTAAGATGCTATCTAGTCTTGAATTTTTTTCCAGCTCACCTGAACTTAAAAATTAGATTTGAGTGAACTGCTAAAATATAAGTATAAGGAACCTTGGTTAAAATCAAAGATTTTTATTTAGAAAGTTGATCCTTTACTCTTCCCAAATATGGTATAGCAGAATTACTTATCGAAACAAAAAAGCACTGACTCTGAGATGTGATACCTCATGGATGCCAGAGGCATTCAAGTTCATGCCTCATGCTTCACATGTCCCAGAAGTGTGCTATTATCACATTTTAATGCATGCCTTGCCCTGTGCTTCTGCATACTTATAAAAGCTTATGCCAGCTGAAATTAGCCTGTGCAACTACTAACTTGTGGAAGCATTACGAGATCACTGGACTTAAAATACTTAAGAAAGCTAATCCGTTGGAGGAACTTCCAGTCTATAGCACTGTAGTCACTTAAAATTAGGCTTTTGAGTTGGTTTTTTCTGTTATTATGATTTTGTTCATCAAATGATCAAGGTCTCTAAACTTTTATGCCCAGTGATCTTCTGAACCTTAGCTTCAGAGAAGTCAAAAGATACCCCACAAAAAGTTAAAAAAATATTGATAGTCTCTTGATTTGATGTGTGATTTTTTCTTGCTTATTTTGTATCAGATCAGAAAATATTATTTAATAATGTATAATGTTAAGAGCACAGCAATTAGTTTTCAGTTACAAACACAGATTAGAAGTGTCATTTTGCTACAGACTAAAAGCAACAGATAAAAACTTTTCTTCCGTTGCTTCGTTTTTTGGAATTAGATACAGCTTCAACTCTTCTTTCTATGCTGTGTGAAATGAACACATTTGACATGACATTAAAACTACTCTTACTTTGTCAGTTCTGGGAAAATGTTTAAAAATTCATGAGATTTGCAAATTGCTTCTATTTTTAGATTTCTAAAAGATGGAAAGTTTTAATAAAGAAATTTATAGGCCTGCACCTTGGCTCAATAGGCTAATCCTCCGCCTGCAGCGCTGGCACCCCAGGTTCTAGTCCCGGTTGGGGTGCCGGATTCTGTCCCGGTTGCCCCTCTTCCAGGCCAGCTCTCTGCTGTGGCCAGGGAGTGCAGTGGAGGATGGCCCAAGTGCTTGGGCCCTGCACCTGCGTGGGTGACCAGGAGAAGCACCTGGCTCCTGGCTTCAGATCAGAGTGGTGCGCTGGCCTCAGCGCGCTGGCCGCGGCGGCCATTGGAGGGTGAACCAACAGTAAAGGAAGACCTTTCTCTCTGTCTCTCTCTCACTGTCCACTCTGCCTGTGAGAAAGAAAGAAAGAGAAAGAGAGAGAGAGGGGGAGAGAGAGAGGGGGAGAGAGAGAGAGAGAGAGAGAGAGAGAAAGAAAGAAAGAAGAAAGAAATTTATATTGTTTCACATGGGAAATTTCTTCAGTTATGGCTTTTATCTAGATCTATCCTTCCTGGAGTGAATGGGAGCTGTCTACTGTGTACAAATGCCATATTCCTGTAAAGAGTCAACATACTAGCACAAAATATATGTGTGAAAAATATGTTCTGCAAAATCATGCCTACCAAAATTACAGGCTATGGAAGAAATAGAGTTGGGGAAAACCATTAAAAATTGTTGTGCCTTTAAAACCAGAACATTAACTAGAATAATAATTATAATCTTAGGAAATGCTGTAAGCAGCCTGGGTAGGTATATTAATTAGTATACCACTTCAGAGGATATTAAAGCTGCACAGAAGTAGTAGGTGGAATGAAGTGTAGGTTTGAGCCAGGGGAACTTTCTTTGAGGAAGCCACGGGAGGAAGTGAAATTCTCAACAGTCAGATTCATGTAAGGACAGAGTTGCACCTTTCTGAGTTGGGAACCCCAGTGCAGCCGCCAAACCAAGGATTTTTTCCCCTCCTGAAGCTGGAATTCTTTCATTGCTTTTTGGGCTTCCTTTGCTTAGAAAGAAGCACATATTCACCAAGCAAGCTTCCATATTATTCTGATAATTCCCTTATTTTCTAATCATACAGAAGCTTTTGATATTATAGAAGCATTTAACAGTGTCAGAATAGATGCAGATGAAGTAGTCATTTAATAATACTCCCATTTCACCTAGCCTTCCCCAACTTTTTGATCTCTTAATTTCTTTTTTGATGTTATGAATTAATTTTACTATAATAATTTCATAACATTTACATATCAAATCATTGAACTGTGCATCTCTAGATATTCAAATTTTGTTAAAAAATTTATGTTTTATTTGAAACACAAAGTTACAGAGTGAGGGAAAGACACACACACAGAGACAGAGACAGAGACAGAGAGAGAGAGAATCTTCCATTCGCTAGTTCGCTTCCCAAATGTCTACAAATGGCCAGGGCTGGGCCAGACCAAGAGAAGAGCCAGGAGCTTCTTCCAGGTCACCCACTTTGGTACGGAAGCCTAAGCATTTGGGCCATCTTCTGCTGCTTTCCCAGCACATTAGCAGGGAGCTGGATGGGAAGAGGGACAGCTGGGACTTGAACTGGGACTTGAATATGGAATGCTGGCACTGTAGGTGGCAGCTTTACCCAGTATACCACAACACCAGCCCCAAGATATTCAATTTTTATTTTTCAATGATACCTTAATAAACCTAGAAAAAAACACATATTTGGAAAACTTCTTAAGTGTCAAGAAGGGTTTAAAGTTTGGTTCATTTTATATATTGATGGTTATTCTTTCCATTTGGAAGTTGAAACCTAATAGTATGACTTGGATGGAGAAGTTGGGGAATGTCACAGACTAGAAAGGGAGAGAGTTTATTCTCACAGATAAACTCCAAGTCCCATTTTGACCTTACTGGGCTGCAAAGAGTGTTTCCTGAAAGTCCATCTAGTTAAACCCTCCTCTTAGTCTTATGAAGGCCAAATAGCTTTTGCATTTTTTTTAATTTCTTCTAGAGGCTTACTTTTATCGTTGTTATTCATGGCTGGTTCACTGTGGCAGAGATCTCTTCATTTCCTTGGTTGGATTATTACTTGTGGTGAGCCAGAGGAGTCACTTTTCTGTCTTGAGGAAGGATATTCTCAGTACCTTAGGACCTTTATGAGGCTGCTATTCTAATAATCTACGCTGCTCCTTTGTGACTATTTCCAGATCATAGTAGGTGTAAAATTTCTCCAATGATTGTGAAATGAGTTAGAATATCTTAATTAAATCACCCAAATGCCATTCTGTTACACATTGAACGTTTACTTTCTATTCCATTTCGCATCTAAGCTTATGTCCTGCAACAGAATCCAAAATAACTATTCTCTGACAAGTTCTTAGAAGATTCTGCAGTGAGTTCAAATTCCGAGTCAACATATTTCAATCGTAAAATTCCAACAAAACAGAGGTGCCCTGAATTTGAATATAATCTCTTACTTATTTCCAACTTCTTGTGAACAATTAAAATAAAAAAACTTCAACCTGAAAGAAATAAAACTCTAAAAAATGAAATCCAAACTGAAGTCAATCCACAAGTCAAATAATGAGTTAATGTATAATAAAAGTTCACAATAAGGGAAAGTGCAAAGAAATTAAAGTCCTTAATTTTTTGTTATTCCCGCTGTCAACCAGATGGCTTCTGGATGCCTGATTTGAGCTGGAATTTCTCCAGCAGCTACCGTCTGGGCTCCTGGAATGGGTGTCATCCCTCAGGACCTCAGAAGTTGAATTAGGTCTACACCAGCTTTTTCGTGTGCCTTACTTCTAACCAAGTGAAACGATTATCACAACATCAGCACCTCGCTCAGCACATTCAGAATAGAAACCAATCCAAGAAAATGTGTCCACTTAAAGTAGAATGATGTTTCCAGGACCCTGTGTTTGACATAATCTAGACCCACATGACTATTGCCAAAGACCACAGCAGAGATTAAATGACGTATGGCAAAGAAGAGTAAATATTCTTCATGCCAGTCTTTCATCGATGCCAGTCAGTCAATGCTGCTGCCTGGAGTCTATGACCTGTGATGTGACTTATTGGGAAGCAATATCCCATTGAGGCATTAATTATAGCATCATGTGTGTATAATGCCTTGAGGGTAAAATTAGCTAGTGCATACTTTCTCCTGTCTCAATGAGACTGCATAATATGTTGATTAAGTGCTCTGATTTTAGAGTCGGGCTTCAAATTCCACTTGTGTCACTTACTCTGTGACCTTAGGAAGGTTACTTAGCATCTCTGAGAGTAAGTTTCCTCATTTATAAGTTAGGGTTATAATATTTACTTTGATAGGCTGTTGCAAAGATTAGTGAATTGAGTTGTAAAGTCTTTAGTACAAGAGCCCTGCACATGGTAAATATTGTATAAAATTAGGAACATTATTATTGATATTAATATCACTATTCTTAAAGAAGATAGTATAAGTGTTATGTTTTTGCAGCATTTAGAAATTTGCACTGGTAACAGCACCATTATTAAGATTTATTTTAGTTACCATCATTAAAGTAATTCAGATATCTGAATATTCATTTTCTTTTGAGTCAATACTTCCAGATCCCATGCTGAACTAGTTTCTGTGTGGTTACATAGCACCCACTCTGTCATAAGAGTATTATTTTCTTTCTTTCAGTTTTCTTTTTTTAATTTTATTTATTTTACTTGAAAGTCAGGGTTACACAGAGAGAAGGAGAGGCAGAGAGAGAGAGAAAGAGAGAGGTCTTCCATCCACTGGTTCACTCCCCAGATGGCCACGATAGCCAGAGCTGCACTGATCTGAAGCCAGGAGCCAGGAGTTTCTTCTGGGTCTCCCATGTGGGTGCAGGGGCCCAAGGACTTAGTCCATCTTCTACTACTTTCCCAGACCATAGCAGAGAACTGGATTGGAAGTGGAGCAGCCGGGTCTCAAATCGGTGCCCATATGGGATGCCGGCACTACAGGCCAGAGCGTTAACCTGCTGCACCACAGCGCTGCCCCTCTAAGTTTTATTTATTTATTTGAAAGTTAAAGTTGAGTTAGAGTTGAGTTAGAGTTAGAGTTAGAGCTAGAGCTAGAGCTAGAGCTAGAGCTAGAGCTAGAGCTACAGAGTTAGAGTTAGTTAGTGTTAGAGTTAGATCTTCCATCCTCTGGTTCACTCCCCAAATGACTGCAATGACCAGAGCTGGGCCAATCTGAAACAAGGAGCCAGGAGATTCTTCTGGGTCCCCCACATGGGTGCAGGGGTGCAAGCACTTGGGCCATCTGCTGCTGCTTTCCCAGGTGCATTAGCAGGGAGCTGGATTAGAAGTAGAGGCCGGTGCCACGGCTCAATAGGCTCATCCTCCACCTTGTGGCACCAGCACACCGGGGTCTAGTCCCGGTCGGGGCGCTGGATTCTGTTCCGGTTGCCCCTCTTCCAGGCCAGCTCTCTGCTGTGGCCAGGGAGTGCAGTGGAGGATGGCCCAAGTACTTGGGCCCTGCACCCCATGGGAGACCAGGAGAAGCACCTGGCTCCTGCCTTTGGATCAGTGCGGTACGCCGGCCGCGGCGGCCATTGGAGGGTGAACCAATGGCAAAAAGGAAGACCTTTCTCTCTGTCTCTCTCTCTCACTGTCCACTCTGCCTGTCAAAAAATAAAAAAAATAGAAAAAAATAAATAAAAAAACAAGTAGAGCAACCAGGACTCGAATCGGTGCCCATAGAGGATACTGGCCCACAGGCAGCAGCTTTACCCTCTATGCTATGGCGCTGGCCCCAAGAGTATTATTTTCAATACTAGGTCTCGGTGGCTGCTGTAATGGCCCTTGTCTATAGATTTGTATAAATCTAAGAAATGTACTTCATAGGTATAACTTTCCCCTCATCTCTACATTTAGTTTCAATTGGAGAATAGTTTTTGGTAGATTTTTGAACTGAAACAGCTCTTCATGTGTCTGAGATTTCTGTTCTTAGGGGCCCAGTAGAGACCAGCCTACTGACATTTCCTCTGAAGATAATGGATTTTTCTTCAGTTTCTGAATGTTTCTGGTCTTGCGTTAACATTTCTGTCTGGCACTGCAATATTCAAGGTTCACCTCTACTGTACGTACACCTGGTCCTTTCAGAAAAGTTCTCTTCTCTAACTGGCTTGGGGTTAGCACTGTTTGTCACAGATAAGCACCTTCCTTTCTTTTACGTTCACTTTGCTTTCCAGTACATACTTGGATTTTTCTAATACATGCCTCTAGATATTTTTCTTGCAGGATCTCTTATAGTAACAATATATAGTCGATAAGTTCCAAGTTAGTCAATACCATGCCTTTGTTAAAATCAGTGCTGTCTATTTTCACTTCCCTGAGTTAAATAATTTTACCCAAGGCATATTCTCCCACAGGGTAACATCTGATTTAGAGCTGGAGTCCTTGGTATTTTGTTGGTATGCCTGACTCCCCTAGACCCCTTGCCTTCATCTTTCCTTAATCTTAGCATTTTATGCTCATCTTCCCATCCAATTTGTCCAGATTTTATGTGCATTCTTTGTATGATTGTCCTATCCTTAAAAGAGATTTCTCAATTGCTATTACTATAAATTTACCTGTAATATAAATGCCACCTTTTCACAATATTCAGAATTCTGCCCTCTCTGGGGAATTATTCTAAGTCTGCTCTTTCAAATCTTATCCTCACTCCTCTGTTCTGTTTCGGTGGCCCCATTGCTGCTTCTGATTTGGTAACAAATAACATTGCCCCAGCACCCTGAGTTGTTGGACTTGAATGTGTCTTCTGTATCTCACCTTTAAGGTCTCAGTTTCTCTTTTTTGGTATCTGTCAAATGTATATACTAGGATCAGATGTTTACCATTATTCTGAGGAAATCTGTTCTCTCTGCAGCTGAAGTCAGCTTGTCTTCTGTTACCTTCTTTTGTGAATACACTGTTCTGTTCAGATGATAATAATGAAGTTCATTTTCAAACCACTTTATTTTTCCTGGATTTCTTTAGCAGATTTGATTTGTAATACTTTCCCCAACTAGATTTTACAACTTGAAGAAGATTGAGTATTTTTTTTAAATAACAAACCTATTACCTTTTTTTTTTTTTTGCATAACAATTTTTTTTTATCTTTTATTTAATGAATATAAATTTCCAAAGTACGACTCATGGGTTACAATGGCTTTCCCCCCCATACCGTCCCTCCCACCCACAACCCTCCCCTTTCCCACTCCCTCTCCCCTTCCATTCACATCAAGATTCATTTTCGATTATCTTAATATACAGAAGATCAGCTTAGTATACCTTAAGTAAGGATTTCAACAGTTTGTTCCCACACAGAAACATAAAGTGAAAAATAATAGATGATTTTTTTTAAATGATGATGAAATCAGATCAGACCTATTGTCATGTTTAATCCCAGTGAGAGTCAAGTTGGGAATTGATAATTTCTTTTTCTTTTTTTTTTTTTTTACAGAAAATCAGTTTAGTGTACATTAAGTAAAGATTTCAATCGTTTGCACCCCCATAGAAACACAAAGTGAAATATACTGTTTGAGTACTCGTTATAGCATTAAGCCTCAGTGTACAGCACATTAAGGACAGAGATCCTACATGAGGAGTAAGTGCACAGTGACTCCTGTTGTTGACTTTACAAATTGACACTCCTGTTTATGGCATCAGTAATCTCCCTATGCACCAGTCATGAGTTTCCAAGGCTATGGAAGCCCCTTGAGTTCTCCGACTCTTATCTTGTTTAGACAAGGTCATAGTCAAAGTGGAGGTTCTCTCCTCCCTTCAGAGAAAGGCACCTCCCTCTTTGAAGACCTGTTCTTTCCACTGGGATCTCACTCACAGAGATCTTTTTGCCAGAGTGTCTTGGCTTTCCATGCCTGAAATACTCTCATGGGCTTTTCAGCCAGATCCGCATGCCTTTAGGGCTGATTCTGAGGCCAGAGTGCTATTTAGGACATCCGCCATTCTATGAGTCTGCTGAGTTTCTCACTTCCCATGTTGGATCACTCTCCCCTTTATTTATTCTATCGGTTAGTGTTAGCAGGTACTAGACTTGTTTATGTGCTCCCTTTGACTCTTAGTCCTTTCATTATGATCAATTGTGAACTGAAATTGATCACTTGGAGTAGTGAGATGGCATTGGCACATGCCACCTTGATGGGATTGAATTGGAATCCCCTGGTATGTTTCCAACTCTACCAATTGGGGCAAGTCAGCCCGAGCATGCCCCAAATTATACATCTCTTCCCTCTCTTATTCCCACTCTTATGTTTAACAGGGATCATATTTCAGTTAATTTTTAACACTTAAGAATAACTGTGTGATAATTACAGAATTAAACCAGTCATGTTAAGTAGAACAGACAAAAAAAAAATACTATGAGGGATAATGTATTACCTTTCTATGGGTGAAGCCATAGTGTGGGTTTATGAAATTTTGAACCATGGATTGATAGAGGTTACTCTAAAAGCTGTGGACAAGCCACATCTAACATTAGCTCTTCCAAATGTCCTTTTTTGGCCTAGAATACACTTAATATAATGAAGAATAGAATTTAAGGTGGTGGGTCTAATGCTAACTGTTCAGAACTAGCAATAACATTTTCAAGATAGAATGTTACTATAGCATATGTAGAAGTTTTAGTTAAGGTTCACTGCATAGTTGAAGAGTAAGCAGTAGCAACCTGCTCAGTACAATGGGCATGACCAGCTAGGGATGCTAAGGCCTCCACAGCTTACGTGAGTATGCTAAACCCATTCCCGACCCCTAAGACTGGCATTTTCTGGAGGCCAAGGCCTTTGGAAAATAAACCCAGATGCATTAACTTGCTGTGACCCAACAAGCTCCTGTTCTATGGAGTCCTTGCTTGTTATAAAATTTAAAACCAATCTCCTTGTTTTCTATGTGTATGCCTTCCAGAAGAAAAAAAAAGTTACAAAATTATATGTTCAAGCAAATGACCCAATATAAGTTGCTAGACATGACTGAGGTTAAAAAACAAGCAAACACAGCCCGCCTCCCAAACTACATAGCCCTTACATAACAAAACACCATCAAAGTGTGAGTCACCCCATCAAGGCTTCTCCATAGTCTTGATCTATTAAACTTAACTTTTCAGAATCACCAGCTTTGTCCCAATGATATAGCATATTTCTGAGTTTGGTGAGACATTCTAGTGAACTGAACCTGAGAAGATACTGGAAACCCTATTGTCAGAAGTAAGGATGGCCTCAGGAACTCTGAACATTGCTGATGTCCTAAGTGAGGATAGCCTTGTGGAATACTATTCTCTTTACCTTGCATTTGATTCCCACTTCTCAGTTTCAAAACTTATAAGGAAACCAACAGTAATGAATAAAGTGTGGTACTGGCATAAGGATAGGCATAAAACAATGAAATAGAATTTGAAGTTCAGAAATAAACCAATAAATCTATGGCCAATTGATTTTTGACCAAAGAGCCAAGACCATTTATTGGGGAAATAACAGTCTCTTCAACCAGAGGTGCTAATACAACTAAATCCACATGCAAAAGAATGAAGTTGGAACCTTGCTTCACACCATCTACAAAAACTAGCTCAGTGTGCATCAACAATCTAAATATGAGAACTAAAACCATAAGAGTTCTAGAAGAAAATACAGGGGCATAATCTTCATGACCGTGGATGTGGCAGTGGATTCTCAAACATGATACCAGAAGCATGAACAATAAATAATTGGAAAATCGGACAAATTTTGTGTTTCAAAGGCTGTTGCCAAGAAAGTGAAAAGGTAACTTGCAGAGTGAAAGAAAATGTTTGGAAATCATGTATCTGATAAGGGTTTAGTATCCTGAATATCTAAAAACTACTGTGCCTAACAGCAACAACAAAAAGACCCAATTAAAAAGTGGGTGAAGGTTTTGAATAGACATTTCCTCAAAGAGACATACAAATGGCAACAAGTACATGGGAAGATGCTCAGTATTCTTAGTCATTAGGGAAATGAAAATCCAAGTCAAAACCCCAATGAAATACCATTTCATAAATCCTGTGATGACTATAATAAAACACACATACACCCATGAAAAATGACAAGTATTTTTGAGAATATAGAGAAATTAGAACCCTCATTGGCTGGTTGTGGAAATGTAAGTTATGCATCCACTTTGGAAAAACAATTTGGCAGTTCCCCTAAAAAAATACAGAATTGCAAATGACCCTTTAATTCATAGATATATGGCTCAAAGAATTGAGAAGTACCTCACTAACAAGACACTGTACGTGCATATAGGTACATGCATGGTTATAGCAGCACTATACCTAATGGTCAAAAAGTGGAAACCAGGCCGGCGCCGCGGCTCACTAGGCTAATCCTCCGCCTAGCGGCGCCGGCACACCGGGTTCTAGTCCCGGTCGGGGCGCCGGATTCTGTCCTGGTTGCCCCTCTTCCAGGCCAGCTCTCTGCTGTGGCCCAGGAGTGCAGTGGAAGATGGCTCAGGTGCTTGGGCCCTGCACCCCATGGGAGACCAGGAAAAGCACCTGGCTCCTGGCTCCTGCCATCGGATCAGCGCGGTGCGCCGGCCACAGCGCGCCGGCCGTGGCGGCCATTGGAGGGTGAACCAACGGCAAAGGAAGACCTTTCTCTCTGTCTCTCTCTCTCACTATCCACTCTGCCTGTCAAAAAAAAAAAAAAAAAAAAGTGGAAACCAAATGTCCATGAATGGATGAATATAGAAGCAAGTTATGGTACATAATGGGATGTTACTCAGCCTCAAAAAGTGAAGAACTGATTATATTACAGTGTGAATGAACTTCCCAAGACATTATGTTCAGTGGGAAAAATGAAACCATGAATGGTAACATATTATGTGATTCCACTTATAAAATATCCAGAATGAATGAATCTATAGAGCAGAATGAAGATTGGGTTTTTACCAGGACATATAGGAAAAGAGGATTGGGGGAGAGACAGCTTAATGTGTAAGTGAGTTTACCTTGAAATGATGGAATGCTTTGGAATGGAGGGAGGTAGTGGTAGTGGCATCTTTTGAATCTGCTAAGTGTTACAGTCATTCACTTTAAAATTGTTGATTTTGTGTTACAAACATTTTACCTCAACAAATTATTATTTTTTTAAAGATTTATTTTATTTATTTAAAAAGCAGAGTTACAAATAGAAAGAGGGATAGAGAGATCTTCCATCTGCTGGTTCACTCCCTAAATGTCCACAACAGCCAGGGCTGTGCCATTCTAAAGCCCGGAACCTGGATCTCCCAGGTTCTGGGTCTCCCACTTAGGTACAGGGGACCAAGGACTTGGGCCATCTTCTACTGCTTTCTCAGGCTTTTAGCAGTGGGCTGGATAAGAAGTGGAGCAGCCAGGACTTGAACCCGTACCCATATGTGATGCTGACTTTGCAGGTGGCACCTTAACCCACTTAGCCAAAATGCCTGCCCCAATAAATTATTTTTTAATGACGTAAGGAGCCAAACTGATTTAACCAAGTTGTCCTAGCCAAGGTCACCATAGCTGAGCTGTCAGCCAGCTAATTCTAAGACAGGTGAGCAAGCCCAGCCAGGACCAGTGAAACCATCCCTCCCCCAGTCTGCAGATTTATGAACTGAATAAATCCTGTTGTGTATGCCACTGAGTTCTGAAGTGACTTTTATGCAGCATCACTATGGCCACAGATATCAAATGCAGCTGCCTACTTGTATTTAATAAATATTATCATGTAATCTCATTTCACTAGGAAGACAGCCAAATTCTGAATTTCCAATTCTTTGTATTGTGAAAGAGTAGTATTTCAAAATATATCCCCCCATTTTTTTTTGCCTCAGAACTTTATAGATTGTAATCTCAAACTCTGTATTATTGAGGTTGTTTTTTTTTTTTTTTTTTTTTTTTTTTTTTTTTGACAAGCAGAGTGGACAGTGAGAGAGAGAGACAGAAAGGTCTTCCTTTGCCGTTGGTTCACCCTCCAATGGCCGCCGCAGCTGGCGCGCTGCGGCCAGCGCACCGCGCTGATCCAATGGCAGGAGCCAGGTACTTATCCTGGTCTCCCATGGGGTGCAGGGCCCAAGCACTTGGGCCATCCTCCACTGCACTCCCTGGCCATAGCAGAGAGCTGGCCTGGAAGAGGGGCAACCGGGAAAGAATCCAGCGCCCCGACCGGGACTAGAACCCGGTGTGCCAGCGCTGCAAGGTGGAGGATTAGCCTAGTGAGCCACGGCGCTGGCCCTGTATTCTTTTTTTTAAGTTTTATTTATTTATTTGAAAGGCAAAGTGACACACACACAGAGGGAGAGATCTTCTATCTGCTGGTTCACTTGTCAAATGCCCAAAATAGCTAGGGCTGGACAAAGCTGAAACCAGGAGCCAGGAACTACATTTGGGTCTCCCATGTACGTGGCAAGAATCAAAGTACTTGAGTGATCACTTGCTGTCTCCTAGGTACATTACCAGAAAGTTGCATTGGAAGCAGAAGCGGTTCTCTATCCCAGGCACTCTGATATGGGATATAGTTGTCACAAGCAACTGTTTAACCTGCTGTGCCATGATGCCCCACCCCCACACACTGTATTCTGACATTCAAGAAGTTTCATTATGTGATCTTGTCCAACCCCTCTAGCTTAATAACCCACACCTACCCAAAATAGACCTTTTTTTGTACTTTTTTATTTTTTAAGCTTTACAAGTTTCATGTATTTCATATATACAGATTTAGGAACATAGTGATACTTCCCTCACCTACTCTCTCCTACCCATACTCCAACCCTTCCTCCTCCTCCTTCTCATGTTCCCACTCTTAATTTCTACAAAGTTCTATTTTCAGTTTATGTAAGGATTGTATAGTTAGCCCTACATTAAGTAAAAGAGTTCAACAAATAGTGTGAAAAAAAAAAATTGTTCCTCAATGGAAGAGACAAGGGCTGTAATTAATCATCGCAAAATAGACCTTTTATTGTAGCTAGATCAGCATCTTCAGGGTCTCAGACACTGCAGTGACTTGCACAGTTCCCAAGTTCATTACTTTGCTTATATTATTTTATGACTATTTGGATCATCTTCCTATTCTCCATCTAATCCATAATTAGTGATTTATGTCCATCAGGAGGTATTACATTATTTTGTGGCAACAAGTGATTTAGAACTCTCAGTATACATTTTTGTTGGGCATTGCCTAAAACCTCCATTACAACATGGCGCCTGGTGAATGTTCGAGGGGCGTGTCTGCGGCTGCTGCGGTTAAGCTACGTAAGATCAGACCACTGGCAGGGATAGGTCTGCTTTGGTTCTGGACACGTGGACAGTGCGTGATCCCTATACTTTGCTTAAGATGCCCCTGTGCGTGGTCCACCCATGCCTGCGTGACTTTTTCGCTGATTGGCTCCCCTACTGCGCATGTCTTTCGTAAGCTTTATAAGCCTGTACACTTCCTCAATAAAGTAGTTCTTGCTTCGACAGAACTCACGGGTGCTTGCTGCGGTGTGCTTGACCCGTCAACCTTACCTCTCATGTTTGCCTTGTCGGGGAGTGCTTGTACTGTCCCCTGCTGGTCAGGGGCCAGCCTCAGGCTTAAGACCCCAACACATTTTGGCAAATTCCATAGGGCTATCAATGACATATACAAAGGTATATTTTTAAACTCATGTTACATGTGTTTGTAGGTCAAAGGCACCTGTACTAGAATTTATCAAAGTAAATCACTTGCCTTCTTAATTAACAGCATGAAATGTGTAACTTTTCTGTGGGGAAGCACATTGCAAGTCACACAGCTAAGTCTGTTATGAATATAAGATGAGAAGGCCAGCAGATGTTTTGAATAGGCCGGCAGATGTTTTGAATTATCCAAAATCTATTAGTTATATACTGCTAGGTAACATATTACCCCAAAATTTAGCAGTTCAAAGCAACAAATATGTACTATGTCTCAGTGTTAGTAAGAAATTCAGGATTGGCTTAAATTGATTCCTGACTCTCCTGACTCTGGGTTGCTCACAAAGCTTGAATTGAAGTGTCAGTCTACAAAGTTTTAATATATCATTTAAAATATTATTTAAATCCTACATTACTTTGTTTACTAAAACCTCATTTTTGTAACTTCTTTTTTTTAGATTTTTATTTATTTATTTGACAGGTAGAATTACAGACAGTGAGGGAGACAGAGACAGAGAGAAAGGTCTTCTTTCCATTGGTGCACTCCCCAATTGGCCCCAATGGCCGGAGCTGCGCCGATCCGAAGCCAGGAGCTGGGTGCTTCTTCTTGGTCTCCCATGTGGGTGCAGGGGCCCAAGCACCTGGGTCATCCTCCACTGCTTTCCCAGGCCACAGCAAAGAGCTGGACTGGAAGAGGAGCAACCGGGATTAGAACCCGGTGCCCATATGGGATGCCGGCACCACCGGCGGAGGATTACCCTAGTGAGCCACAGTGCCTGCCCCTGTAATTTCTTTTTTGTTTACTTTGTTTAGTAATATCTTCTTTTCATAACTTCTTTGGATTCTGTTCATAACATATGACATAAAATTTGTTTATATCATATTTCTCTTTTGTGTGTGTAGGACTATCTCCTTAACTGGAGAGGAATTTTTGTATAATATTTTACTTTAAAAAATCTAATATCTAGAGGCCAGTGCTGTGGCCTAGCAGGTAAAGCCTGTTGCCTGTAGTACCAGCATCCCATATGGGTGCTGGTTCGAGTCTTGACTGCTCCATTTCTGATACAGCCCCTGCTATGTATGGCCTGGGAAAGCAGTAAAAGATGGCCCAAGTCTTTAGGCCCCTTTGGGCCCCTTTGGGCATAGGAGACCTGGAAGAAGTTCCTGGCTCCTAGCTTCAGATCTGCCTAGCTCCAGCCGATGTGGCCATCTGGAGAGTGAACCAGAGGATGGAAGACTTCTCTATCTGTCTGTACCTCTGCCTCTCTGTAACTCTCTGATTTTCAAATAAATAAATCTCTAAAAAATCTAATGTCTACCGTAGACCTGAAATATAAAAGATATTTAAAAAAATCATATTCAAATAAGCATTGCTAATCATACTCTTGATGTTACGGTGCCTGGAACTTATTAAGTGATGAAAATAATTTTAAATCAATGAATTAATTTAAATCCCCCAAAATTCTTTGATGAATTAAATTT
Source organism: Oryctolagus cuniculus (assembly GCF_964237555.1). Lineage (NCBI taxonomy): Eukaryota > Metazoa > Chordata > Mammalia > Lagomorpha > Leporidae > Oryctolagus > Oryctolagus cuniculus. Next base: position 34,742,860 of record NC_091432.1, read on the forward strand.
GCAATAAGTTACTCACTACCAAATACTTTTTGTTGGTAGTTCTCACTGATAGTACTTAAAGACTTACTTACCACTCAGTAGCAGTTTGCCTTACTCCATAGAACCATAGAACTTTAAAAGTTCCAAGATTCTCATTTATTGATGTACAGTGCAGTATAGGAACAAATGACAATGACTGTCTTTTCATTCCCTATTTCAGAATAGTGTTGATTGGTTTACTTTTGATCTCATCAAAAGGGTTTTTGGTGATCACCAAAATCTCACCATTTTTGTGAATCTTCTCTAAATTGTCTCCCACTAGTGTCTAGTCACATCATGTTCCATTTCTTTTTTTGTTTTTTCTTTTTTGACAGGCAGAGTTAGACAGTGAGAGAGAGAGAGAGAGAGAGAGACAAAGGTCTTCCTTTTCCATTGGTTCACCCCCTAAATGGCCACTATGGCCGGTGTACTATGGCCGGCATGCTGCGGCTGGCATGCTGCGGCTGGCATGCTGCGCAGATCTGGAGCCAGGAGCCAGGTGCTTCTTCTGGTCTCCCATGCGGGTGCAGGGCCCAAGCACCTGGGCCATCCTCCACTGCCTTCTCAGGCCACAGCAGAGAGCTGGCCTGGAAGAGAAGCAACTGGGACAGAATCCATTGCCCCAACCGGGACTAGAACCCAGGGTGCTGGCGCTGCAGGCGGAGGATTAGTCTAGTGAGCCGTGGCTCCGGCCCACAAGCCATTCTTTTAAAATATTTTCTAAAATGTTTTAGAGAATTAAGATGAACTTTATGAGTGAAGCGTCTTTGGAATTCAACATGTGTGCTTCTCTTCAGTGTTTAAGTGCCCCTTTTACTCACTTTTTTTTTTTTTTTTTGACAGGCAGAGTGGACAGTGAGAGAGAGAGACAGAGAGAAAGGTCTTCCTTTGCCGTTGGTTCACCCTCCAATGGCCGCCATGGCCGGTGCGCTGCGGCCGGCGCACCGCGCTGATCCAATGGCAGGAGCCAGGAGCCAGGTGCTTTTTCCTGGTCTCCCACGGGGTGCAGGGCCCAAACACTTGGGCCATCCTCCACTGCACTCCCTGGCCACAGCAGAGAGCTGGCCTGGAAGAGGGGCAACCGGGACAGAATCCGGCGCCCCGACCGGGACTAGAACCCGGTGTGCCGGCGCCGCTAGGCGGAGGATTAGCCTAAGTGAGCCGCAGCGCCGGCCTTACTTACCTTTCTTCTTCAAAACTTATGACACAGAAACTTCAGGATCTTGCTGAAGAGTGTTGCCGAGTGCACCTTAATTACTGCGTAATTAATGCATCCTTGACTCTCTAGGGCAAGCATTGCTATACACAAAGGCAGCTGCCAGAAGAGAGCCCTTTTGTGTTAGAAAGATGCCACTCAGATCAGGAGGTCTTCAGAACTGTGTTCTCTGTGACTTTGGTATGGTTCCAGGGTTCCTTATATGTGGTCCTCATGCCTCTTAGTGAGGACCCAGGCAAGAGACTGGGGCTGTCCTTGTTGCTTGGATCCAAAACACAATCACTGATTTGCATTTTTTTTTTTTTTGGTCATATAGAGATAGACAGTGAGAGAGAGAGACAGAGAGAAATGTCTTCCTTTTTCCGTTGGTTCACTCCCCAAATGGCTGCTGTGGACTGGGCGCACCACGCCAATCCGAAACTAGGAGCCAGGTGCTTCCTCCTGGTCTCCCATGCGGGTACAGGCCCCAAGCACCCGGGCCTCCCTCCACTGCCTTCCTGGGCCACAGCAAAGAGCTGGACTGGAAGAGGAGCAGCCGGGTTAGAACCCAGTGCCCACAGGGGATGCTGGCGCCGCAGGCAGAGGATTAACCAAGTGAGCCACGGTGCTGGCCCTGATTTATATTTTCACTATTGATCTGCCAAACATGTTAAAAACTTTATTATGGCTTGATTAAAAAGATATTTTGGTGGCAGTTAGAGACCTCTCATTATAACTGGATCACTGTCTTCCTCTGTTAAATATGTGAATGCAGCATTTTGTGATACGAGCATTAATAAAGCAGTCTCATCTACTCATAGACTAATATCTGTCAGAAATCCCCTTTTATCTCCATGAAGATGTGATCAGCACTCCTAGGTTTTGTTGGGCTAAACTTGCTTCAGTATTTCATGTTGTTTTTTGGTCAAGTCCTTGTACCCTTACCCCTTGAATTTCTCTTTCTATTTTTAGGCTTTTTTTAAGTCTTTATGTTCAGCCTTTGAACTCTAACACCAAAAATCTTACTCTGACTCTAATGACTTCTCTATGATTCCAGAAGTCCATTATAGAATATGCTATACTAAGTATAATTGCTGATGAAAACAAATAGCCTAATTTTTACTACCTGTTATTACAAAGTTCTCCATGTTGCCTTAACATTTCCATTCAGGGGAACCAAACTGCTTTATTCACAATTAAGTGATTTCTAGGACTCTCTCAATTAGGTATGTGTGTTTAGGGGATTAATATTTTGAGACTTAAAAAAAGAGAACAAAAAATTAAAAGAGCCATATTTTTTTATAATTTGTATTAGTGTGACTGCAATAGAGAATTTTGACATATTTTACAATTATCTTGGATTTGAATGTTATTTATAGATAAGTGCTTTGTATTCTTGTTTTACTGTTTTTAATTATATCTTTTCCTACTGGGTCAAAAGTTCTTTTGTACCACATGTAACACTATTTGGGTCAAACTTTTCAGGATAGTAATATAAATTATAAAATAAATAAATGATAAAATGTCAGTTATTAAGCAGTTATATAACAACATTCATAAAGGTCATTACTTTCTAGTTTTTGGTAAATTTATTTGAGTTCTATATATTATACTTTTTACAACTACTCTATGATGATAGTTTAAATTTTATACAAAATTTTAAAGTTCAAAAGAGCATGTCATAAAGCATGTCATATGTATTCAATTTTATATATTGATATAGACCACTGCCACATAAAAACAGACTAAGTATAGTTGTTTCTCAACATTTCTCTAAGTATTCTTAAGTTGAGGTTAGATCAATCCAATTAAGTTATTTTACATCATCACTAAATAGCAGATGTTTTAGATGCCCAAGAAATTGAGTTCACAAAATACTCAGATTTTTCAAAGACGTACAAACTATTGCTTTTGTTGAGGGAAAAGGCAAGATTCAGACAATAGAATCCCAGCTTATTTCTACTTGTATAAATCAAGTCATTTAAATAAATGAATTGTGTATGCTGACCTGTTCTACCAATGTGCTACTGGGGGTGGATGGAAAAAAAGATGTGCATGGTGGTGGAAGTAGAAAGAGGCATAAAGCGTATTGGAAAACTACCAAATGTCCCCTGCAAATGGGCCCTATTCAGAATCAGTAAGCGTATGATGAGTGAAGTGGTTTTGAATATCGCCTTTAGATTCCATGCTGTTACAAGGCCAGCCCTGAACATGGCAACTCTTATTTCCACACACAGTACCTCTTCACTCTCAATTTAACCCCAAAATCTGATGAACCCATTACTCCATACTTGATTTCATGGAACAAGGAGTAGATATAGTTACAAATGATCAATCACAAGCCGTGAACCAAAGCAGCAAGGCATTAACAATTCACACCATTTCGGTCCACTTGCTCAAGCAGAAGATGTGCCAGCATATTTAATGCACAGCTACTTCGTTCAGTTTAAGAAAAGACACGACTTAAGCTGCATTTTCAAAAAAGAGGGGACTTCCTAAGGTTTCATACTTCCTAATCCCCAATGTCAACGTTTGCCCACAATCAGCAATTAAAATAACCAAGTATCCTGTAAAGGTCATAATGTCTAAATTAAATTTTGCTCAGGTAAAAAACAACATGATCTATGAAATTCTTCCCTCCAGTGCATCCATGTTCTGCTTGATCCTATCATACAAATCAATGTCTCTTACAGCAGAACTATACCACTTAGACCCCATAGGCAATGTGCCGTCAGTTTAATAGGATCACTGAAAAACTAAAGCAGCTGTGAAAGATTGCTCTAAGTATAGCAATCGTGCGCTTGTCATTTTGTTCAGTGGAGGAAAAATCCAAATTTGGGTAGGCATCGGTATTTAAGAAAACGACTGCGAACTCTATTCTCACAAGTACCTTAGGGACAATAAGATTTGACATACAGCATATAAACAAAAGTACACAGCAGCTGTTAGTTTAATTTTGTTTGAATAAAAATATGCTGACATAAATCAGGCAACCTAGGAGACAGCCTGCTCTCCATCACTCAACCTTCCCAGCAGACCACACCCTCCAGTGGCATCTATTGGTTGTTCTGGGATGAGGAGCTTTCTGGCTATTATCTAAAGCTGGATGAACAGCATTAAAACACATATATACCTTGGCATTAGCTCAAACTTCCCACAGGCATACTTTCTGGACTGGGAAGAAGTCAAATGTTAGTATCTTTGAAGAGCTCTCTTTGTCCCAAAATGACTCTTTAGGTCAGCTTAGTTAAAAAAGAAAAGAAAAGAAAAGACAGATAAAGAAAAAACCAAAACAAATTCCCATCAAATGGTGAGAATTTCCCAAATTTCTCAGTCTATTTCTAAATGATGAGCGACTAATAATAGTTGAGTATTTTTGAGGCTGAGATATGCAACTTACTGCCACAAAGCACATAAAAGATTCTTTGTAGGTAGTTGTGCTCTGGGCAGTGTTTTCCTCTTTCATAAACTCATGTACTCTGACTGAAATGTGAAAATTACAATTTTATGTAAATTATTATTCTAGATATTTGATTGGCATGAACTTCAATTTTTTTTACTGAAAGCAGATTATTAAAGCCTTTGATTATTTCCTTTGATTATTTTTGAAGATATATTTTTAAAATCCTGAACATTTTATCTTTTCATGCTAGATTCAAATACACTATGCAAAGTGGTTCTTTTTTTTTTGGACAGGCAGAGCGGATAGTGAGAGAGAGAGAGACAGAGAGAAAGGTCTTCTTTTTGCCCGTTGGTTCACCCTCCAATGGCCGCCACGGCTGGCGTGCTGCGGTCAGCGCACCGCGCTGATCCAAAGCCAGGAGCCAGGTGCTTCTCCTGGTCTCCCATGGGGTGCAGGGCCCAAGCACCTGGGCCATCCTCCACTGCCTTCCCGGGCCACAGCAGAGAGCTGGCCTGGAAAAGGGGCAACCGGGACAGAATCCGGCGCCCCGACCGGGACTAGAACCCGGTGTGCCGGCGCCGCTAGGTGGAGGATTAGCCTATTGAGCCGCGATGTCGGCTGCAAAGTGGTTCTTTTAATGTCAGATATTGCTTTTGGAGAGGATGTATATATAATCTATATAGTTTAGGTATAGATCGTGACAGAACATATCCATCTGTATCTAATTGGTATTTTATTAGTTTGGTGGTTTCTCTTTAGAGGGATTTTTGGGTCCTTCTCATGTACTATTCCTATCTTTTGTTGCAGTAAGCTTAATCTTTTTATCAGTGATGAAAATAGTTTAAATGTAAGGTCCTCTTGAAGATTGATCAGTTTGTTTTCTTATTTAGTGTTTGAAATTGCTGTTTGGAGTTCTTAGAGGGATATGCCTTTATAATTTAACGTAATTATTTTAAATTCAATCTAATAATGCCATATTGCATAAATATTATGTGTCTTTCCCTTTAGGAGCATGATTTGTAGGCTAAAGGGTAGGCTAGAGAACATAAATTTTCCAAGAAGTTTAAAAAATATCCACCTTTTGCCTTTGCCTGGCTAGTTAAAACTTCATTGCCAAATCCTATGGTTTTCTTTTTATGTTTGTTTTCTTCCTTATTCTTCAAAATAATATTAGAAGTAAAACAAGAGCGTATACCCTAATTATGTTTTGAAATTCTTGTATACTTATATTTATATTTAATGATTTATAGAAAGTTGCAAGTTCTGTGGCTGGCGCTGTAGCATAGTAGGTTAGGCTTCTGTTCAGTGCTGGCATCCCATATGGGTGCTGGTTTGAGTTCTGGCTGCTCCACTTTTGATGCAGGCCCCTGCTAATGGCCTGGGAAAGCAGTAGAGGATGGGCCAGGTACAGGGTCCTCTGCACCCACGTGGGAGACCTGAATAGAGCTTCTGGCTCCTGGATTTGGATCTGCCCAGCTCTGCCCATTGTGGCCATTTGGGGAGTGGGCCAGTGGATGGAAGACTTCTGCCTCTCTCTGTGTGTGTCTCTCCCTTTCTCAGTCTGTAACTCTGCCTCTCAAATAAATTAATATATATTTTTAAAAAGTTCTAAATGGTGCCAAATAGTTATACTCATGGTCCTAAAAGTGAACCTACAGGACTGTGCACAGCATATTTGAATTACCATTTATTCACCCAGTAGACATTTTTTGAGGCCTGCTTTTACTAAACTAAAAGTTACCCATGATAAAATGTACGAATTAGCCAGTTTTGATCATTCACAATGTATACAGTATTGAAACATCCTATTGTACCTGGTAAATCTTTACAATTACTATTTTTCAAGTAAAAATAGTTAAAATAAAATCAGTCTAAGAGCAAACTTTAAATTATTTAGGATTTACTGGAGGAAGGAAAAGATGAGGACTAAAAGAAATCAATAAGGAAAAATATATAAGAAATTTTACATAAGCATAGGAGAGGGAGCAAGTAATTCTGCTTAAATAATTTCTGCTATTTTGCCAGAGGAAGTAACATTTGGTGTGACTCTTGAGGAATATGTTAACAGGGAGAAAAGGGAGAAAAATGCAAAGGAAATGGAATAGCATAAAGTAGAAATATATCACTTGATAGTTCTGAAATTAATTTAGCTACTACTTTTAGTCATATGATCTATATACTTAAAATGTTCAGTATTAGCTCTGTCCAGTGAAGGTACTCTTTCTGGTTACATGACCTGTTTATCTAACATTTTCAGTCTCAGTTCCAAACCTATTGAAAATATTACATTAATTTCAATTTTCCCTCTAGTCATAACTTGAGATAAAACAAAATTAATAAAAAGTTATTATCCACATAACTTTTCATTTTTTCCAGTGGTGGAAATGATCCTAGAAGAATGATCTCATTTGACTGATGTGTGTATATTGATAAATTTAAGGAATAATTACTTTCCAAACCATTTAATATAAAATATTAAGGGCTTACTAAATGAAAACTCTGAAAATACAGGAAAGCAAATTCTTATCACAGTCATATACATATGAGAAAACAGGTAGAACATCTGCATTAAAGACCTTCCACATAAGGAGACATGCTTATATGTAGTTCTGCATACAAATATTAAAGGGACACAGGATAACCTTCTCGAATGAGGTAAGTAGCAGTTAGACAAGCACATGGTTTGGAAACACACTAAAGGTAATATCCCCAAAGGCATCTGTGTGTTCATGTGTGTGTGTGTGTGTGTGTACATACATGTATATTTAATATCTACCATGAGCTGTGCTAACTTGTAGTAGCATCTGTGTTCATTTTCCTTCCAAGGCTAATGCATGTCTATTGATCTTTATAAATCATTGTCCTAGTTTTTTGCATGTATTTATATAATAGTCATTTTTAACAGAATGATGTCTCATATAGGGAAGGAGAACTCTACACACACAAAGGAGAATAGAAAATCATTGATTAAGAACACTTATGACTTCTCATTTGGTATAAAATATTATGGATCCCCATGAACACATAAAAATAATTAAATAATTTACACATGTGCTAAAAATTTATGGTTGAGGTTGAAAAGTCAAATGATTTCTGTTTAAAAAAATCAACCATCCAATTATACTTCAAAACTACATTTTAGGGCTAGGCTCCTTTTTAAAAGTATAGAATGGAGAGTTCTTTAATTCTAACTCTATAACTATATTTTTTCAAAATAATATATTAGGCCGATTTATATTTTCTTTCCAAGTACTTAGACATATCATTTTCTTATGTTTTCTGTACCTTCCTAGTTAGTGGAAACATTGTTTGTTCTTGGAGTGTGCTTTGTCTTCCTTTTCAAGAAGATCATCAAAGTTACTAGTTTGCAGCTTCCAAAAAGAAAGAACCTTCTAATCCCTAGTTCAGAGGCTAACCTTTATTAGTGCTCTCGTGCTTATAATGAGGGTCCTGCTTCCAGCAGGGAGATTCTGGGATACTGAACAGATTATTCAACAAGTTCACAGCACATTCTGAAGTCCCTTATAAAACCTGCGTGTGAATACTGCTTTCTTTGCTTTGCTGTTTCTGGTTTCCATAGTATTCCTAATTATATAAATCATGTGGAGCATGGGAGCTGTTTTCCCTCCAATATCAATTCTGACACTACTTATCTTGTGATTAATTTTTTTCTAAACTGTGTGTGTGTTTTTTTTTTTAAATAATTCTGGTGGAGCATACAAACCGAAAAAAAAAGTTTTCTTGTTAGAAGATTTAATAAATGCCTTTTTGGAATCCCTTGGACTGACATAAAGAATCTGAAAGTTATTTTGTGACAAGCATAGATGAATGAGACTAATCTTATAAAATGTTCTGATTTAAATTCAAGATTAACTATAGGTTGTAAATCATTCATGTTTATCACCTACTTCTTTATTTAACTTTATTTTGTCTTAACACCTATTTATGTAGTGTCTTTCAATGTTCAAAAGCATACTAAATTCAGTGAGTGTGCCAATTAAAGATGTATAAATTAAAATCTAATATATAATAGTATATGGATACTGAAGGAATAAGCTAAAAGTGCTGATGATTTGTAAGCCAGGTTTCTTTGAGAAAAATTATAATAAATGTTGACTTATACACTTTCGAGGTTCACTCCTTTTAGTTTTTCTTTTGTAATGCATGTGATTTTATGTTTTTTAAAAGTTTGAGAAGTTAGTTATGATAAAAGTTACAGAGAATAAGAATTGCTCCAAGAGTATAAAAATAGGATTGACAAGTGATTTTTAGGAATTAGTTTCTCAAACATGTTCTTCATGCGTATTTTAGATATTTGGGATGTCTAAATAATCATTGGGTTGTAATTTCCTTTTAATTTTATTTGTAGTAGAAAACCTCAATCTCTATTTTCAACATTCTTTTAGTATTGAATATATTATACAGACTTTAAATTGTGTTTTGAAAGAGCGTCATTGAGCTTAGTGCTATAAAATTCATAACTTTTTTTTTTAACCAAGAGCAAAATCAGCAGAATACCAGTAGCAAAGGCCATTTGCATAACTCAGCCTCTGAGCAGCTAAGCTGAACCTAATTGTAATTCAATTTCCAGATTGCTATGCTAGGCCTCTCTGCATAAAATACCCAAGTATAACATAACCCATAGCATGAACGTATTTTCTTTGTTGGTGATCTATTCAATTCCCCCTTCTAATGGAAAGAGGTATCAGAATGAGGTATCCAAGACATAAAGTTGTTCTGGATGCTTATGTTTGTGTTAAATGTATAAACATTAAAGACCAAGTTAAAAAAAAGCCTTTCATCTTTCTGGGTTCTCAAGTATGCCAAGGATTTTGTTATTTCTTCATTTCTGGCTCTTCAGAGGAAAATTAATTCTTGAAAAATGTTAGCTAACTGCCATGTTGTTTGACTATTTTACACTAGAAAGACTTTATAAGCTAATCATGTGAAAAAGTGTGTAAACATGTCTGTCAAGTCCATATGGATGTTGCAGTACAGGCCCACAAGTAAATGTCTTTTATCTGTTTATAAAATGTGTGCTGGAGTAGTATTCCTAAGTCCTCAATAGTTTATAAATGAGAAATTTAAAAACAAAAAGGTATGATAAAATGTTTGCTTAAGATTCTCCCCCTTGCTTTTAAACAGTTTTGCCACCCTGTTTTATGGGTTATTTAAGGAATGATAAGCCTTGAATAAGAATGGCTTATAAAGGTGAGGATTATATCTTATGAATAATTTCCAGTTATGATGTTTTAGGTATAGGGACTCCTCTACAGGAAGCTATAATACAGAAACAACATGGATCTTACAATTTTATCGGGACAATGCAAGTAGATTTCAGCAAGGTTGGTTCCAACTCATCTGTGATAAATGAGAAGATAAGGCAATCAGTGCACACCATGACACTCTGTGCAGCTAGTTAGGCACACTTCAGAACTATTCAGGTGTGCTCACAAAGCTTATGAGTCTTGCTTGGGGGGGTGTCTCAATATAAATACATCCTTCATGGTGGCCACTAGTAATGCAGGAATTGCCTCTCTAAGACTTAACCCAGGTCAGACATAAATAATAGATGTTAAGAGTTAGCTCTGGTATTGGGGCTGTGCTTCAGGCAGTGTATTTCAGTTGGGTCAAAAGAATTGTTTTCCCTTCTTTTCTCATAGTTCCTCTGCTTGAAAAATGCTTGCAAAATTCCATCACACCTTTGCGAGGACCACTTTGGGTCTCTAAGGGAGAAGGTTTCAGCCCCTCAGGAGCTAAGATGTACATCCAAGGAGTTCTTGTGGCCTTGTACCAACGATTAAAGTCTGCAAAAAAATATTATAAACAGGTGAGTCATCCCTCTTTGAAAAACTGCTTTATTATGTTTTAAAAATGTACTTGGTTGTATAGAGGCAATGATTGGCATTGTGTCATAAAAGAACTGTGACATGTATTTTGTGAGCCAGTGCCCGACAGGGAGCCAAAATGCTTCTTCTGTAACCTCAAAGCCAACAATAATGGGGCTAATTGTATTTGTCTTTTGGTATTGGTTGTCATATATCTCATCCTTTTCTTGTTGCACACTGTTCAAAGTGAAGGCAACTCCTTACATAGAAATTTTATAGACAGTTCTTTAAATAAGAAAATGAACCGCCCCTAAGTCATCTGAAGCTTTAGCTGTTTAATCTATTTTTTCTGTCACTATAAAATCAGATTGGTATTATAAATGCTGAGCTAAAATATAACAAATCACATTCTGAGAAATGAAATTTTGAATTAACTTTACATCAAGGGTAACTTACTTTATTTATACTTGTTTTACTGTATATTTCAGAGGTCAGAAATATTGAAATAGAATCATTTTATTGGAGTCAGGTTGAACTAAATTGTATCCCTTAATTTCTATATATCTATTCCATAATTATGTCTCTCTGTGAGCAAATGTCTGTAAGCCTGTAAAGACTTTGATATTTTTATAAGTACGTGTAAAGACTTTTGTTTAGTCAAAGTAGGATTCATATTGTAAAGCAGAATCATTGATGCCATTTTTTAAAAAATACAATTGCCACAGAAATCTTTGTACTTGGTATTAAAAAGTAAAACATATATTTTCATCATGTGAAATAGGACTAAATTTTACATTTCGAACTGGGAGGCTCCCGTTTAGAACAGGACTCATTATCTCAGGCCACAAGCTGCTGAAAAATGAATATTTTGAAAGCATCCTGCTTTTTTTTACGTGCAGACAAGGGGAAGTGGGCCTGAAATGTCAGTCTCAGTGTTCACACAGCACCTCCTGCAGTCTGGTTCAGGAAAGAACATCTTGTGTTGACTGCAAGCAAGAGTTCAGCTAAGATATCCAGTGCTAGGAGGAAACATCTTCCGTGAGAAACTTTTAATTGCAAACTGTGTTTGGTTTGTCTTGTTAATTAATTCTGGTGGATCCAGAAATGGGATTAATATTTATCATTGTTAACAATATTTATAATAATAAATATCAGCAGAACCTCCAAACTTCCTTTAATATTCTCTATTAATTATATATAACATGTATGCTAATGTTCTCCTTGGTTATATGCAAAAACTGGTGTAAAATATTTTATTATATTTGATTATCTTAATTAAAATTTTTAATTTTTACAGTGCAATGATATAAGATAATGATCAGTTGAATTACAATGCTTTATTTGGTATTATAGAGTTTGATTCCACTTATAGATTAATTGAAAATTATTTAATGTTACACAAAACATGAGACCATTTTCTAATACAAAAAAAGCACTATTTAAATCAAATATAAAGCAAAACATGTACTATGATAAAAAGTGAGGGTGTTAGAGGTAAGAAACATCTGAAACTGTAATGGCATTTTTTCCTTCCACTGTCCTAAACACTTAAAATTTAAATAGATATAAACAGTTGTACTAAGTTTAAAAGAATTCTGTGCATTCTAAGAAAAAATGATTTGAGAATTACTTACAGCTTTGTTCTGAAAAACATATTTTCTTAAATTTGAATTGTAAATGTGAACAAAATTTATTGTTTTTAGTGTTTCTAAAATTGTCTTTTGGTCAGCCTGCAAGAATTTTCACATTATGTCAAATTTAAGAATATTTAAAAACCTAGGCTCTTTGCTAACCTTTTTTTCTTTCATTGAGTTATAATACTTTAAAGCTTTGTACTGAGCCATTTTAATATGATAATTAAATTATATTTTAAAATATAAAAATAAAGGAAAAGAAACAGAAATGTGCTCATGGTGCATTTCCATGCAAATTTCTGTTTCTTTAGATACACTTGCTATATGTATTCTCGAGGCACTCTTCTTTGGCATTTCTATACCATGACTTCATCTAAAATTATTTGCAATGTTTTTAAGAGTTACTGCAATGGTACTGGTATGAGACCACCAGTGGTTAATCGTTAAACCTGGCAATATCTTTATTTGTGAGTACGATTTCTTAGCAAAAAATCCCTCATAGCATAAGTGAACTTTATTTGTATTGCATTTACTTCATTTGACCTTTGGAATAGCTTTTTCTATTTAGTTCTATATAAGATTGTGTTAAGGAGTCATTCAATAGGTGAAATGGAGGTGGATAATAATTCCTATTTCTTTACCAAATTTAAATTTATAAATTGTAAGATTATACTAGCTCTCAGTATTATTTCCATTTGTTCCCCTTTTGACATCACATATTAAAACAGCAGTATTGTTTTGGGACCTGTCAAAAGACTAAATTTCGGCATCCCCAGAGGAAATTTCTTTTAAATAAATTACAATAATATAGCTTTAAAAAAATTAAGACTACTGGTTTTATGTTTATGAACTTACTCATTTTTCAATTTTTAACTTGGCTTGGCTATTATAGCATGCAACTGAATTAAGCATACTACATTAGGGTGGTCTTAAATATATACTGATTCATGTGTATTAAAATGAGATATTATATTTAGGACAGCATAAAGTCACTTAGTCTTACATTTATCACGTTTATTTCCCTAAAAGTGGAAACATCTTTGAAATTGCTCAGAGCTAAGCAAAATGTATTTAATTGGTAATCTCTGAAATAGCATAAATGCATTCCTATGAAATGTAGTTAACACTTTCAGGGACATGGCCCGTTCCATCTCATTAGCATTCCTGTTATGTAGTGGTGCTGTTGGTGGGGGTGTTGAAGTAGGAATGCCATTGTGTCGAGTTCCAGTGTTTGGGGACAAACACTGCTGTGGAAGGAACGTGTGAAAAGGCCACAGTCCTGTCAGTGAATGAGGAAGGCTGTGCTTTCTGTGTGCTTCAAGCAGGGAAGCTGTCATTCATAGGCCTAACACAGCCAAACAGAGGCCAAAACACAAGCCTGCACTACCTTTTAAAATGATATTAGTGATTTTTAAACAAGATCTTCTTTATTTATGATTCTACATAAAGCTTTTAGTTGCTGTCAGTAAACAAAATATGTCAGTCTGTTCAGCAGTACTGTAGAGATGTGTAAAGTTCGTGGAACTGTGCCAGGCAGCTATATAAATAATGATTTAGAAGGGCTGATGGGCAGTGTTAAGTACAAACATGATTTCTGGAAAACATTCTAGAAATGTCTTCCCAGTTTAGGTATTTCTTTGAATTTTTTTTTCCAACCATAGCAAAATTCCTGGATACTTTTGTACAGTGAATACATAGTACTTTTTAAAATATGATTTTTGAAAGAGCTCATAAACTTTGCTTTAATGAATTAAAGCTGTTCACAATATTGCTTAACAGTTGTTGTAGACTGTAGTCATTTCTGAAATAGAAATGAGGAAATAAGTAACTACAGTATCTTGGTAAATACCATCTTAATTATAAAGAAAGTCATAGGCCCTGTGTTGGTTAAGACATGAAAAAGATGCATCTACTGTTGAGTTAAGAAATTTGAAGAGACTTTTAATTCTACTCTTGTTTTTTGCATTTTGGAAAGAAATGATCATATAATGAGAAATGAGATTAAATTATAGCTTATTTGATTATTTAAAAGAAAATAAGCAAAAATATATTCAACTGTTTCTCAAAATCTTGGAGCATCGTCTAAACTTCAGCAGTATATTTTAAAGTAATTGCCAATTTCTTTTTGTGTCAAGTTCAGGGAAACTTTTTATCTCTGTAATTTTAATTTGGAACTGTGTATTTACACGGTTTGTAATAAGTCATTACTTAGTAAGTTTATTGAAATCTTTATAATTTTTGGCCAGAGTGATTTTTTGTGTGTATATGTGGTCCTTTTTGTTTATTAGCTTAAGGAAGTAAGATAACCTTTTTGAATTCTATAATATGCAATTTCTTAAAGTTTTGTGTTTGATGCAGTAGGCTTAGAAATCTCAGATATTTCAAAAATTAGGCTCCATTTTTTATTTTAGAATAAAAATTTTAGATTTATTTTGCAGGCATATTATTAGATGAGGAAATAACCATCTATCAAATCAATATATATTGATTTTTCACTTTGAAATTATAATGTGTTTTATTAATATGCTAAAATAAGTTCCACCAAAACACTTAGTTTCATATAAATAAATTTGTGTAAGTTAATGTTGGCTCACTTTGCTCACACTTTCAATAAGTTTGGTAATTATATATCAAGCAAAAGTAGTAATACTGTATTATTTAGAATTTATTCAATTCAAAATATGCATGGATTGTATTTAGTACTGGGAAAATTTGTTTATTGCAAAAAAAAAAAAAAAAACCTTTAGAGGAATTTTAGTATTTTAGTTTCCCATAAAAGAAGTTTTGAAAGTTTGTCCTCAGAGCCTATGTCTTAAGTTAATCAAAATGCTGTATTGGTTCTAATATTACCTGAGAAGTAACCATTTCTATTTAATTTTCAATACATACTTGAAAATTGAGCTGTTTCTTTAATTAGACTTTTTTTCAGATAATATTCAGTTTTTGTAAATTTGGAACAAACTTCTTAATGATCTTTGAAGCCGTGGAACACAATCTATAATATACAAACATAACTTCCTATTAAAAACATGAAAATAGTGTGGCAATCATTTCAAAATGAAAACTACTTCCCAAGGTTTGATAAGTAATTTTTAGAATATTAGGCTGTTAGTAGATTTGAGGCAGTGTTGAATTTTCTTACTGAAACTAAGCTGCATTCTACTTACTTGAAGTATTTTAAGAACCTTAAACTTGGGGCTTTTTCTAAGTGTCATGCTTTGAGCAGGCCTAACATCAGTTAAATGAAGTGAAAATTGCATTCTTGTCTTGATAGAGATGAAAATGGATTTCTGGTCATGAAATAGATGTAGTTGTCACTTTTTAAAAAAGGTGTCAGCAGTTTGCTTCAGCGAGTAAGGTGCCAATTCAGTATGGCAGTAAACTTGTGATCTGAGCAATCAATAAAATGCTTCAATAACTTCTGCTTCATTACACTTATAATAAGAGGCTATAGATCCATGGCACATAAAATGTTGATAAAGAGGATATATGGGGATCGACTGTGACAATTTTCTTGAAAGTACAGTAAGTGCAATATTGCCATCTAGAGTTTGTGCATAGGTAATTATTACTGGTATATGTGCGTGTGTGTTGGGGGGGGAGATGACAGTGGAATGAAACAAGTGATATTGAAATACTTGTTTATTTGCTGTCATTTATCCATGACATACTTATCTTCATGGAACATTTCATTTGACTTGGCATAAAGCTGTTTAGGTCAGGATAAAAATTTTCAAATCTGTGTTTTTCTCTAATTCTCTTAGAATTACACTACCAAATGTCAAATATGTCTCTGGCTCAAAATTTGAACTTTCTGCCATGAAAAGTGTTTATTAAATAACTCACTTTAGAAAGAAATTAGAGATGTTTCTTTTTTGCATGATAATTCAGCTATATAGAAACTGCTTTATTGATATCTCAGGTGAGTGTGTTCCAATTAAAAATTATCCCTGTTAATATTAAATGTGCCTTCAAAAATGAGAATTCATTTTTAAAATGGTATTTTAAAATACATATATTTTATTTAAAAACATATTTCATGAAAGGAATTTAGACTTTATGGTTTGAGTAATTAATTATAAATGTTTGGATGAAGGGGGAGTTCCATTCAGGGACTGTCTCAGAATGTCTTCATTTTTATCAGGATATTAAAAATATTTAATATCATTATTTTTTCAATTAATTATTCACTTTATGATATATTTTGAATGAAGTAATATGAAAAAGTTTAAAATCAAGCATTACTATATAATTTCCTTCTCTGAATTGTGACTTCATAATTGAAAATTTTATGACAATCCCAATGTGTTATGTGATAATACAAATTAAACTATGGATATAAGTTAACAATAAAGAAAGTTGACTAATTTGGAAAAAGTTATTCCACTTACCTATTTTTCTACTTATGCAAGTATAGAAAATTTTTATAAGTTTTTAGAACTATGCCTTTAAATTTCACTGAAATGGTTACTTTGGCATTAATATATTAGTAATCCATTTTTTGTAATAACTGTTCACACACAAGTATTTTGTGTTTTCATACATATGCGAATGACTTCTACAATTGTAAAAAATGGGAATAATTATGACATTATTTTCTTTTTTTGAACAAAATTTCATCCACAGGCATCCTAATGTTACATTATCTCTATTTCTATTTAAGATAATTCTTTAGTTAGATAAAAATATTTTGTTTTGAAATTTATAATCATACTGAGTAGAAAATTTTGTATTTTAAATATCCAAATAAATATTGAATTGTTCTGATAAAGTAAGTGAAAGTAGACCTGACAAATTTTCTATAAATTACTCAACCACCTACAGGTATTATTGCCTGTGACTCTTTTGAAATGAGAATAAATTTTATAGAGTTACAGCAGCAAAGTGAAAGAGTGTATTTGATAGATTCCCTGAACGGTTTCAACACCCACAGGTATTATTTGTAAGAAAACAATCATGCCGAGTCGTCAGCTGGTTAGAGAGGGCACAGCATTCTATCTTCACCTGACATCCTATCTGTTCCGTCAACATCCTAGACCCCCTGCCTGCTGCCAGTCCTCCCAAAACAATAATGCTCACTGAGAGGTTTGTGTGAATGGACAAGAATATGAATGTTTTTTTTTTTCTGAAGAACTAAAACTGTATTGAAGTCATGTCTTAGCGGAAGGGAAACCCGGTGACTAGTAGTTTGTATTTGCTATTCAAATTGATCAATGTCAGTGATTGATAGTTAATATCTTTTATTATTAAGAACTCTGACTAATGATTGATAAAATGAGCTTTTTGCATACAAACATTTTGGAAATCATTGCTTTGCTTCCTTTTACTCATACAATGGTTTCTTCTCACCTGTTGTTAGTGTTAGTTTGAATAAATATTAATCTTAAAACAAACTGCTAATTTTTAAGTAATGCAGTTCATCTTTTGCACATATTTTATATATGTATCAAAAGGTATAAATGATTATAACTTTTATTTATTGCTCTTATCAATCAATTTTTCTCAAGTTAACTGTTAGAAAATCAATTTTACATAATTTCCTTAAAAATCTTTGTCTTCTTACATATCTAAAGTATTTTAATTCCTACACATAGCCAGTCATACATGGAAAAATGATAGCAGATTCTGTTTATCTACACTTAATATTATATATTACTGGGAAGTAAATGTTGAAAGTTTCAGAGAAGAGTATTATAGCATGAGTAAAAGGTGCTGGAAAGATCCAAGTCCCTGGCCTTGGCAAACAACAGGTGAGTCACATCTTCTAGAAGCATACAGGTTGTATACCACTTACTTGAAATGCTTGAGACCAGAGTATATTGGGTTTTTGATTTTTTTGAGATTTGGGAATATTTGCATATACACAATGAGATATCTTGGGATGGGATCCAAGTCTAAACATGAAATTCTTATTTCATATACATCACATATACATGGCTTGCAGGTAATTTTATATTTTTAACTTAATATTTTTAGTATGCCTGTGTTCTGACTATACCTAATCACAAGGTCAGGTGTGGCATTTTGCATTGGCGACATCATGCTGACACTCAAAAAGTTTTGGATTTTCAGACTACACATGTCCAACTTGTATTGCCCACAGCACTGTCCTCCTGTAGTTTTACAATTAAAATTAATTAAGATTAAATAAAATGAAAAATTCATCTCTTCAGTCTCATAGGCAGCATTTCAGGGGCTTAATAGCCACATCATTATTGAGAATTGTATTGGACAAAACGAGGAGAAGAAATTAGGTCTGACACCTCAACTTTAATTCTTGCATTAAATACCTTATTCCATGACTAACAAAATGACAAGGGTATTTTTAATATGACCAGGGTTTAAATCAGTCTAAGGTCAGTAGATACCCTAGTCTTAACAATACAAATCAAAACAAAAGTTATGAAAGCAAAACAAAGCCTACGTAGCTTATAATTGATTTGCCACCCAACCATTAGATAGATACTTTCGGATCCTTCAGTGTTTCTCAGGACACTGTGGGTGGGGATAAGGGGGTTCTTGGGATTGTTCTCTTGCAGATGGACCAAGAGTAGGAGGATCATTTTAAGAGAATGAATGTCTGGATTCTCAACTTCCACACATACCTTTTACTGAAATTATTATGCCTGATAATATGTCTGCAATAGAAGTGCATTTCATTTCTGCTTTCCCAAAGCAGACCTCTTCCCTATCTTCAGTCTATGCTGGTGCTTCAGCCTGGGGTGGGAAAACTAACAGGCACCAAAGGAACACTTAGTTGTTGGACTCTGTGCCCTTCTTACTGTTATACATGTGTTTGTCCTAAGGAAGAAGAGGGGTAGAAATACAAAGTTGAGAAGAGAAAGAGAAGATATAAACTTTGTGTTTATTGAAGAAGAGCTTTTCATTAGTTTTCAAAAAATGGATAATGGCTTGATATAAAATTTCTTTGGTATTTAATCTCACTGACTATATTTTTAACAACCTAATTTATATGTTTTTTGTAACATTGCAGGAATTATGTCTTCTGCAACTGTTTTTAAGCTCATGATAACAAATTTTAAGTGCCAGCTTAAAATATTAGTACATGGTTTTGCAAATTCTTTTATAGTATATGAGTAAAATATCTTGTAGTCTTTGTGGTACCAGGAAGGGAAAAGCGATCCTTTGAACCACATGGTCTCTGACTGCAGAGATATGACTTGTCTTGTTATGTTGCTGGGGTCAACAGCTGATTTAACTTGGAAGCTATTGACTACTGTGTTTGGTAAAGAGTGCTCCCAGGGAGCTGTAGCCTTAGCTTGACTTTCCATCATGTTCTCCATTTTCCCCCCGGGCCTAACCTTGCCATCCTGCAACCACTTTAGTGTAGTAATTGTTGACATTTTGGCCCTTCACCTTCTTATTAGTGTCATTATGGTAAGAAACATGCAGCATTAACTGTCCCACCTAAACTATTTTCAGGTGTACAGTCAGTGATTTTAAGAACATTCACATTGTTGTGCCACAGACTTTTAGAACATTTTAGAACACTTCTTGCCCCCCTTTCCTATACCCATGATTGGCAACCACCTTCCTATTTTCTGTTTCTTTGAGTTTGACTACTTTAGATACTTCATGTGAATGGAATCGTTACTTTATTTGCCCTTTAGTGACTGGCTTTTTGCAGTTAGCATAACATGCCTGAAGTTCATCTATGTTGGAACTTTTGACACAATTTCCCTTCTTTTTTATGGCTAATTTTTCATTGTATGTATATACTACATTTTCTTTATGCATTTATCTGTTGGTGGACATCTGGGTTGCTTCCACCTCTAGGCTATTGTGAGATAGTGCTGTGATGAACATAAATATGCAAATTCTTTTCAAGATTCTCTTTGAATATATACCCAGAAGTGTGGTTACTAGATCATATGGTAATTCTATGTAATTTTTTGAGGAAATTCCATATGGATTTCTGTAACGAATGCACTGTTTGGTATTCCTACCAAGTATGCACAAGGGTTCTAATTTCTCCATATCTTGGCCAATGTTATTTTCTGTTCTTTTAATGATGACTATCATAAAGTGTGAGAAGTGATATCTCATTGTTATTTTGACTTGCATCCCTCTTATGATCACAGATATGGAACATCTTTTCATATGCTTGTTTGCCATTCATATAATTTCTTTGGGGAATTATGTGTGGGTTTTTTGGTTTTATTTTTGTTATTCAGAAATGTGAGTACAAATATTTTCCCCCATTCCAAACATTGCCTTTTCACTGTGTTGGTTGTTACCATTGACATGAAGTTTTAAAGTTACATCATTTCCTTTGGCCATTTTTGCCCTTACTGCCTGTACTTTTGTTATCATAACCAAGAAATCACTGCCAAATCAACATGCTGAAGCTTTAACCCCAAGTTTTCTTCTAGACGTTTAATAATTTCAGGTGTTACACTTCAGTCTTTAATCCATTTTGAGTTAACTTTTTTATCTATCTATCTATCTATCTATCGATCACAAAATGATGGTCTAATTTTATTCTATAACATGTGGATATTTGGTTTCCCCAATATCGTTTATTGAAAAGACTGTTCTTTGCCCATTATGTAATCTTGACACCTTTGTTGAAGATTTGATCACATATGCAAGAACATATTAGATTTCTATTCTGCTCCATTAGTCTAAATATATATCTTCATGCTAGTCTCACACAGAGGTGGAATTCAGACAGCTTGTTCCCTAGATCTTCCAGGTAGATGCCAGTGGATTTGAGGAAATTAGTACCAATTGATACAGTCCTGGCATTGCAGTGTACAGTGGGGTTTTTGCTCAGATCTATCAGTGTATGAGCTAGGTATTGAGGATGGTGGTATATGCACCTGTCTGAAGTACAGCAATACGGATAGAATACTCAAGATACTGTGAGTGGATATGAATTACTCTGAAGATTATAATACCAACATCAATAGTCCCAATTTTGCAAGGCACACACAAAACTTCCCCCAGAAGGTGTGTTTCTTGGGTGTGTGCCTGAGGTTTCTAGTACTGTTAGCTATGAAGTACAGGGGGGTACTTCCACAGGTCAAGTCTGGATTTTATGGACTGCTGCTGGTGGTAGCCCCAAAAGTTGAGGGGAACCCCTCTGGGTCATGTAGAAATGGTGAGTACATCTCCAGGACCTGTGCCTAAAACTCCCATAGTTGCAGGATGCAGGTGGTCTGCCCTCTACCCTGCAGTTGCCCTGACTCTTGTCCTTGTTGCTTCTGGTAGCAGTGAACAGAAATCAGCTGTATGACTCTGAATAGCTAAGTCCATTGCTCTTCTTGGACAGGGGAGGGGAGGGAGGCAGTGTGGTATCCCTTCTCAGAGCCAACAGTTGTTGAGATCCCACCCAGCTCCACAGGCTGGAAACTCAGTGGGGTACCATGAAATTCTCCCTCAATTGAAGCTGTTGGTGGTGGGTTGCAGAGCAACTTCTCATCTTAACTTGGCAAGATGGTGACTTCCAGTAGGTAGTGGCTGGGTTGTGTGGCCAGCTGCAGAAGTGTATCTGTCGTATTTACTGGGACACACTGTCTCATGGAGTGTGTTTTGTTCTGTCACTTCTCCAATGAACAATTCTGTCAATTAGTCCCATGGAGATGTAGTCCTTCTGTGGTTTTCCTTGTATACTTCTGTGGCTGAAGTCAGTGAGGTTTCTGACTATTCAGCCATCTTGAATCCAGGTCTGTGTTTTTATAACCAATTTCTACTTTTTTTAATTTTAATTTTTAATTAATTGTTGTTTCAATGTGACTTGTAAATAAATTTCTAAGAACATAATGATATTCCCTCTTCTCTTCCTCCCTTGCAGCCTTTTTCTTCTCCCTTTCTTTCTTTTTTTTTTTTTTCTGGTTTTTGAGATAATATATTTTAAATTCACATTATAGTAAAAAGGCTTCATAATTCACTTAATAAGAAGCAAAAATAGCACAGTTTAGTGAGAATATAGACAGTGGCTATCTATTTTTTACTGTGTAACAGAACATAATCTGTAATTTGAACTATGAAAACTTCCTGTATTTGTTTTAATTCTCAGAATGTGATAGAAATTAATGTTCTATGTTTTTTCTGCTTTGTTGGTTGAAGTGCTCTTAAATATCAGTTTGCTCAACTAGTGAATAATGTTATTCAAGTATTCTCTTACCCTTGTTGTAATCATGGATTTGTCTGTTTCCTCTTTTTAGTTATATCAGTGTCTTCTATTTGTTTTTAAAGGTTTATATATTTATTTTTATTTGAAAGTCAGGGTGATGGAGAGAGCAGGAGAGACATAGAAACAGATCTTTCATGGGCTGGTTCACTCCCTAAAGGGATACAGTGAGCAGGGCTGGGTCATGCCAAAGCTATGAATGAGGAACATCATCTGGATCTCCCATTGGATATTAGGGACCCAGCACTTGTGCCACTCTATCAGCATATCATGCATTTTTAGAAGCTCACTTTTTAAGTCATCTACATTTAGGATTGTTATATTTTCATAATTCATTGACTTTTAAGAATGTCAATATAAAATGTTCCTCTTTCTTACTGGTAGTAGTCTTTGTTTTAAAGGCTATTTTGCTTTATATTAATAGAGCTAATCCAATTTTCTATTCACAAATATTATCATGAAAATTGCCTTCCACATTTTTAACTTATGGCTGTCTTTGTCTTTCTTGTGGAAAGGATATATATGTGTCTTGTACTTCCTCTTACTTTTAATTGGCATGTTTAGACCATTTACATTTATTATTTACTTATATGATTTAGTACAAGTGCTCTATATTGCCATTTGTCTCCCTTGTTCTTTGTTTCCTCAAAAGGATAAATCATTTTTTATCATTCTTTTGAATGAAATATACATTATCTTAGTTGTTTCATTTTTATCTCTACCACAAGTATGCTAGCTATATCTATTTGTTTTGTTTTATGTGTGTGAGTATATGTATAATTGCCATAGGATGTATATGATACATATTTAGCTTTTCATAACCCATTTGGCTAATATTTATTATTTGATTTTATGTGAGAAGCATATAATATATTCCTAGTTATCCACTAGGAATAATTGCCATCTTATTGCCATCTATTTTATTATTACATATATTATTATACTCTAAAAGTAGTAATATTCTACTTTTATTTACAAAGTTGGCTTTTAACAATGTTTTAAAATGAGAAAAAATGTCTTTTATGTATTTGCATACTTCAGGGCTTTACACTTTATTCCTTAATAAATCTAAGTTTCCACCTGGATTGTTCTACTTTTGCCTGAAGAGCATCCTTTACAATCAAAACAAAAATTTGTTAATTTTTTTGTCAGTGAAAGTCTTCATTTCATTATTGAAAGATATTTCATTGGGTTTAAAATCTATGTACTATGTCAATAGATTCCCTCCATCCCCCAGATTTTAAAAGTATTTTTCTATTGTGGCATACACGTTTCTGATGTGATATTGGATGCTGTTTTTACTTTATTTTTATGAACTTTATGTTGAGTTAACAATATCCATATGAGGTTTTTTTATGATGCTTTCAAGAGTCCATATGTATCTTTGTCATTTGATCATGATGTGCCTCTTGTGTTTTTATTGAGGGTGTTTATCTGGCTGAAATATGTTGAGCTTCTTGGATATGTTGAGTTCTGTTCTCTGCCAATTTTTTTACCTTAATTTCATGAAATAGTTTTTCTATTCCTATCCTCTCTTTCCTGTTTTTCAGAAATCCAGCTGCACACATGTTAGTTTGCTTTTTTTTCCCCCAGTACTTTATCTCTGTGTGCTTCATTCTGTATTGTTTCTGTGGTAACCACCAGCCTGAGCTGGAGCATGAGTCATTTCCAATTCTGAAAGAAGTCATTAGCGAATAAATCTGCCTCGATAGCAGTTAACCTGGAATTAGGCATTTAATTTCAGAATTTCAAATATAAAAGGGAATTATAGTCTAAATACAAATATTGTCTTTCCTCTTATATACCCCAGGCTTGCTCCATAAATATTCCATTGTTAAGACTACCCCATCAGTTCAGATTTATTTCATCTCATTGTTTAATATTAGACTCTTCTCTTAAGTCAAATTATTCTAATCACTCTCCAGTGATTATACAATATTTTTTCTTAGCTTTGTGTTTCTCACAGTCCTGTATGGAATAAGAATGTACATCTCCTTTTTCTTTATTTTAAATTAATGAAATATTCCAGACATAAAAGATAAGTACAAACATTTGTGTAGCCTAGATCCAATCTGTCATATTCTTCCTTCAGTTTTTTTAAGGAAATAAAGCCTTCTTGTAAGATGAGACTATTATCATGGGTATCAAGGAATATTATATGTTTTGTATTATATATAGGTAATTGTTGCTTTTTTCATAATTTAAATGACATAAAATTCATTTTGCATTGCAACATTATATTTATTATTTGTATTTATGCTGATTCAGAATCTGTTATGCATTTTTTAACTGCTAGAGTATTTCGTTGAATGACTATACTATAATTACTTATCCATTTACTTGTTGGCAAACATTTGGTTCATTTCCAGATTGCTGTTACAAACTGTGTTTCTACAGATATTTGTGTATACTACTTCTTATGTCTATGTATTAAGATTTCTCCAGGGTATACACCTAGAAGTAAGAGTTGTGAAAATAGTGTCATTATCTTTTTTGGCTATTATGTATTAACATTGCATAACTATTGTATTAGTTTACACTTTTCCCAACAGTTGATATGATTCCCATTTGTTCTAATTTTTCCCACACATACATACATACATACATACGTGCAAATGTTCTGTGATTTCTTTGTCTAATAATAGTTAATGGTATGTATGAGCAATGCTATTGGAATCAACTAGGGTAATGTCATACTGTACTTAATAACCTTTCTCCTATTGTGTTACAATTACATTATTTGTTTCCTTATAATTTGCATAAATTATTTATTTAGGACAATGACTCAATGTAAATTATTGTCTATATGACTATATGGAATTCTTGATAAGTCTTTTAAGAAGGCTGAATTGATATAACTATTTCAGGATCATGTATATTGTTTTAACATGATAGTTTAAATATTTTATGACAGCCATTAGGACACCACATGGG
This sequence comes from Oryctolagus cuniculus, assembly GCF_964237555.1. Classification (NCBI taxonomy): domain Eukaryota; kingdom Metazoa; phylum Chordata; class Mammalia; order Lagomorpha; family Leporidae; genus Oryctolagus; species Oryctolagus cuniculus. The sequence continues at coordinate 34,768,028 of NC_091432.1, forward strand.
ATGCCTACATCCCATATTGGAGTACCTGGGTTCAAGTCCTGATTCTGCTCCCAGTTCCAGGTTTCTGCTAATGTATATCTTTGGAGGAAGCAGGTGATGGCTAAAGTGCTTAGGTCTCTGCCATCCATGTGGGAGAACTGCTTTTAGTTACTGGATCCTGGAATTGGCCTGGCCACACTTTGGCTATTTTAGTTATATGTGGAGTGAATCGGCAGTTGGGAGATTTCCCTCTTTCTCTCTCACTCTCACCCTGCCTTTCAAGCAAATATAGCTAGTTAATTGAAATATATAAACATTTCCTTATTTTGATTAATCCTAATTATATTACTTTCAAGATTAATCATTAATCATATACCTGTAATTAACCAACTACCTTTGTATGGGTTGAATATTTGTGTCTCCTCCCAAATTAATATGGTAAAGCCTCAACCTCCTGTGTTACTATATTTTGAGATAGGGCCTTTATGGAAATAATGAAGGTTAAATGAAGCCAAAATGGTAAGGCTATGATCTAGTAGCATTAGTATCCATATAAGAAGAGATACTAGAGCTTCCTTTCTCCCTTTCTCGTGGGAGAACACAGCTATCTCCAAGCCAGGAAGACCTGAAGAGACTCATCCCCAGAACTTGACTGTGGGGACACTTTGAGCTTGCCTTCCATCTTCAGAATGGTGAGAAAATAAGTTTCTGTTGTTAAACTGCACAGTGTATGGTATTTTGTTATAGTAGCTTGAGCTAAGAGTTTTTTAAACTAAGAATTAGAATATTACTGTAACTAAATGAGTAGAAACACTGTTGGAACTGGGTAATGGCAGTATCTAGAAGAGTTTTGAGACAATGCTCAAAATATTGAGATTATGAGTGGTTCTGGTGTGTCAAGTGGAAATGAGTAAGATGATATTGGAAACTGGATGAAAGGTGATCTTTGTTTGAGGTGGTGAAATTTTTGTGGCACTATGTTCTAGTGTTTTGTAGAAGGTAGAAATTTCCAGTGACAAAATTTGATATTAAGCTGAGGAGATTTATCAGCAAAGTGTTGGGAAGAGTCCTAGTTCCTCCTGACTGTTTACAGTAAAATGTAAAAAAAAAAAGAGAGATTTATAGAAGAAAGAACTTTTAAGCAAAAAAGAAATAAGCTTGAATAATTGGAAAATTTCCAGTCTTTCCATATGGACAGAAAGAGAGAGAGAGAGAGAGAGAGAGAGATCCTGTCCTGAAGAGATCACTAAGGATTTGGCTGAGCAACCATTTGATAAAGAGATTATGACTATGACTCAGCAACTTAATCAGCCATCTCAGCAGAGTTTGGGAATAAAGATGGAGCCATACCAATAGAGACAATGCCAAAAAAAGGGACAGAGTAAGTGAGACAGAGTTAAGGAAGGTTGTTAGGCTTCTTCTTGTTGTTGTTTTTTAAAAGATTTATTTATTTATTTCAAAGTCAGAGTTACACAGATACACACAGAGAGAAGGAGAGACAGAGAGAGAGAGAGGTCTTCCATCTTCTGGTTCACTCCCCAATTGGCTACAGTGGGCTGGAGCTGCACCAATCCTAAGCCAGGAGCCAAGAGCTTCTTCTGGGTCTCCCACACAGGTGCAGGAGACCAAGAACTTGGTCCATCTTCTGCTGCTTTCCCAGGCCACAGCTGTATTGGAAGTGGAGCAGCCAGGACTTGAACTGGCGCCCATATGGGATGCCTGGTGGCATAGGCTTTAGCCACTATGCCACAGAGCCTGCCCTGGCTTTTTGGGTTTTATAAGAAAAGGCCATTAAGCTCTTCTTCTAGGAATATGTACTGTCCTGAGGAAAAAGGGAGAAGGATCCACAAAGGCAATTCAGAGATCATTAGAGCTGCCACTCCCAGCACAGGCCCAGAGTACACAGACCCAGAGATCAAGAGTGTTTTGGCCTCAAAGTAGGGTGGAAAGAAAAGGGCCAGAGCTATGAGCACATCACTGGGCCTAGAAAGTGGAGTCTCTAACCAAAGAGGATTGTTTTTGAGCCTTAAGATTTAATGGAATTTGCCTTGCTAGGTTTTGGACTTGCTTGGGATACATGATCACTTCTGAGTTTTTTCCCTTTGGAATGGGAATATCTGAATGTCGCCTGACCACCATTGCATATTGGAAGTACATAATTTGTCCAGTTTCACAGGTTCACAGCTCAGAGGAATTTTCCTTCAGGATGAACTGTATTCCATGTCTTAGTCATATCTGATTTACATTATATTTAGTTGAAACTTTAGAAGTAATGCTGCAATGCAATGAATTGTGACTTTTGGGACTGTTGGAATGGAATGAATTTATTTTGTATGTGGGAAAGACATGACTTTTTGGGAGGCAAGAATGGAATTTCACAGACTTAGTGTTTGTGTATTCCCTACCTCCCAAATTCATATGTTGAAATCCCTATCCCTAATGTGACTGTATTTGGAGATAGGACCTTTATGGGAGTAATTAAGGTTAAATGTGGACACCATAGTAGGGCCCTGACCCTGTAGTGTTAATGTCATTAAAAGAAGAGCCACTATAGAGCCTTCTATCTTTGCTTCTTTTCTTCACTCCAACCTCCCTTTTCTCTATCCCTGTCTCTGTCTCTGTCTCTGTCTCTGTCTCTGTGTCTATGTCTGTGTTTTTCTCTGTCTCCCATGTGAGGAGAAGGCAGTCAGCTGAGAGCTGGGAAGAGATCTCTCATGAGACCTGGAGTAGGCTGACCTGCTTATATCAGACCTCCAGCCCTCTGAGGCAATGAGAACTTGTTGCTTAAGTCACCCAATCGATGCAATTCTCTTATGGAACCTTGGGCTAATAAATACAATTTTCTTGCTCAAATGCTCCTTTATACAAAATAGGTTTTTAAACATCAACAAAAAAATCATAGCTACATAAATCTCTAAAACATTCATCTGTGTTACATAAAATTTTAACAAAATACAAAGTGTGATTATAGCATAACATATCTTATTTAAAAAGCAAACAGTCATCAGAAACTACACAGCCTCTACATAGTACGTAGCCTGCAATCTTAGGTTAATTTAATAATACTGCCTCCCTCACGACCATTCTGGCTTTTTCTTAATTGCGTTCTTTTTGAATTTCATCAGTGATGACATTTTCATTGTTGTAAGGTGAATTTAAATTTTTGAAAATACAGAAAGCCGTTGTTGTCAAATCTGATGAAAAACAGTGTAAAGCACCACAAATCATTTCATTAAGAGCATACTTTGAGGCTAAGGAGACACTACGAATTTAATTCCTAGATAAATGTCACCCATTATTTGTTTCAGAGCATTTTCCACATGCTTCAACAGTTATATATATGAATCTTTATTGACAATTTTATATTATATTGAGTTTTATATGAACAATGCTATTTATGTCAAAGAAACAAAATTATCTTTGGTGATTTTTTTTTGTAGATTTATTTATTTGAAAGAATGACAGAGGAAGGTGGTGGGAGAGGAGGGGGAAGGGAGAGAGAGAGCTCAAAATGAGAGACCTTGTTTGCTGGTTCACTCCCCAATTGCTGCAACAGCTGGGTCTGGACCAGGCTAAATGCAGGAACCTGCAACTTCAACTCAGTCTCCCACATGGCTGGCAGGGGTCTACGACTTTAGTCATCTTTTGCTGTTTTCCCGGGCACATTAGCAGGGAGCTGGATAAGAAGCAGAGTAGCTGGAACTCCAACTGGTGGGATGCCAGCATCCCAAGAGGCACCACAATTTTGCACCACTGCACCACCCTTCATTGGTGATTTTGACCTGGATTTCTTAGAGTAAAGGGTACTAGTATCAAGTCTTTCCTCTTTATATTCACTCAAAATTCATGGAATATCTTCAGAGCAGCTTTTTTTTTTTTTCATTTTTTGTCCAAGCCAGTATTTGTTGCTGCTTAAGAATATGGATGCTAGAGTTGTATTGCCTGGGTTTAAGTCCAAACTATACTGTTTAATTGATTTGAAGGCATTGGACAAGTTAGTTAACCTCTCTTTTTGCTTTTGTCATCTGTAAAGTGGAGCTAGTGATAGGGTTGTTGTGAAATAACATCTGTGGGGGCCAGCACTGTGGCATAGTAGACTAAAGCCTCTGCCTGCCATGCTGGCATCCCATATGGGTGCTGGTTCAAGTCCTGGCTGCTCCTCTTCCAATCCAGCTCTCTGCTATGGCCTGGGAAAGCAGTGGAAGATGGCCCAAGTGCTTAGGCCCCTGCACCTGTGTGGGAGATCTTGAAGAAGCTCCTGGATCCTGGCTTCGGATGGCCAGCTCTGGCCATTGTGGCCATTTGGCAGTGAACCAGAGGATGGATGACATTTCTCTCTATCTGTAACTCTGCCTCTCAAATTAATAAATCTTTAAAATAACAAAAGAAATAACATCTGAAAACACTTAAAAATGAATGATCTCTGAAACTGGTAACATTTCTGGGTTCTTGGCACATAGTGAACAACAGATATTAGCTGCTATTTTTATTCTTATGATATCATCATCTCTTCTTTTATCCAACCAGTTGCCTTCTTTGTCAAGCATAGCACTCTTATTCTTAGTTGCATTCAGTGCATATTTGTCGATAAAACAATGAAAGAGTGAAAATCATTGTTCAAATTTTTATAAGTCAGATTTTTTACTAAATTTAACTTCTTGTCATTTCTTCCAATTATCAGTTTGTAGGCACTAAATACCATAACTTCAGCATTGTCTGACCTAAGTGGATTCTAAGCTTAAGAGCATCAGAATCACATAGGTACCATTCTGTTTTATTCAGGTTCAGAATATCTGGGCCACGATCAGGAGTCTAGTTTATTAAAAATATTTCCTTTGTGGGCATTTGGCACAGAGGTTCGGGTACTACTTGGGGTGCTGCATCCCATATGTCTGGGTTTGAGTCCTGGTTCCACTTCTGATTCTGGTTTCTTGCTGAGGCACACCCTGGGAGGCATGATTATGATTCTTGTCACCCATGTGGGAGACCCACACTGAGCTCTGGGCTCGTGGTTTTGTTCTGGCCCAGCCTCAGCCAGAACAGCCTCAGCTGTTTCTGGGCATTTGGGAAGTGAACCAGTAAACGGTAGCTCTCTCTCTGCCCATCTCTGTCTTTCAAATAAATAAGTAAATATAAATAAATAAATAAATAAATAAATAAATAAATAAATAGTGCTCCAGAGATGATTCTGTTATTCAGCTAGGCTGAAGTATCACGAGAATCTTCTCTATGCTCTTAATGAACTTTTTGAGATAATTTTCTTCTTTTTAAAAAGATTATTTGTTTATTTCAAAGGCAGATTTACAGAATGAGAGGGAGAGACAAACAGAGATCTTCTGTCTGCTGATTCACTCCCTAAATGACCACAGCAGCCAGAACTAGGCCAGGCTGAAGCCAGGAGCCGCAAATGTGGCAGGGGCATTTTCCACTGCTTTCTTAGGAGCATTAGTGGGGAGCTGTATCTGAAGTGATGTAGCCTGGACTTGAACTGGCACCCGTATGGGATGCCCACGTGGCAGGCAGCAGCTTAACCTACTGTGCCACAGTAGCAGTCCCCTGAGATATGTTTTTAAGAGTCTACTTTTTGATGTTATCTCTTCCAGCTTCTTCTACAAGTCATATATTGTTTTACAGATTTTATTCACCTGCAGATAATTTTTTAAATTAAATTTATTCTAAAATTTTTACTCTTTTTTTAAACTGTTATTTTTGTTTTTACTATAAGCATTTATTTTCAGTGTAAGCTTTGTGGTGTGTGCCTGGGTATGTGTGAGTCTAGCGCTATCTCAGGCGTGGCTGACCAGCCTTCAGAGCACGGTTGCCCCGGTCAAAGCCTGTTTAGACTTGTCCTTGCTATGATCACTCCTTCTGCACTTCTTCCAGCCATGCATGAGAATCAGCACCACTACTTAAAAGCAGCACCTTCCATCTGAAATTGAGATTTGATTGTTGTTTTCATCCTTGTTTATACTCCTGTGGAACTGTGGCCTTTTTGCTTGTTTTATATTGTGCCTTTTTGCTTGTTTTATATTGTGGTTAGTTGTGCATTAAGCCTGTGAATATAGAGTGGACTAAAATTATGTTTTTGCAAAAATTAAAGAAAAAAGGAAGGGAAGAGGGAGATTGAAGGAAGGAAGGAGGCAGGGAGCAAAGTATGGTTATGTTAAATGGTACCTATGAAATAAATGAAATATCTTCTCTTTATATTAATAAAAAGTAAAAAAAAATCTGCTATCCAATTGCAGCAAAATTGTCTCAGTTCACCAAATTTTACTAAAAATCAGGACTTGCCCATATAATTGGGATGTTTTACAGATTCTTTAACATTGAAAGTCAGAATATGGGGTTGAAGCATGAATACTTTTCAGAGAGTGAATTTCTAATCCTCTCCAAACCATCATCTATGTGACATTTAGCTGTTACATCGTCTCTCATTGTAACTCCTTTTCCTTTCAAAGAAGTACATTTATGCTGATACTATAAAAAAGTAGAATTTAGTTCTTGAAGCCCTCTGCAAATGTCATTGGACATTGGATGGTAAATGTAACCCAGATAGCATAATGTCAGGAAAAATAAAAATCAAAGCAACTTTCTAATGACAATAGCTTTTAAAAAGTTCTATCTATTTAAAGAAAACAGCATTTAGTTACATTTAGGTAGAAACATAGAAAGCAGAATTTGATACTGTTTCTAGTGATAGCATCTGGATGTTTTCTTTCGGAGATATTTCTGGTTTCTTATTGTATGACTAATTTGTAGATGGATTATATGAACTGCATATATTATTATTATTATTATGTATTATTTCCTTTGTATTCATATATACTCTATTCATTTGTGACCTTACTTAATAAGGTTTCCAAAAATCTACTTGACTTATTTATAACTGTCTAGATCAGAAAATGTAAGAACTCTTAAACTGACTTAAACACATTTTCAAGTCCATATATTTCAGCTTATATTTACAAACAAGCCTAACTATTATCAAATGTGCAAAGCAGCACAAACCAAAAGTAAAGACATTGAACTCACGTCTTACTATAGTTTCTTTATCTCCTAGAAAGAGTTGCTTACTTTCACGTCTGTGAAATGTTAACATTTGAGTGTGGTCCTACCCCCTTTTCTGTTCCCTCCCTCTCCATGTTGTAGGCTTAGATGGGGGGCAGGAGAAGCAAGTTGCCTCAGTAGGGTGGATTCTCAACCCTTCTCTGAATCTTAGGCCAACTGATAAACATGTTTGTTGAAATAAAATTAACTTGTAATGTTAATTACAAAAAAAATTAGATATCAATTATTCAGGAAGAAAAGGAACTGATTTATGCTTTGGAAGGACCTTTGTAAGAACCACTCTGCCTTCTCTAAGGGTGAAAGCAGGAAATCAGCAGTCTAGGCCCTCAGCATGAGGTTCAAGGGAAGGAAAATGGGCTATGTCTTTTAAAGCCTAAGCCACACACAATCTCTGTTCCCTACTGGGAAATCTAGGTCTTAGAGTGACCACACCGTCTGGGTTTATGTGAGGTAAATATTGGAATGGCTGATTTCTTCTGCATGAAACTTGAAGCATCTGCCTTGAGATTGTGACATCCGGGTGCCTTGACTGATGTGGTCTAAGAATACCCAGGTGGGCCAGCGCTGTGGCAGAGCAGGTTAAAGCCCTGGCCTGCAGCCAGCATCCCAGATGAGCACCGGTTTGAGTCCTGACTGCTCTACTTCTGATCCAGCTTCCTGCTAATGAGCCTGGGAAAGCAGAGGAGGATGGCTTGGGCCCCTGCACCCACGTGGGAGACCCGAAACTGTTGTTTCCTAGCTTCAAATTGGCTCAGTTCCAGCCACTGGGGGAGTGAACCATTGGATGGAAGACCTCTCTTTTCTCTATCTCTACCTCTCTCTGTAATTCTTTCAAATGAATAAAATAATCTTTTTTTTTAAAGTCCCAATTTTTTAAAAAAAGAATACCTAGGGTTTTTTTTTTTTTGTAAGTTTAATTTAATTTTTTTAAGGGAGTGAGGGAGGAAGAGAGAGAGAGAGAGAGAGAGAGAATCTTCTATCTGCTGGTCACTCACCATTCATCTACTTGATCTGTCCCTTTTATAAATGGATTCTGTCCACAACTGTAGTGGAGCAAGTCCAAGTATTTCTTAAGGGTGTTAAGTAGCATTTTAACTTATCTATAGAGTCTACAATCTGAATTCAAGTAGTACAGGCTTTATTGCATAACTTCACACCAAAGTTTTTCTATCTATGTATTATAAATCAACAATTGATTTTAAACTTTCCAGGTCCTAAACAGTAGGAGATATGTATATCTAATTCTGTGTCAATCATCTAATTGTGTATATCTTCTACAATCTCATGAAATCAGAGGGAAATAATATTGATACTCACATTTATAGTTGCTACCTCTTTATGCCTAGATTAGAAGCGATTTCACTGTTTTTCTGCGATTCTTCTCTTTTGAAGTTTCTTGGTGTCCTTTCCTATTAATACTTCTTAGTAGGGACTATCTCATTGCATTAGTGAAGCTGTGCTAACGACTCTAATTGCTAAAGGGACTGGGTCAGGAACTCCACCACTTTCTGCCCGAGATGTTCCTTGGCTCTGCATGGCAGAAGTATGGGACAGGCAGCTTTGTCAAACCACAGATAAGTCTCTGTGACACTCTGCTCTCCCAGAGCATTAACTGCCTATTTGCCTTAAGCTTATGAAACTAATAAAGGGTGCTCCAGAATGTCTTTGCAGAACAAAACTGGCCTCTCTAAAAGGAGACTTGCTGTTTTTGTTTTAGTCTGAGAAGTCGCTGATAAGTTTTAAATGACAGTTAAAAGATTTTAAAATTTTGGCTAAATGTGGACTTTCTAAGTACATGTATGCACAACATACATGTATACATTATGCATGCATATCTCATAGCTATAAAATATACAGAATAATATCTAATTACAATACCAGTTTCGACAGAAATTTATATTTTAGTTGCTTACACTTTTGAATTTGCTTAAATTTAATTTTTTAAAATATGGAAATTTTAACCCTATTTTGGTTATGAACTTGATTAAAGAACTCACCCACATTCATATTTATACATCAGTCAAATAAATAACCTAAAATGACCTGTTTAACTTTGACTTATATGACATCAATATTTTAAAATATTAAATATATAAAAATATTAACTTGTTCCATATTTATTTACAAAAGTATTTATATTCATTTGTTTCTTATATTAGTTCAATTATTAAAGGCAAAAAGCATAAATTACCCTAAATTAGCATGTGTTTTAGCTACATTTTAGAACAAATAATCTCTTTCCTTAGGGAACTAAAATGATAAAAACACATTTCCTTTATCTTATTTGTAACCTGTAATTTCTGAAGACCAATTTAAGGTATATTGTCTCTTCAAATGAGATTAAATTAGACCTCAGTCATCTGTTTCCTGTCACTTCCTATTATTTTATACTTGTTCATCAATCCTTTGGGGAAATCAATGACTGTGTGACTCTGATTAGCATAATGCTCAGTGAGGGCGTGGTCAGAAGGCGCTCATCACCACACTGTTGTTCTTACCAATCTCTGGTTCACTGTTATTCCCACTGGATCCTGCCCCAGAATAGCAGAATGAATGTGTCTCTTAAAAAACATAATTTAAAAATTTTTAAATGTTTAAACCTACTTTTATATAACAGATTTTGAAATGTAGTTTTTGTTGTTCATTATTTTATGCCTCATCCACAAAATTTCTTATAGTTGAAGTATTAATTAATGTTGCAGGATTTTCACTTCAGTAACTCCATGTGCAGATGACCTCATTTTAAAATGGTCTTGGGGATTATATATATACACATTTCTAATTATGGAGACGTACTGTTTGCAATAGTAGAAAGAATCAAGTCCCCATGTGGTCACCTGGTGACCTTATTTTGTTGAAAACAGCTCTTCTTTTCCACAATGAATTAGTATTTTTAGCTCATTTTTGAAATATAGATTTTCTACCTTAAGTGACTAAATATCACTGAAATAAAAATCACTGAAATTTTAAAGTATAAAGTGAAAATCTCCTCACCAAAATTATTCCTCAGCAATAAATGGTATTAATAATACTTTCTAGGCATTTATGTATACATATTCATATATATATATATCTTCATACACAAAACATAATTCATATTCTTTTTTTGCAAGTAATCTTTTGTGTCTTATTTTATTATTTACTCTACCATAGACCTATTTCAATGTCATTACATAGAAAATGACCACTTTTAATGAACGTGTATTTTACTGTGTTAGGCTTTTGGGAATAGAATAACTTCTTTAGATAGACGTAGGAGCCATTCAGCCATTAAAATCCAATTTTCACTTTACTATTGATAAGGCTAACTTTAGGTAGATAGTTTTTTTTTTTTTTTTTTTTTTTTTTTGACAGGCAGAGTGGACAGTGAGAGAGAGAGACAGAGAGAAAGGTCTTCCTTTTGCCGTTGGTTCACCCTCCAATGGCCGCTGCGGCCAGCGCTCTGTGGCCGGCGCATCACGCTGATCCGAAGCCAGGAGCCAGGTGCTTCTCCTGGTCTCCCATGTGGGTGCAGGGTCCAAGTACTTGGGCCATCCTCCACTGAATTCCCAGGCAATGGCAGAGAGCAGGCCTGGAAGAGGGGCAACCAGGACAGAATCCGGCACCCGGACCGGGACTAGAACCCGGTGTGCCAGCGCGGCAAGGTGGAGGATTAGCCTATTGAGCCAGGGAGCCGGCCAGGTAGATAGTTTTGACATGAGATTGGAATTTACCTACTCAGTTCAAAGTGGAAAAACTGAAGAACTGTATGTCTTCCCTGGAGAACAGCAAATAATTGTCCTGTCAGAGAAAGAAAAGCATTCCAATGGGAGTTGGGGGGGGGGGATTGGAGCGAGAGAGAGAGACAGAGAGACAGAGAGACAGAGAGATATATGAGTTGGTGATTTATATAGACAGTGACCTTATCAATGAGCATTATCTGTGCCCTGCTCATCCGATAGCAAAGGACGAATAAGGGGTAGAAAGACTGGCGGTTCTTCCTGGGAGGGTAGAGGCGTTTAGTAGTGTTCCCTCTTCACCTGGTACAAGTTGAACACATCTTACATAATAGTTATACATAACTACTGTTGGACGTGGAGGTTACTGTGAACTTCCACTACAATGAACAATGCTGTGCTTGACTTGATATTCTTATACAATTTTGCATATGCCTGCTAGTAACACTGAGCATGAATTCCTAGAATTAGAATTATTGAAACAAATAGTATACATGTTTAATTTCCATCAAATATTGATTAATAGCTCAAAAAGAAATTTGAGCTCACCTCCATTGTATCCAAAAGAAGAATTCATGTGCCATTTTCATGCATCTTCGCTTTCATTCAGCTGTATCAGCCTGATAAATGAAAAGTTCTCTCTCCTAAAAACATCTGTTGATTATTAGTGAAGATGAATATATTTCTGTGTGTCTATTGGTCATTTGTATTTCTTTTATAATTCAATCATTCATATCTTTGTCCAAGTAGCTATATCCATCTTTCTCTTACTGAGTTCTTAGTATTCTTTATGGGTTTGGTATATTTAAATTTCCTGTCATTTAGAAATGTAATACATTTAACCCTAAGTTGTCATTTGTCTCTTGCATTTCCTATTATCCTTTGATATATAGTATTTAAATTTCTATTTAATCACCTCTGACACTTTTCAAAAAGTTTTTTAATCATGCTAAGCAAATTTCCACATTCTAACAGTATAATCCCTACACGATATTTTTATTTTTTAGATTTATATCTGGAATTTATATAGCATTTATTTCTACAGTTTTGCCGAGAGTATAAATGCTCACACATGAACACTATGAAAATTGATTCAATTATTTATGTTGTAGAACTTCTAAAAGTATTAGTTAACTGTTTACCTGATTTTTTTGTTTGTTTGTTTGTTTTGTTTTGGACAGGCAGAGTGGACAGTGAGAGAGAGAGACAGAGAGAAAGGTCTTCCTTTACTGTTGGTTCACCCTCCAATGGCCGCCGCGGCCGGCGTACCGTGCCGATCCGAAGCCAGGAGCCAGGAGCTTCCTCCGGGTCTCCTGTGGGGTGCAGGGTCCGAGCACTTGGGCCATCCTCCACTGCACTCCCTGGCCACAGCAGAGAGCTGGCCTGGAAGAGGGGCAACTGGGACAGAATCCGGCACCCCAACCGGGACTAGAACCCGGTGTGCCGGCGCCGCAAGGTGGAGGATTAGCCTAGTAAGCCGCGGTGCCGGTCTGTTTACCTGTTTTTAAGCTCATAAATGAGTTTAAGTTTTCCATCAGACTTTGTATTGAATTTAATCTATATACACCTATCAGATTCCACATTATGAATTCCTGATACAGAAAATACAGAAGGAAAACTGTTTCATTTGACACCATGTATGCAGCAGGCTTTAACAATATTGAAAGTAATTGTTCAATTTTATTTTTTTAGATTAAAAAACAAAGTTTCTAGATATGTCTATAATTAGTTAACACATGAGAGATTGATCCAGGAAGCATGTTTAACTCATATCATATTGAAATTACCTCCAAAAAACTAATGACTTTGAACTTAAAACAATGGAAGTGGGAATGGGGAGATGAGGGAAGTAATTAAAAAAACAAGCTATGCAGTTGGGATGGAAATAGCAGCCACTGATTTGGGGGTTACAGCTGTGTATATATAAATATTTGTTTCTGATAAATATAGGTGGCCTTAAATAAATAGGAGAATGAGTCTTGTAAATTTAAATCACACAGTCTTTATCATAATAATAATTATTATACATTGGTATATTTTTATTGCTAGGCTATTTCAAAATATCCTGTGAGAAATATGCAAGCTATCGCTATGTACAATCTAGCTCTGATTCTCAAGCTCAGCCTGCTTAAGGGACATGGACTCTAGGGTGTGCTCATTGAGTCATGGGTGATGATCATCTATAGATGATAACAACTCCTTTATCTAAAGTTTGAAAGTCAGAAATGTCTTCCGAAGTAGCTCATCCATGAACCAAGCAAATTAGACCTCTTGAAAACTGGACTTCGGAAGAAATTATGCAGCTTGCCTGCCTAAGGGAAGGAAGAGATTCTAGGGTAATACCGACATGTATCCATTCATGGGTTAAGGGAAGCAGTAGAATACACAGATTAAGAGTCAGACTTCATGCACTAAAATCTTCACTCTGCCTCTTAACAGGGACTGTGAGTAAGATACTTTGTTTCTGCCTCAGGATTTTAAAAAATTAAATGGCTATATCTGCAGGGTTCTGTGATGATTCATGAGTTAATATAACTGAAGGTCTGGGAAAGGGTTTGTCCCATTCCGAGCTCCCTTAGGACTTAAATAAATGCTAGCTGTTACTCATCCAGTTAGCAAGCATTCCTTTAGTATCTGCCTATTCGAGCCTCATGCATGAGTGTAGTGCTTCATCAGAACTGGAAACAATTAGTAGTTAGTGATGTAGAGCATCTTCAGCCACGTAAAAGCGCTTGTTACTGAAGAGCCACTCTGTCTTTCCTTGGGAGGACACTAGATTGTGTCATTCAAGAAGTAAAGGAAATTAAGGTATTTCTGGCAGCTTGAAGAATTGATGCACCAATTTCTTGTGTATATTTGCAGGATGATTGACATGAGTATGGGAGAAGCTTAGATTTACCGTGTACCATCCATGTTGCAAATACTGATAGACATTTATGTTTGCTTGTTCATTAATAATAAAAGTGAAATGAAGAAGAAATGACTTGTTTTCTCTGATCCCACCTTATCTCATTGTCTGGTGGTGTGAATTTCCCTCTTTCTCATGTTTTCCTGTAACTCTGTGCAGTGGCGTCTCTCACTTTCATGCTTATTCCTCTATTCCAGACGAAATATTTGTACAACTCTTTTATGTTTTTGAAATACTTTCGTAGCATTCCCCTCTGTTGCTAAACAACTCACAAGGAGAGATTGTATTCTCTACCTTGAGTTTCTCTCGACTTAATCATTGATCAGCCTCATAATGTTTGATTCAATAAGTCTCTGACAACTCTTGCTCAGTCACTTTTGACTGAAATCTGCAATGACATAGATGCTCTCTGAGGTATGTCAACAATCCATTGATGGTGCTGTGGCGAAGCGCGTAAAGCTGTTGCCTGCTGCACCAGCCTCTCATATGGGTGCCGGTTCAAATCCTGCCTGCTCCACTTCCGATCCAGCTCTCTGCTATGGCCTAGGAAAGCAGTAGAGATGGCCCCAGTCCTTGGGCCCCTGGATCCACGTAGGAGACCTGGAAGAAGCTCCTGGCTTCTGGCTTTGGATCAGCACAGCTCTGCCCATTGCAGCCATTTGGGGAGTGGACCAACAGATGGAAGATCTCTCTCTCCTCCTCTGCCTCTGCTTTTGTGTAACTCTGCCTTTCAAATAAATAAATAAATCTTAAAAAAATACACTGTAGATGTTCCAGGACTTTTTATTTCATTTAATTTGTTCTTTAATCTTTTTAATACAGTTAATTTACTAAATGTTAAAAAGGCTACCAATGGAACAGAATAGAAACACCAGAAATCAACCCAAACATCTACAACCAACTTATATTTGATCAAAGATCTAAAACCAATTCCTGGAGCAAGGACAGTCTATTCAACAAATGGTGCTGGGAAAACTGGATTTCCATATGCAGAATCATGAAGCAAGACCCCTACCTTACATCTTACACAAAAATCCACTCAACATGGATTAAAGATCTGAATCTATTACCTGACACCATCAAATTATTAGAGAACATTGGAGAAACCCTGCAAGATATAGGAACAGGCAAAGACTTCTTGGAAAAGACCCAGGAAGCACAGGCAGTCAAAGACAAAATTAACAATTGGATTTGCATCAAATTTAGAAGTTTCTGTACTGCAAAAGAAACAGTCAGGAGAGTGAAGAGACAACCAGCAGAATGGGAAAAAATATTTGCAAACTATGCAACTGATAAAGGGTTGATAACCAGAATCTACAAAGAGATCAAGAAACTCCACAACAACAAAACAAACAACCCACTTAAGAGATGGGCCAAGAACCTAGACATTTTTCAGAAGAGGAAATACAAATGCCTAACAGGCACATGAAAAATATGTTTGGGATCTTTAGCTGTCAGGGAAATGCAAATCAAAACCACAATGAGGTTTCACCTCACCCCAGTTAGAATGGCTCACATACAGAAATCTACCAACAACAGATGCTGGCGAGGATGTGATACTAACCCACTGTTGGTGGGAATGCAAACTGGTAAAGCCACTATGGAAGTCAGTTTGGAGATTCCTCAGAAACCTGAATATAACCCTACCATACAACCCAGCCATCCCACTCCTTGGAATTTGCCCAAAAATTAAATTGGCAAACAAAAAAAGCTGTCTGCACCTTAATGTTTATTGCAGCTCAATTCACAATAGCTAAGACCTGGAACCAACCCAAATGCCCATCAACAGTAGACTGGATAAAGAAATTATGGGACATGTACTCTATAGAATACTATTCAGCAGTAAAAAACAATGAAATCCAATCATTTGCAACAAAATGGAGGAATCTGGAAAACGTCATGCTGAGTGAAATAAGCCAGTCTCAAAGGGACAAATATCACATGGTCTCCCTGATTGTTGACAACTAACTGAGCACCTAAAAGGAAACCTGTTGAAGTGAAATGGACACTATGAGAAACAATGACTTGATCATTCCTTATCCTGACTATAGAGGAACAACTTACTACTTTAATTAACACACAACTATTCCTAGGTGTTTAAATTTAACTGAAAAGTGATCCCCATTAAATATAAGAGTGGGAATAAGAGAGTTTGGCACATGCTCAATTGGGCTTACCCCTAATGGTAGAGTTAGAAACGTGCCAGAGGATTCCAATTCAATCCCATCAAGGTAGCATGTACCAATTCCATCTCATTAGTCAAAGCGATCAGTTTCAGTTCATAATTGATCATAATGATAGGATTAAGAGTCAAAGGGATCACATAAACAAGACTAGTGTCTGCTAATGCTAACTGATAGAATTAAGAAGGAGAGAACAATCCAACATGGGAAGTAGGATACACAGCAGACTCATAGAATGGCAGATGTCCTAAACAGCACTCTGGTCTCAGAATCAGCCCTTAAAGCATTTGGATCTGGCTAAAAAGCCCATGGGAGTATTTCCGGCATAGAAAGCCAAGACACTCTGGAAAAAAAAATGACCTAAATGGAAGATCTCTGTGAGATCCCAGCGGAAAGAATGGGCCATCAAAGAAGGAGGTAACTTTCTCTGAAGGGAGGAGAGAACTTCCATTTTGACTATGACCTTGTCTAAATAAGATCGGAGTTGGTGATCTCAAAAGGCTTCCATAGCCTTGACAACTCATGACAAGAACCTAGGGTGATTACTGACGCCATAAACAAGAGTGTCAATTGTTAAATCAACAGCAGGAGTCCCTGTGCACTTACTCCCCATGTAGGATCTCTGTCCTTAATGTGTTGTATTATGTGAATTAACGGTATAACTAGTTCTCAAACAGTGCTTTATACTTTGTGTTTCTGTGTGGGTGCAAACTGTTGAAGTCTTTACTTAGTATATACTAAATTGATCTTCTGTATGTATAAAAAAAAGGCTAACAGTGCTCTTTAAATCCAGTTAAAATCATTTGAATTTACTTCCCTCCTCAAGTTTGTCTATAATATTTGTCACTATTTCCTTGATTTTGACGCTTTCTCCTCCCTGGATTTTGGGGGAATCTTCTGGTTGTATTTCTACTCTCAGAGCTTCCATCTGTGCTTTCCTTTCTAAAATATCTGCCTCTCTCCACCCACATATGTTTCTTTAGATGACTCATACTTAACTTGCTTATGTTCAAGAAAATTTGTTCTTGTTTAGCTTCAACAGCTTCTCATCAACCTCTATGCTAGTGACTGAAAGCTTGGTATTTCTTCAGTTACTACCTATTTAGATTAAACCTCTGAATTCTCAGGTATCCATCGAACATCAAGTTACCCTGACACCTTAAATTCTATATTCATTGGCATGTATTTATTTGAGTACCTAATTTCTGCCAAGAACTCTGGGAATTGAACTATGTAAAAGTATGTAAGACTGAGTTCTTGTCTTAAAGAGGGGGGAAGCAGAAAATATAAACAAATAAACAAGTTAATTTTACATGTTATGAAATGATATCAAGAGCATAAATAGGGAGCTTTTTCAGAGTATGGCTAGGGGGTTGAGTTTTGTTGATAGGACTGTCCATGGGAAGGTGATAATTCTAGTTAGTAGGAACTGGAATAATAAGAACAATTCAGTCATATGAACTTCTGGTGGAAAGAGTTTCCTAAGAAGCAACAAGAGCAATAAATCACAAAGACCTTAATGAAAGACAAAGTGGTGCATTTGAGGGACAGAGGAATAAAGCATTGAGGCTATATGGGAATTTTTTTTAGCATGATAAGGAGTTTGTTTTTTATCCTTAGAAGATATTGGAGAATTTTGAGTTTGGAAGTTATGTGATCTGAAAATGTTGACTTCCATGTGGAGGAGAAAATATAAGAAGATTAGTGTGGGGAGCAATTGGGAGCAACTCGGACTAGACTAAGTTACTGGAATTAAGACTTATTCTATGCATCTGCTCTCCCACAATATGGCGCTGGGAGAGGAGGAAACAGCTTCTACACAGCTGCCTCCAGTTCAACCAATAGACTGTGGGACCTGCTCCTGATTGGAGGAGAGCAGCGTACTCAGCGTGTGGGTAGCAGAGTTGGGATTGGTGGAAGAGGACTATAAAGGAGGAGAGAGACAACATGCACCAGGAACATCTATCTGAAGGAACACCTGTGCAGCCCCCGAGAGAGCCGGCCGGCGGTGTGCCGCTCCCCCGCGGAAGTGGGGAAAGTGGCAGGGGGAACCGCCCTTCCACGGAGGTGGAAGGGTCGGTAGCCAACCCGGGAAGAACCAGCAGCAAACCCGGGAAGGGCCGAGCAGACAAAAGAACAGCGCAGGGTCCTGTGTCGTTCCTCCACGAAGAGGGGGAGCGACAATTAGAGAGGAGACAAACTACTTATGAGGCTGCTGAAGTATCTAGGCAGAGGTTGGTTTGCATAGGTCATGTTGTCAGAATTATGAGGAATTATAAGACTCAGGATATACTTTGCAAATAGACAAGAAAGAATATACTATTGATTTGGACTTTGATTGTGAGGGAAAGACAAAAATGGAAAATTATCCTACTTCTTTGGCTCAAGCCCCAATTATTGGCCTCCTCTACTGGAATGAGGAATAGGGTGATGAAAGGGGTATGTGCTATTAGATAGTCAGCAAAAGGTGCTGAGTAGGAAATTGGATAGACAGAGAAGAGATAGAAGTGAGAGATACAAGTTTGGAAACTATTAACATATAGATAAAATTTTAAAATGCGGAAATGGTTGTGATCACCAGGGGGGAATTAGGAAGTATGTAAAATTTTGCTTGGGATTAGTATGGGAAGATAGTAGGGAATTACCTTGGCTTTGATTTGTTGCTGGTCACTAATGACCTTAATAAGAACCTATTGGGTGTTGTGGTGGGGCTGAGAACCTGATTTGAATGAGTTGTAAGAAGTGCGTTAAAAAAAAGAAAGAAGTCTAGGTAACTTTCTAAGAGAGTGTTTAGTTAAGCAGAGTAGAAAAACAGAGCTGAATGGTCAGGGAAGAGTTTCTTAAATTGGATTATATGTAAGGCATATTTCCATGCTAAATGCCAATATTCAAATAAAAGAGGGCAAACTGATTTTGCAAAAGATCAATATTATAATTTCAGGAGAATGGGCTGTTCTCCCAAGATAATAGGGAGAAGAATTGAATTTGTGTGTGTAATGCAGATGGGCTGATAAAAATGGGTGAATGAAAGAAGGTAGTTCTCATTTGGTTACCAGTTTTAGATAGGACAACATAACTCAACTGACACTTATTTGAGGTATAATTTCCAGTTGCGAATAAAGAATTAAACAAAGATGACAACACCCAGGAACAGCCTTCTGCTAAGTCTGGCTTTATTCTTTGCATATTTTAAAATCATAATTGACCATAATACTATTTATTTATTTATTTATTTTTTGACAGGCAGAGTGGACAGTGAGAGAGACAGAGAGAAAGGTCTTCCCTTGCCGTTGGTTCACCCTCCCATGGCCACCGCAGCCGGCACACTGCGCTGATCTGATGGCAGGAGCCAGGTACTTATCCTGGTCTCCCATGGGGTGCAGGGCCCAAGGACTTGGGCCATCCTCCACTGCACTCCTGGGCCACAGCAGAGGGCTGGCCTGGAAGAGGGGCAACCGGGACAGAATCTGGCGCCCCGACCGGGACTAGAACCCGGTGTGCTGGCGCCGCAAGGCAGAGGATTAGCCTAGTGAGCCGTGGCGCCGGCCACTATTTATTTATTTTTATTTTGACAGGCAGAGTTAGTAAGAGAGAGAGAAAGAGAGAAAGGTCTTCCTTCCATTGGTTCACCCCCCAAATGGCCGCTACAGCCGGTGCAGTGCACTGATCTGAAGCCAGGAGCCAGGTGCTTCCTCCTGGTCTCCCATGCGGGTGCAAGGCCCAAGCACTTGGGCCATCCTCCACTGCACTCCCGGGCCACAACAGAGAGCTGGACTGGAAGAGGAGCAACCAGAACAGAACCGGTGCCCCAACAGGAACTAGAACCCGGGGTGCCGGCGCAGCAGGTGGAGGATTAGCCTACATAATACTATTTAATATAATATTTATAATATCATCTTTATAATATTTGATTCTAGTAACAACAGAATTGCTTCTTTTTCTGTGCCACCCATAGTTTGAAGAATTTTTATATAGTAAATTATCTCCTTTATCACTCCTATGCAGGTTCTATTATTATCCTATTGTGTAATTGAGGAAAGAGGCACAGAAGGGTAATTTCTCAAAGTATGCCTTGCTATACTTGCTTTCATCAAAGTAAGTATAAAAATTTATTTTTTTGACAGAGTTATAGACA
Source organism: Oryctolagus cuniculus (assembly GCF_964237555.1). NCBI lineage: Eukaryota > Metazoa > Chordata > Mammalia > Lagomorpha > Leporidae > Oryctolagus > Oryctolagus cuniculus. Next base: position 34,788,017 of record NC_091432.1, read on the forward strand.
GTGAGAGAGAGAGACAGAGAGAAAGGTCTTCCTTCTGTTGGTTCACTCCCCAAATGGCCGCTACGGCCGGCACTGCACCGATCCGAAGCCAGGAGCCCAGTGCTTCTTCCTGGTCTCCCATGGGAGTGCAGGGGCCCAAGCACTTGGACCATTCTCCATTGCCCTCCCGGGCCACAGCAGAGAGTTGGACTGGAAGAGTGGCAGCTGGGACTGGAACCTGGCACCCTTATGAGATGCCGGCACTGCAGGCGAAGGATTAACCAAGTGAGCCACTGCACTGGCCCCCAAAAATATATTTTATGAAGCCTTGTAATGTAGGATTCTATTATTTGTAACTTTTTTAGTAACAGTTGGAAAAGCACCGCCTCCCACCCTGTTTCTATTTCAAAATTGAATGTAAACTATATTTGAAGAAATACATATAATTATAATGTTTTATGAAAATACCCATAAATTCCTTTATTGACAAAAGTCTTAGATATTGCTAACTTAACTTTAATCTGATGTCTCCATTGTAGGGGAAGGAAATATCAAATTTTAATAAGAATTTATAGTAAGTAGAGGCTTCATCTTTTTCCCTAACCAAAGAAATGGATCCCCTAAATTATGTCCACTGACCTCTTAAAACTCCAGGGACCCATACAGGTCTCCTCAGATAAGGGCTTGGGTAGACTCAGGGTAAACGTTTTTGGCAAGAATGTTTCAAAGATGATGCTTTGTATTTCCATTTGCCTCACAGTAGAGGCTATTAATGCCACAGTATCCACTATACCAGTTTTGTGACTGAAGTGCAGGCTTGGAATATAGGGCTCCTGGGTTCATGGTGCGAGTGCCTTGTATCTTTTCATGGCTGGTGCTTCAAAAGTCCCTTTGAGATTTTTGACACTGTTGCGATGTGGAGGAAGCTTCAAATTTCACTGACCCTGTGTTTCCTTACCTATATCAAGCTGAAGCAAATTGGAACCTAAAAATTATTTGTTTAAAATTAAGTATTATTTTATATTGTAAGAAAACAAAATCCCTGAGAGGCATTAAATATGTGCTAGCTTTGACACAGTCTGATGATGGTGACCCAGAATCTTTTAAGGATTTAAAACCAGTGTCTTGTCCAGTTTGTTACCTCATTTTTCTTTTTTTTCCTATCTGTCTTGTTTTTATCCCACTGACATACAACATATTTTAAAACCCTGGTCTTAACTTTTGCAAATTTCAGTCTTATTTATCTTAACATAGCCAAGAATGTTTTGATTTAATGCTTCATCTTGCATTTTACTCTTTTTCTTTCCCCTCTCTTGTCTTGTTTCTTCATTTGGGCACTACTTCTGAATATATTTTTATTCAAAGGTTGAAGATTTTATAAATGATAGGTAGGAAAAAAGGAGCAGGGGGTGAAAATGACACGTGTCAACAAACTTTAAAAAAGCTATTCCAGGCCGGCGCCGCAGCTCACTAGGCTAATCCTTCACCTTGCGGCGCTGGTGCACCGGGTTCTAGCCCCGGTCAGAGCGCCGGATTCTGTCCCGGTTGCCCCTCTTCCAGGCCAGCTCTCTGCTGTGGCCAGGGAGTGCAGTGGAGGATGGCCCAAATGCTTGGGCTCTGCACCTCATGGGAGACCAGGATAAGTACCTGGCTCCTGGCTTCGGATCAGCATGGTATGCCGGCCGCAGCGTACTGGCCGTGGCGGCCATTGGAGGGTGAACCAATGGCAAAGGAAGACCTTTCTCTCTGTCTCTCTCTCTCACTGTCCACTCTGCCTGTCAAAAAAACAAAACAAACAAACAAACAAAAAACCTATTCCAGGTGCAGGTGGTAATTGTGGATTTTGTTGACACTTTTTTCCTGAGCTGAGTATCACTGTTTCTAAGCTTGATATCTCTTTAAGTACACTTGGTACTTTAAAAATATTCAAGTTATAATGGAGTAATCAATATGATGAAGATTCAACACTTATAAAATGGCCATTTAGATAAAGCACGTAACTGACATCTATATTGATGTATTATTTAATATTAGTAACACATATTTTAATTCACTAACATTAAATATATTAGATATGTTTTAACTTTCTCTTATTTAGGAATACTTAAAGCAGCATATAATAAAAAGGCAAATAAAAGGAGCCATTGAAACAAGAAATAAGCTAGTAAGTCACATTAATTAATTTATTCTTTGGACATTTTTTAATTATCCCATAATTCCAGGGAAATAATGATGAACATGATAGGCTTGGTCCTGGCCCATAAGGAGCTTATAGTCTAAATAGGCAGCGTGACAATCATCTGACATTGTGAAGTGTGACAGTAGTTTAATGGGGGATGTGTAAGGTGAGCTCGATTGGAAGAGACTTAGGGCTTAGCAAGACTTTCTTTCTCCTAAGAGCAAGTAGTGCTCAGTTTCTTTCTTTCTTTTTTTTTTTTATCTTTTATTTAATGAATATAAATTTCCAAAGTACGACTTATGGATTACAATGGCTTCCCCCCCATACCGTCCCTCCCACCCACAACCCTCCCCTTTCCCACTCCCTCTCCCCTTCCATTCACATCAAGATTCATTTTCGATTATCTTAATATACAGAAGATCAGTTTAGCATACATTAAGTAAGGATTTCAACAGTTTGCTCCCACACAGAAACATAAAGTGAAAAATAATAGATGATTTTTTTTGCTCAATTTCAAACTCTAGGAATACATGCTAAATTTCATGTGTTTCTGAGTGGTTTGGGAGCTTTCAGTGTCATGAGAAGATAAAATACAAAATTTTAAATAGTAAATATCGTGAGACATTAACAAAACCAAACAATATAGGCCAGGTATTAGAAGCGAATGGTAGCCTGTCAATAATTTTTATTTTAATGAACTTGTCACCTTATTTCTTAAAATAACAGGTGATATATAAAAATTACCAATGCAACCTATCTAAACAAAATTATCAGAAATTTCTGACTTTAAAAACTATGATGCTGTTTTAATGTAAAAATTAGATGTTTGCTTGAATAGATGAATAAAATATCTTGCCTTATTAATTCTTACATTAATTATAGATCTAACAATTAAATTGACTTGTGTTCCCTTTTAACTTGTTGAATTTCATTATGACATAAAAAAGATCTTTCCTTACTCTAAAAAATTTATATTGTTGCCATTATGGCACTTTTCCCTGATTTTTCAAAAATCCTTTTACCTTTTCTTTTAAAATTACTAAATATGTTCTGTAACGCTTGTCACACATTGATGTCAATGAATCTAAGCTGTGTTTAAGTTATCCACTGGCATCTAGTAATTACTCAGAACCATGAACGCAAGGCAGTGTCTTCTGATGTGTAAAATTTCAACCCCGGAGAGAAGTCCTTGATTTAAAGTACGTCTTCAGACAGATTCAATTTAAACTTTTTATATTAAAAATTAGAGATACTTCCTTTAAAGTTCTCCTTTTGATCAATAGTTGACTAGGTTCCTGTGTCTCCAAAAACATTGCAAATTATTAGGGAGATGGCATAGGTACTATCAGGGCAAGTTTCAAGTCATTTTAAAAAGCCTTAGGTTTTTAAAGCAGAATTTTGCATTGTATAAAAATGCCAGCTTTCTTTTAAAAAGCAATCAATTGTATATATTAAAAGTAGTAATTAAGCCCATATTATCACATATGGAATTTGTTTTAGTGTTTTTAAAAAACAAATATTTCTTCTACATGATGAAAACACATTGAAATAACTCCTTATTTTGTCAAGATAACTTTTTAGATAAATTTTATTTTCATTTCTTTTTAGGACTAGCATTAACAAACCCAAACATCCAAACCTGAGTTGGTATCAGAGACAAAGTATGTGAATGCTGATACCTTTTCATCACTTGTACACCAGGAATTCTATTTTTTAAATGATATCCTGCCAGCTTTTTCACAATCCATTAATTCCTGGATCAACATCAGAAGGAATGTCAGAGCAGAGTGAAATTCTTGTAAGACACAGATGTCAGGATCAAAAGTCAGAGACATTCTCTGAGCAGCAGGGAAGCAAGCTTGTTAGACTTTAATCGGAACAATTAGTAGCTGCCATGTGACAGTCTCGATGTCCTGCCTTATATTTCTGTTAAGTTCCAGGCATGCTGAAAAGACAAAGTCTTCTTCCAAGTTTGATGGAAAATTTCATAAGCTTTTGGTCTCAGTATTATTGGCCAAGGTTTTTAAGTTTTGTTCATCCTCTCCAAATTTCCTTAAATGGTGAATTGTTGATGTGCTCTGATAAACTAGGGTCCAGCTTATTATGGAGAGAAATTTTCATCTTCTCTGAATGCATGTAACACAAAGTGACTTGCATTATGGATGGTTGTGATCATTAGTAAGCAAGAGGCTTTTTCAGTGATTTTATATCTCACAGAGTGAGAGCTTTTATGGTCTTATCTCAGATAGCCCCAGCACCAGTGGATGTTCAAAAAAGGTGAATCACTGATGAAGTCAAATAATTAAATTTGGAGGCTGGTTTTTTAGCTAAAGAATTTCTTTGAATTCAGCCATTATATTTGGCTTTTGTCTTCACTAATCCAAAATAACCACTTCTGAATAAGAAAGTTGTCAATAAACTAATTCATTTTTTTCTAGCAAGAAGCTGTTTTGATTTTTTTCATTCATATCTTATGTAGAAAGATTCTAATAATTCATTTGCTCAGATACCAGCTTTTGGGCAACGTTAAGTGTCAAGAACTGTAAGTTAAATAACATTTTTGTGGGTGGACATTTAGCATAGTGGTTAATGTGCTAATATTCCACATTAGTATATCTTGGAAACCATTATACTTAGTGAAATAAGTCAGTCCCCAAAATACAAATACCATGTTTTCCCTGATCTGTGGTAACTAATAGAGTATCTAAAATATAATGTATAGGAGTGAAAAGGACATTTTGAGATTCAATGATTGTTTATAGCTCTTGTCTCTGCTATTGAAGAATAGTAGTTTTTTTTCCTCTCATAATATTATTTTTTGAAGTCTTTACTTACTGTAGTGTTAATCTTATGAATATAAAGCAAACTGAAAATAGATCTTTGTAAAAATTAAGAGTGGGAATAGGAAATAGAGGAGGAAGAAGGACGAGAACATGGCGGGAGGGAAGGTAGGATAGGAAGAATCACTATGTTCCTGAATCTCTGTATATGAAATGCGTGAAATCTGTATGCCTTAAATAAAATTTTCTAAAAAATCAAATAATACTTTTTTCGTTCATACAGCCCTCTATTACTTTGATAAGACTATGTTTCACTATTGTGTCATGTGAGATTATTGTCATGTTGTACTGTGCATCATGGGTGCATGTATTATCTCAAATAAACACATTACCAATCTAGCTGATATAAACAAAGAGTATATCTGGGTTCAGTAAGTAACTCCAGCTCCAGTGAAAACTCTTAGAGGTAGCAGTGATGACTCAAGTAACTGATTCATGCTGCCTATGTGGGAGACTTGGATTGAGTTCCCAGAGCCTGGTTTAGGCAGTTATATCCTGGCTGTTTTGGGCATTTGGGGAATTAATCATCCAATGATAGGATACTTTTAGACATATCTTAGTAGGCCAGCTTCTTTAATTGTGCCAATGGAATAGTAAATATTTATTTTATCTCTTTCACAGTTCCTGACATACAAGGACCTTGTAGAACTTCTAAAATTTTTGTAATTTCCTGAGTGATAGAGGTAATTAGTAGCAACATCTTTTCTCATAATAGTGTATGTTAGCCCCAAGCTCCTGACACAGGACTTTCTAAGATCTTTGGACTCTCTGGAGTGAGAAAATGTCTTGTATGATAATAAATTACTTGTGACTATGGTTTCTGGATGGGAGGTTGGTCACCATAAATTCCAAGGCATACTTGAAGGTTGGAACTTTTAGTCATACTTCCCCAAATGCGGAGAAGGGAGAGGGATTGGAGATCGACTTAATCACCAGAACAGTGATTTAACTGGACACACCTACATAATGAGGCTTCTATAAAAATCCCTAAATAATTAGTGCAAGTGCTTCTGTATTGGTGAACACATCCAGTGCAGGAGGATGGTGCCCCTAGAGAGGGCATGCAAGCCTCCCCCGTGGCCTGCCATATGCTTGTCTTCTGTTTGGTTGATCTGAGTTATTTTTTCCCTCCCTGACCTTCTTCCTTCCTTCCTTCATATTTGAAAGGGAGAGGGAGAAAGAAGAGAGATGGATATTGTGGTGTAGAGGGTTAAGCTCCCACTTAGGGCACCCACTTAGGTAGAGTCAGAGAAAGAGGTCTTCCATCCACTCGTTCACTCCCCAGATGGCTGCAAGGGAAAGAGCTGAGCCGATCCGAAGCCAGGAGCCAGGAGCTTCTTCCAGGTCTCCCACGTGGGTGCAGGGTCCCATGGACTACTGCTTTCCCAGGCTATAGCAGAGAGTTAGATCAGAAGAGGAGCAGCCGGGACTAGAACCGGCGCCCATATGGGATGCCAGTGCTTCAGGCCAGGGCGTTTAACCTGCTGAGCCACAGTACTGGCCCCACTAATATTTATTTAGCAAATACTGAATATCAATTATGAACCAGGCACTGCAAGGCACTAGTTATAGGGAAGTAAAAAAATCCATATATGGTTTTAGATTTTATGGAGCTAATAATCTACTAGGGAAGTCACTACACAACTAAATATATATAAGTATATGTTAGAAATGGTAATAAGCGTTATGAAGATAAAGAACTGCATTCTAGGAAAGAAAACCCAACAAGTCTTGAATTAAGATGGTGAAGCCTTTTTTTCAGGGGTAGCTTTTCATATGAACTTAAAAGGAGGGTGAGGAATAGGGAAAGAAAAATCTCAATTAGAAAGCAAGATTATGTATCTCAGTTACTTCAGTTACCAAAAAATTAAACTGAGTTCACAAGATGGAGATTGCCATATAGAAAACGATCTACCATCAGAAACAAAGATTCACAATCTCCTGAAGGAATCTTGAATCATGAATCACTAGAATAATTAGATGTTAAATGTTAGATGTTAGATGTTAAAGGGTTATTAGAAACAATTTAGTCACACTTGACCAACTTCCAGATGAGGTTTAAAGAAGTGAAGTTATTGCCAAAAATTCCACAATAGTAAGTGGAAAAACCAGGACTAGGTTGTATAACTTCGAATCTACTGTTTACTGATATCCGCTCTTCATTATACTATGATTGCTACTCTTTCTCTTCCATTAAGAATTTTGTAGAGGCTGGCGCCGTGGCTCACTTGGTTAATCCTCCACCTGCAGTGCCAGCATCCCATATGGGCGCCAGTTCTAGTCCTGGTTGCTCCTCTTCCAGTCCAGCTCTCTGCTGTGGCCTGGGATAGCATTACAGGATGGCCCAAGTGCTTGGGCCCCTGCACCCACATGGGAGATCCGGAGGAAGCTCCTGGCTCCTGGCTTCGGATCGGCGTAGCTCCAGCTGTTGCGGCCATTTGGAGAGTGAACCAACGGAAGGAATACCTTTCTCTCTGTCTCTCTCTCTCTCTCACTGTCTGTAACTCTACCTGTCAAATAAATAAATAAAAATCTTTTTTAAAAAAGAATTCTTGTAATAGAATGTTGGCTTTGCCTTCTTTCACTCTTGAAACGTAGGAGTATTGTGATTCTTCATTCCAAGCATGTGAGGAACATGAGGCATGAGGGAATGTGGGCAAGTCCCTGGCAATTCACAAGGCAGTGATTTTCTTCTTGTTCTCCAAGCACAGTTATGGCATGGGACCAGACACGTGGCCCTATAGCAAAAGACTCAAAATTGTAGATGTGGCTTTTATTTTCTCTTGTTCTTGCATCTGCTGCATTTTAATACGGCAACACATGGTACTAAGTAAATATTTATGAAAATGTTCTAGAATGTACTGTGGAATATTTATCAAGAGCTTTAACATTATTCATAGCTTTGAAATGCCAATTAAATAAGAAATGATAAGAAATGAAGTATATATGACATGTAAAAATGTCCATTACAGTATTATTTATACTACCAAGAATATGAATCAAATTAGTAAGGGAGAGATTAAATAAATTATTATACATGTCCATAGTGGAATTGGGCAGTCATTAAAAAGATGTTTCTAGACTATTTTAATGATACAGAGAAGGCTCACAATATAACTTTTTAAAAGATTTATTTATTTATTTGAAAGTCAGAGTTACATAGAGAAGCAGAGGCAGAGAGAGAGAGAGAGAGAGAGAGAGAGAGAGAGATCTTCCATCCACTGGTTCACTCCCCGATTGGCCACTATGGCCAGAGCTGCGCCGATCCAAAGCCAGGAGCCAGGAACTTCTGCTATGTCTTCCATGTGGGTTCAGGGGCCCAAGGACTTGGGCCATCTTCTACTGCTTTCCTGGGCCATAGCAGAGAGCTGGATCAGAAGAGGAGCAACTGGGATTTGAACCGGCACCCATATGGGATGCTGGCACTTCAGGCAGCAGCTTTTCCCGCTGTGCCACAGTGCAGGCCCCAAAATATAACATTAAATAAAAAGTAAATTCATAGAACACAAAAGTATCTTTTATATAAAATACATCTTATGTATAAAGGTCAAAACATGTTTTTAAAGTGTGGGGTAATAAAAATTTATTTTTTCTTTTACATATTTTCTAAATTTTTCAAAATGAATATATAATCAGAAATGTTAATTCCATGCAACAGTCATTTAAGTACATTCATATTGGTTGAGTTGATGTCCTCAGAAATACTGGTTTAGAGAACTTATAGGAATATGTAGAATCAATGATTTCTCTAGCTATAAATGTATTTAACACACACCATGTGGTACCACATGAGGTAATCTTGTCAACACTGCATCAGAGTAAGGGCTTTTGATATCTTGAAAAACGTTACCAATTATGTTATTATCAAATTTTAGTTTTGAAGTCTGATTATAAACCAAGGATTACAGTGGTACTGGAGCTAAGTGCATCTAGTGTATTTATTTTTCTATTATCCTCTTTAATTTTGTGTGAAGGATAGGGCTTATAAACTATCTATAAAAATATAAATATTATGATCAGGAGCTGGTCAAAGCAGACTTGTCTCACTTTCACCAGTGGCAGCCATTGACTTTCTTTTCGTCTTTTTTTTTTTTTTCTCAAAGAAGCCTTTTACTTAATGAGTACAGATTTCATAAGTACAACTTCAGGAATATAGTGATTCTTCCCACCATACCCTCCCTCCAACCCCTAATCCCACACACTTCTTCCTCCCTCTCCCATTCGCAATCCCATTTTCCATTAAGATTCATTTTCAATTAACTTTATACACAGAAGACCAACTCTATACTAAGTAAAGATTTCAGCAATTTCCCCAACGCACACACACCACAAAACTGTTTGAGAACAAGTTTTATGGTTAATTCTCATAATGCAACTCATTGAGGACAGAGGTTCTACATGAGAAGTAAGTGCACAATAACTCCTGTTGTTAATTTAACAGTTAGCACTCTTATGGATGATGTCAGTGACCACCCAAGGCTCTTGACATGAGCTGCCAGGCTATAGGAACACTTTTGAATCCATAATCATCAGTATTTAGACAAGGCCATAAGCAAAGCACAAGTTCTCTCTTCACTTCAGAACGTACATCCTTTTCTTTGATGGCCACTTCTTTCCAATGGGGTCCCTCTCACAGAGATCCTTCATGTAGTGTCGCTCCCCCTCTTCGTGGAGGAACGACACAGGACCCTGCGCTGTTCTTTTGTCTGCTCGGCCCTCCCCGGGTTTGCTGCTGGTTCTTCCCGGGTTGGCTGCCGTCCTTCCACCTCCGTGGAAGGGTGGTGCCCCCTGCCACTTTCCCCACTTCCGCGGGGGAGCGGCATACCGCCGGCCGGCTCTCTCGGGGGCTGCTCAGATGTTCCTCAGGTGTTTCTGGTGCATGTTGTCTCTCTCCTCCTTTATAGTCCTCTTCCACCAATCCCAACTCTGCTACCCACACGCCGAGTATGCTGCTCTCCTCCAATCAGGAGCAGGATCAGCTCCTGCAGGTCATCACTCAAGTTGGTGAGAGGCAGCTGCGTAGAAACTGTTTACTCCTCTCCCAGCGCCATATTGTGGGAGAGCAGATGCATAGAATAAGTCTTAATTCCAGTAACTTAGTCTAGTCCGAGTTGCTCCCCACAATGTAGGACTTTTTTTCTTTCTTTTTTTTTTGCCATAGTGTCTTGGCTTTCCATGCCTGAAATGCTCTCATGGGCTTTTCAGCCAGACCAGAATGATTTAAGGGATGATTCTGGGGTCAGAGTGCTATTTAAAGTTATTGTCATTCTGTGAGTTTGCTGTGTAGACTGCTTTCCATTTTGGAGCATTCTCTCCTTTTTAAAATGTCTATTATTATTATTACCAGACATTTTGCTTTTATTTATATGATCCCTTTAATACTTAATCCTAACTGTGTGATCATTTTAGTACTTAATATGGTCACTTTTACTCTTAAGATGGCATTTTTACCATCCAGCTTAATGGGATTTGGGGTCCCAAGCCATTGACTTTCCATAAGTGTAAAGAATTAGCATGAAAGCTTTCTTTTTCTTTATTGTGGAACCATAAACTTAGGCTAAATACTTTGACCTACAAGACCTGGGAAGTTGGCCAGTGCCATGGCTCATTAGGCTAATCCTCCGCCTGTGGCGCTGGCACCCTGGGTTCTAGTCCCTGTTGGGGTACTGGATTCTGTCTCAGTTGCTCCTCTTCCAGTCCAGCTCTCTGCTGGTTCCAGGAAGGCAGTGGAGGATGGCCCAAGTGCTTGGGTCCCTGCACCCACATGGGAAACCAGGAGGTCTCCTGGCTTCAGATCAGTGCAGCACGCCGGCCATGGTGGCCATTTGGGGAGTGAACCAACGGAAGGAAGACCTTTCTCTCTGCCTCTCTCTCTCTCTTACTGTCTAACTCTGCCTGTCAAAAAAATAAAGTCCTGGGAAGTAAGTGATTCTTTGTGTTTGAGTCAGCGTAGTGGACAGAGTAATGTGTTCTTTGGTTTGTTTCCCAAGGGGCTAGTGAGTGTTTTTTCAGTCTTGTGTGATGGATCTCTCTGCAGCAGAGGAGGCCATTAGAGGGCAATGGAGGCATTTGCCTAGTGGCTTATGTGCCATCTATTATTTTTTCCAAAGATAATTATTCAATAACTTTTTTTGATTAATAATACTTATTGAGCTTTCTGCAAACCCTGCACAATGACTATTCAGAGGAAAAGATCAAACACACAGAAATCACATAGTCTATACCCTGCAAAGGTTTAGAATCCAACTGGGAAAGTAAGCCACATACTGAAACAAGTACACTACAGCACAGTAAATGAAAAAATACAGAATGATATAATGCAAACCTCACTTTTGTTGAGATATAATGTTTGCCTTTACCACTGAGACTGTGAAAAACCTAGTTCACTTATATGTCTGCTGCATAGGGAATGGCCTTTTGTGTTTGCCTTTTTATCCATACCATACTTGACTGTTGCTGAGAATTCGTTCTGAGAGGAGGAGCGCAGTGGTGGCAAGAGGCACAGAGTCACCACACAGACACTGGGAGTCAGGTGAAAGAGGGCCAGAGGCAAGCACCCTGTAGATTCGTTTATTTCAGTTGGTACAGCAGCTTATATAGTCGAGGCAGCCAATCCAATCAAGGGATGGTTTATGCCCTAACCAATCACAGCCTGTTGCCGGGCAGGCTCCATTGCCAGGTGGTTTCCCAGGGGGTTTCTGAAGCCTTTCCTGAGAAACTGACGCTTGCTTGCCAGTGGCCATCTTGGCATGGCCTTCTCATTCTACCACACTTAACCCAATGTTTCACATAAAGTAGGAGCTCAACAAATCTGTATTCAATGGATAATTTAGATGAATAATGTTTTTCCATACTAAAAATGTCATCTCTTAAAATCTATGTTAATCTGCAGGTTTCTTCTGCCTTCACTTTTTTCCTGCTTTCCATTTACATATTGAGCAACTTAGTTCATTTGATGTGTACGGTTTTTCACAGTCCGGATTTTACTAATTGCATTTCCAGGGCACGGCTCAACTTGTTTTTCTGTTTCATTTTCAGTAATTGTACTTTGATTATAGATCCAGAATTATAAGTGGGAATGGGTTCTTTCATGAGGAGGCACATATGTCTGGATATCTCTGTCTCTCTGAGACATTAGCAGCTGTTGATGCCAGTGCTCAATCCATTAATCCATTTTGTTTTCTAAAGGAGTATAATAATAGGTAGGATGCTTCCACAGAGAGCTTCTCTCCCTCCTCCACTGTTTGCTTACCCAGTGGTGAGGAAAAACAAATTCTGAGTTCTTTCTCTTTACTTACCAATTTTAAGTGGTTTGGTTTTCTATCACCTTCTAAAGATAACCAACTAGGTTTTTAAAACCATTATAAACTGAGCATATTTGATACCTCTGAATCCACTGCAGTTGTCTTTATTGAAGCCCAATTAGCCCCATTTCTCACCAATGGGATTAATGAATGATTTGAGTGAATTAATAATCCAGTGAGTTCCAGTTTTAAAAAATGCTGTTGGAGGAGCCGGTGCTGCAGTGCAATGGATTAAAGCCCCAGCCTGAAGCACTAGCATCCCATATGAGCAATGGTTTGAGTTCCTGCTGTTCCACTTCCAATTCAGTTCCCTGCTGAAGTGCCTGGGAAAGCAGTGGAAGATGGCCCAAGTCCTTAGGCCCCTGCACCTATGTGGGAGACTGAAAGCTCCTGGCTCCTGTCTTCGGATCACCTCATCTCCTGCAATAGCAGCCATTTGGGGAGTGAACCAGTGGATGGAAAACCTCTCTCTCTTTCTCTATCTCTCTCTGTAACTCTGTCAAATAAATAAAATAAATCTTCAAAAAAAAGTGAACATTTAAAAAAAAAAAAGATGCTATTGGATAGTGTTTAGCCTTGTGGTTTAGATGCTTGTGTCTGACATTGATATGTCTGTATCGAATCCCAGCTCCAGTTCCTGACTCCGAGTTCCTACAGACTCTGGAAAGAGGTAGTGATGGCTAAAGAAGTTGAGTTCCTTCCACCTGTGTGGGGGAACCTGGATGGAGTTCCTGGCTCCTAGTTTTTGGTCTGGGCCTGTCCTGGCTATTATAGGCATTTGAGCAAAGAGCTAGCAGAGGAGAAGTCTCTGTTTCTTAGTCTGTCTCTTTCTGTCTCTTGCCTCTCAAATTAAAAAAAAAGAAGCTGTAGTTACTATGAGAATGCAAGAAAAAAAATATGATTGATAAGCATTATACTATGAGGCTACTAATTGTCATCTAATATTTTATGTTCAAATATCTTTATATCATTGCAATGGGAAAATACATGTTTTATGAGGGTTCTTCATTTATTACTAAATATTATTTATTTCTACACAAATATGACTTACATTTTATTTAAATTTTAATTATTTTTTCCTTAAATTTTTTTCATTTACTTAATTTGAGTGACAGATAGACTGACAAGGAGACCTCCCATCTACCGCTTTAAGTTCACTTCCCAAATACCTGCAACAGCTACAACTGAGCTGGGCCAGACTCAATCCAGGTTTCTGAAGTGGATGACAAGGACTCAGCTTTTTGAGTTATAACCTCTGCCTCTTGGGTGAGAATCAGCAAGAACCTGGAATCAGAAACCAGAGCTAGGCCTCAAATACATGCACTTTGATAAGGGATGCAGGCATTCTAACCAGCATCTTAACTTATAAGCTAATGCCTGTCCCTCTCCTTTTTAAAATGAGTGATACTGTATCCCCAGTAAAGTACATATAATATAAATGCATAGCTATCTGAAATTTTATAGTCATTCACTCCTATAGCCACCATCTAAACTAAAATACAGAACATTTCTTATATCTTCTTGTTAATAGTTCTCTGAGGTAACTATTATTCTTACCTCTATCATTGATCAGTTTGATTCTTGAATCCCATTTTAATGGACTCATTCAGTATATATCTATTTAGTGCCTGATTTATTTTGTGCAATATAATCTGTGAGGTTTGTTCACATTGAGTGTCAGTTTATTATTTTATGTTACTGTGTAGCATCTTTTCTATGCTGTACTACGAACAACAACTTATTTATCCATTCTCCTATTTATAGATATTTGGGCTTTTTCCTGTTAGTGTTAATCTATCAGGAATAATAACATGTTCTTACATATATCTTTTGGTAGGTATATTTATTGATTCCCATAGGGTGTATACATTTAGGAGTGGAATTGCTAGGACATAGGGCGGGCATAGATATCGAAAAAGGAGTGTTACAAAGTGACTGAACCAATTCATACTCCTGCTAGTGTTGTTTGAGAATTCTTGTTCTTCTGTGTGTTCACCAACACTTGATATTGTCAGGATTTTAATGTTAGCTATTCTGATGTGTTGTGAGTAGTGGTGTCTAATTGTGGTTTTCTAGGCATTTTAATAACCCCATGTCTAGATGCTGCAGTTTGCTTAGTTATCATCTTACTATTGGACTTTGGATTCATTTCATTTAAAAAATATTTATTAAGTGAATACCATGTGCAAGGGATTATTCTAAGATGCTTATTATTGAAGATGCTGCAGTAAACAGAGCCATTTGAGTTAATTGGAATATCTTTACATAATTTTTTTGTTGTCAATGTATATACCAAAAAATAAAGCCTTATGTGTCTATGTAGTACCAGATTTTTTAAAAAGTCTATGAAAAAAGTTTGGTAATGGTCATGAATCTATAGAGAGGGTTTTCCCTCCTTACATCTGATCTGAGAGTTAAGAGGCTTTTGTTTTGCCACTCTTTGGCCATTTGGATGTTACTTTGATTTCAGATTTTAATTTTTAAATATATAAGTAAGGAGGTAAAACAGAATGAGATGAAGTCATCTTTCAGCTGAGTTTGCCTTGTTGATTTTTTAGAATTCATGCACATGAGACTAGATGTCTGTATTTACACCTGGAACCTCAGACTCTTACTAGCTAGGGACTCACTGTTATTCCCCGGGGCGATTTTTCAGTGTCACCCATGTTTCTGATATGTCCAGAATTACATGTTAACAATGTCTTTTAATTATTTTCCTATAAGTATGTTGGCCAATACTATTAAATGGATGTATTTAAAAGGCCTAGTGTGTAAAGGAGAAATGAAGTAATTGTGAACGAAGTTTAAAGAAAGAATGATGAGTGTTTTCAGTATTCCTATCTACCCTGGTACTCGGTTTCCTTTCCTTAGACCTAGAATGGTATTCAGTGACAAATAGACAAGACTTTGTGCTCAGAGACTTACAGTAAATTTTTATTGATCAGAGACCCAGAAACCTAATATTCTAATCTTAAAACCCAAAATTTCAACAGTGTTTGTAAGCATCCCTTTCAAAATATGGACTCTTGTTGTACCTTTTACTTGTGATCCAAACATTTAGTATAGCATTTTCTTACTTATTTAGTACTTTCATTCTACTTTGTGGATGCTGTGACCCTGAGATGTATTGAACAGTTAGAACATTTCACAGCCCTTAACACTGTCTATGGAATACTCAAAATAGCTTTCTGTTGTTCATGTTTTCCTGTCATCGTAACTTCCCCAGAAACACTACAGAGTCTCGAGCAGGCTTCACAGTTAACCTTTGAAGCTCAGATGTAACATTTTATTATCTAGTTTAGGGCAGCTACTTAGGTGGAAAAGAGTATCCCAGACTAAGACTATGACAAAATTTTGGGTCAAACAGGATTGTTCTCCTCTGTACCCTGTTTTTTTTTTTTTTCTTGTTACTGGCGATGGAAATTAATAAACTAGTGAGTATACTTTTTTTTTACTGGTAAGGAACAGAAATTTATTTCTCATAGTTCTGGATTCTGAGAATTCCCAGATCCAGGCACCAGCAGGTCTGGTGTCTGCTGAGGGCTACTCTCCACTTTCAAGATGGTGTCTTGAATGCTGCATGTTTATGCTGTTTCCCCCCTGGTGGAAGAGATGAGGCCCACTCCTCTAGCTGTTTTATAGTGGTGGTAACTCATTCAGGAGGGCACAGCCCTCATGACCTAACCATCTCCTATTGGGCCCCATCTCTCAACACTACTGCATTGCGGACTAAGTTTCCAAGATGCGAGTGTTGGTTTTTTTGGGGGGTGGGTGTGGGGAGGAGGTAGAATTACAGAGAGAGAGAGAGAGATCTGTCATCTGCCGGTTCACTCCAAAAATGTCTGCAACAAAGAGCCAGGACTAAGCCAGACCCAGGCCAGGAGCCAGTAGCTTCATCCAGGTCTCTCACATGGATGGCAGGGGCCCAAACATCCAGGCCTTCCTCCACTGCCTTTCTGGGGCCATTAGGAGGGAGCTGGATTGGAAGTGGAGCAGCTAGGACACAAACTGGCGTGCACATGGGATGCTGATGTTTCAGGCACTGGCTTTACCCACTATGCCACAACACTGGTCCCCAACATGTCAGCTCTACACCAGAGAAAAACATTCCCATTGGGGCCAGAGTTGTGGTGCAGTAGGTTAAGCAGTACTGGCCCCCCAGTATATGGTATTTTGTTTCAGAATTATACCACCATATAATAGAATGATGAGAGAATCAGTCAATTGATAAATTTGTATATATAGTTATTTATTTATAACTACATATTTATATATAGTTTATGTATAATTTATATATATAGTTGTTCATTAATGTATTAATAAATACTCAGAGTGTTAGTAGCAAAATATATGAAAAAGAAAGTTATGGGTCCTGGTCTGAGATACTTATGGCTTAGTTGGAGGAGATAGTGCTTGTATAAGTCAGAGTTCTCTAGGAAAATCAAACCTGTGGGCTATAGAACAATTGAAAATGGATTAATTTGTTATAAAAACTGCCTTTTTAGATTATGGAGGAAAGAAGTTCCACATTAGCCAATCTGCATCCAAGAGAAACAGGAAAGTCAGTGGTATAGTCCCACCTGAGTTCAAGGGCCTGAGAACCTGGAGTTCTGATGCCCAAAGAAGGGAGAAGAGAGATTGAGGTTTTCCTTCTGGTGCCTTTCTATCTGGACCCTCCAAGGATTAAATGATATCTATGCATGTTGAGACAGGAAGATCTTCTTTACTCAGTCCACTCTAAAAAACTCTTAGAGATACATCCAGAAATAATGTTTTATCAGCTATCTGGGCATCCTTTAGCACACTCAGGTTGACACATAAAAATTAACCATCACAGTCCTATAAATACATTCCATATGTTGTAACAATAGCTATAATATAGGTTAGAACCAGGTGCTCTGTTATAGACTAAAGAGGATGATGTATTATCTGTTTGCCTCTGTGTACACAGCATTAGAGAAGGCTTATTAGAAGATGAGATGTTTAGTTTTAATTGTGAAACACGTCCAGGCCTTAGAGAAGGTAGAAGGGAAATCCTGGAAGAGGAAATGACCTTTTCCATGGCAGGATGGCCTGGTGGAGCAAGAGTGCATAGGAAGACCTCTAAATGTCTAGTTGATAAAGTTTATAAGAATTTGATGCAGAAGAATAATGAGACACATAGGTAAAATGGAAGGCTGATCTTAGCTTTATGTAGCATTCTTACTGATTGTCCCTTGAAGTGGTTTCATTAGTAAATGATAGGATAAGATTTGAATTTTTAGTAAAAAAAAAGTCAACACTGGACTAATTTTAGAAGTAAAAAGAGTAGTCAAAGGCTATGACTATAATTTAAGGGAGAATTGCTGAAGTCTTGAATTAATATGGTAAAAGTTAAGATTATGAAGTAGGAAAAGACTTGAGAGATTTTGATGAGCCAGAGTTGGCAGGATATTGTGATTATCTAAGAAAGGAGAAGGAAGGTGTGGCTCCCTGGTTTCAATTTTGTGTGATTAGATTGTGACATTTATCTATGTCAGAGAAGTCTGTCTACTTGCAGAGGACCTACCATGTGCTGGATGTGACAGGAGATACAATGATGTTTAAAATAAAGCTTCTACTTATTTACAATATATACATTTTTTACTATAATATACATTGCAAGATGTAAAGCAGTGTAAGGAGTGTGGTGGATGAAGGCCTGTGTGTGGTCAAGCAAATGCACTCTGAGAGGAAAGAATGTGGTGAGTGCTCAAGACTGCAGACTGTTAGAAGACCTACTTATGGAGCAAAGTCTTCACCATTTGCCTTCACCTCTTTGTTTCAGTTGAAACATAACCCTCCACAAATATTACTTTTTGTTTTATCATGGCCTCTGTTTGGGTTTGTTCTTTTATTCAATCCCCACCCCTTAACACTCATACTTACTATTTAATGAGAACAGGCAACCTATAGACTCTACCCATTGATATTGTACCACCATCAATCAATAATATTTCTCTTTGAGGTTTCACATTACTCATCTAAATCACATTCCCATGCCTGTTGACATAATTTGTTGACATCCTGGACATTTTTTCTATCTTCCTGGATAAAGGCTAGTGCAAATTTTATACACACACACACACACACATACACACATACAACATCATGCTGAAGGAAATACATTAGAAATAGTGAATAATTAAAGGAAAACAACATTAAAGACAAATAAATGATTTTTAACACATTGGCAAAGGTCTTATTTCTGAATATATGGAGCCCTTTCAAGTCAATAAGACATAAATGAAAGGGCAGAGCCAAGATGGCAGCCGAGTAGGAATCTCCATTGACCTCCTCCCCACAGAGACAGCAATATGAACAGCTGTACACTTGCCAAGTCACCCTCACAAATGCTATGGAAGCCAAGTGAGAGTCCATAGTGCCTTGTCTTGTTATAGACATAAGTAATGACTGTGATATACTGCATCAGTAGGACACTGCACAAAAATTATATGATTTCAGTAGATGCAAAAAAGGCATTTGATAAAATTCAGTACTCTTCATGTTAAAAACTCTGACCAAATTAGGTATAGAAGTAACATACCTCAATATAATAAAGGCCATATATAACAAACCAACAGGTAACATCATATTTACTGGGAAAATATATTTGTAATCTATCTGTCAAGGGGTTAATATGTAGTATGTAGTATGTAATATGTAGTTAATATGTAGTATCCAGAATATGTAGTAACTCAAACAGTTCAAAGCAAAAACAAAGAAACAAACTAACAATCCAATTTTAAAACATACAATAGATCTAAACACACATTTCTCAAAGGAAGGCATACAAATCACCAAGCAGGTACATTAAAAACTTTCCACTTCACTAATCATTAGGGAAATGTAAGTAACTGCAAGTTATTATAAGAAAAGAAAAAATATTATGTAGTAGCTAGGATGTGAGATAAGGAATCCTTTGTACACTGTTGGTGGGGGAATGTAAATTAGTACAATCACTGTGGGAAACATGGAGGTTTCTCAAAAAACTAAAGCTATCATGTGATCCAGCAAGCCTACTGCTGGGTTTATAACTAAGGGAAATGTAATCCATATAAGAGACATCTACACTGCCATGTTTGTTTCAGCTTTATTCAGCCAGGAAATGGAAACAACCTAAATGTCTATCACTGAGGAATGGATAAAGAAAATACATACACACACACACACACATATATATATACATACATATACTTACATACATATATATACAATAAATGAATGCAATATACATATATACAATTTTGTATACATATATTCAATATATGTATATAACATGTATACAATGTATGTATGTATACAATATATTCAGTGAAATATTACTCAACCATAAAAATATGAAATCTTGTCATTTGCAGCAACATGGATGGAACTGGGAGTTATTATGTTAAGTGAAATAAGCCAAGCATAGGATATGAATATCATATTATCTTTCATATGTGGAATCTACCAAAAATGTAATCTCATAGAAGTTAAAAATATAGTTATGATTATTAGAGGCTGGGGATGGAAGTTGGGGGAAGGAATTAGGAAAGGTTGATTGTAGGGTGCTAGGTTATAGCTGGATAGTAGTGGTAAGAAGTTCTGGGGTTCTGTTGCCCAGTAGGGTGAAGATAGATGATGTTAACTTACTGTATATTTCTCCATTAAAAACTAGAAGATAGGATTTTTTTATATATTCACTATAAAAAATATTGAACATTTGAAAGGATAAATATATTTACCCAGTTGGACATTATACAATGTTTACAAATGACAAAAAAACTCATAGTCTCCCATTAATATGGACAATTTTATGTCTATTAAATTATTTTAAAATAAACTTTTAAAAAGAAATACAATGAAAATATAAAAATGGACCAAAATATTAAAAGTAAATTTACAGAAAAGAAGAAACAAACATGACCATTAAAATATAAAATAATTTTAATTGAGCTCAGATTATTTAAAAGTGAATATGAAAACATGATCTAATTTAACCTGTAATATGATTAATATTAGAAAGCTTGCTTGCTATTGAAACTGTGAGTATAATAGATATTTCTATGCACTATTAGTAGGATTGTGACTAAGAGTACATTTTTTTAGGGAGTGATTTGGCATCATATATCAAAACAGCAATTTGTTTTAACAAGGATTTAAAGCAGTATGTTCAGTGTCACTCATTATGGTAGTGTTTTTAATTATAATTTGTAAACAACTTGAATGTCCATTAATAGAGGACTACTTAAATTAGGGTAAATACATTGAGTTAGATATTATTCTGCAAATAGAAAATGAGTTTTATATATATATATATATATGACATGATATGTTTGCACTTTACTTTTGTTACCAATTTTTATAGTTTGAACCTGTTCAATGGTTTATTCCTGATTGCAGTTTTTGCTTGAAATATGAGTGCTGCTAAAAAGCTGACAGATAAGGGTGTGATAGAATTACACCCTCATTTGGTGCTTTTGTGACTTTTAACCATCATTTCTTCATGTAGTAAAGTTTTCCAGGTTCCTTTTTCTTACCAAGAAGAAAGCTCAGTCAGTTAATGAAACAATTTGTTTGTCCGTGAGCAGAGCATATAAATTAGAAAGTAATTATCAGCATTTCCTACTGTGAAATAAAGAATTACAGAGTTAATGACTGCCACAGGCATCTCATTGATATGTATGTAATACACTCACATTGGAAGTATATATCACGGGGGCAAAAGCAATGGGTTTTCAGGGTCATTTTGGTGTTCAAATTCTTGCTCTGCCATTTAAAAATTGTGTGACTGGGAAGAAAGAATGAGAATCACATAGGGAGAAGATACATTATGAAATTTGTCATAGTTTTGCATATAATCAAGTGCTAGTTTTGCAGATGTTCAGAGGTTGTGCAGTTACTGCCTCTTAAAATAACGTACGGATGGTTGAGGAAGAAAGGCTGACCAATTGATCTGCCTTGACATCTTCAGTATCTTCCATGGGCTGCTAACTGACCATACAGCCCTCCATGCAGCCTCTGGTAAACCAAATTGAGAATGTGGGCCACCCGGTAATAGGCAGGCAAAGTGGTTTTCTCCTTGTGTGTTGACACTGTGAGGTCTGGAGGGACTTTCATAAGAGGTCACTGGGACATTCTGTCAGGGAGGCAAGGCTATTGCCAAAGGATGGCAGAGGAGAGGTAGGTGAATTTCATGGGTCCATGAGTGACCTGGTGGTTGGTCAAAGAGAACCACCCTGAAGAGGTGGCATTTAAGCTAAGACCTGAAGGACAAAGATAATCTAGCCAAGCTGCATGAATAAGGCACAGTGACGACAAAAGACCCCAGAGAGAATGAGGGCAGAATGGTTGGAGGAGGGAGGACAAAAAGAAAGGTGGCTCTAAGTGAGTAATGGAGAGAATGCAGGGACTGAGTTCCAAGCAATAGGCAAAGGCCAGATCATGTAAGGCTGCCAGGCCAGCTGCAGGAATTTGGATTTTTGTTGTAAGTGTACTGGAAAGTCTTTGCAGCAACTTAAGCAAAGGAGTTAAGTAAGCTGTTTTATATTTCGGGAAGATCTCCCTGGCTTTGGTGGGGAGATTTAATGGAATAGGGGAAGCCAGGAGACCAGTGAGAATGTATTTGAGAGCATCATCCAAAGAAGAAAAGAACGAATACTATAGTAGCAATTGCTATATTCATAGTTGGATTTTTGACATAGTACATTTGATATACTTATTTAGATAAACAGTGATATTGATGCTTATCCACTTCAGATTGAGTTTATTAACAACCTTAGAATACCTGGAAAAGTCTCAAGCTCATCCAAAATGATCTGTTTTTGAAGCAGCTAGTATTGTGTGTGACAACTCTAGTCTACAATTCATAAATCCAACCAAGCTTCTTTGCTTTTGACAACCAGCAAAACTCAGTATGGAACATAACTTTGTGATTGACATTCGGATCTTAAAGTGAGAAAGAAATCAGGTTTTGACACATTGTTTTATTTTATTTTCCACACAATTGACTGCCCTGACAATGAGTCCAAAACCTTTTTGCAGATTGTTAAGCAGAGTTTTGAAAGCTAAAGTATGGTTGAAAATGATGCAGAACATTTTAAAAATTAGAGTACTTTTACTACTATACATCTTGATTGTGAATTTGGTGCTATAGTTATTTGCCTTATAAAGACTGTATTAATTAGAGTGCCAGAATATAATACACAAAATCTAACAGGCTATCTTAATCAAATCAAAACAAACAAGTAATAGAGAATCAACAGAAGATGGAGAAGCAGGCTTGGAAAATGGGCAGAAACCTGGGGAAAAAAAGAGGCTAATATCCTTTATCTTGTCTCATCTTGCTTGTCTTCATGCCATGTACTCTTCGTAGAAAGTCCAGGTAGGTGCCCCTGATAGGCTAAATCTTCCTCATGTGTCTTCATCCTGTGCTCTTAGGGAAGGTCCTTCTTGGCTTCCAAGGAGGGAAATAGGGAAATAGAGCAGTATCTCTTACCAATATACATTCAGTGGATGAATTCTTCCTAACTTGAAAGGAAGTTTGGATATTATATAGTTTTAGAAGAATAAAAAGAAAAAAAAAAGAAAAATAGTCACTACAGAGACCAGTGTGTTCCCAGCATTTAGGATAGTGCTTGGATTTAATTGATAAGGTAAGATATTTCTTACCCTTTTTTCATATTTGGAAGAGAGAGGAAGAGAGAAAGGAGAGGGAGAGACGGAGGAAGAAGGACAGGGAGAGGGAGAGGAGGAAGATGGAGAGGAGGAAGAGACTGGAGAGGGAGAGAAGCGGGGAGGGAGAGAAGGGAGAAGAGGGAGAGGAGAGAAAGGAAGGAGGGAGGACGGGAGAGGGAGAAGAGAGTAAGAGGCCAGGGAGAGGGAGAGAGAAAGGGAGACGGAGAGGGGAGGAAGATCATCCATCAGTTAACTCATTCCCCAAATACCCACAATAGCTGAGGGTAGACCAAGCTGAAGGCAGGAACCTGGAACTCAATCCAGGTCTCTTACATGGAAAGTCTGTTTATTAAATGCAACACTTTTATAGAATATATCACTTGTGTTTTTGGAATGTGTAACTGGGAAAGTCCTTTTTTGGTAACTATTAGTTTAGGACTTTATATTGATGTCAGTAAATGACATTTCCAGAAAATGTCTCTAGTTATTTTAAAAATTAATATATAATTCCTTGCATCTACTCTTTTAGTTACAATAATGTTAGAATTAGATTGAAATTGATAATTACTTTTTGCAAATGATATTAGGAAAGAAAAAAAGTCCAGGTGATTGATATTATAAGGTCTTGATTCTGAAGTTTAGATGATAGAGAAATATGTAATTTTAAAAATTATTAAGTAGCATAATACAGATTGATAATTAAATTATATATTTATGCATGTCTAAGCTATTTTATACATTTTACATGATGGAAATCTGTCACAATGACCATAAGTTTTTTCATTGAATCGCTTGTTTGCTCTTCTATCAATGTCTTTCTCTTACTGTATTATATACAGTAAAATATGCCAAATGAATTTCTCACAGAAGAATAACTCTTTTGAGTTATTCAACCAAATCTATCTTGAATGATTATTACAGTAGTTGAAATGTCTGTATGCATACCTTGATGAATTACGATTTGTCGGTTAAAGCACATGAAACTTGTTTGAATGAAGGAAAACTTTTCATAAAAAGATATTTAATTTAAACTAAGTTTGGTGGTCACTGATTCTCCTGGTCATACATTCTGAGCATGCTCTCAGTGTTTTAGACCTTCTCTGACTGATTACACAAGGAAGTCCCTGAAGATTTATTATGCTATGCCACTGTTCCTGACCAGTAAGTTATAAATATAAGTAATGGTTAAATTTGCCCATTCTACAATGGATTATTTGATTTCTAATTCAAAATGCTTTAGAACTTTCTTTCCTTCTATCACTCTGACTGGTGTGTATGGTGAAATCTCCATCAATTTAGGCCTTGAAGTGAAAAGATATGGTGTATCTGGTAAACATATAATGGACATGTAGGTTGACAGAGAAAGAAATCTTAGTTGTTATAAACCAAGAACTTGAAAATAATAGCACATTGGCTAAATCTGATCTGTAGCCTGCTTTTGCAAATAATGTTTTAAAACAGATCCTAACCAATTTGTTTACACATTGCTAATGTCCTCTTTCACATTATAACACAAGAATTGAGCAATTGTCCAGCAACATTTAAAACATTCATTATCTGGACTTTCAACAACAACAACAACAAAACTACCTAACTCCGTTCCACTGATGGATCAAGTAATCTTTTCTTATGGGTCACTACTGTAAAGACTCAGGTGTAGAACCATTGTATCAGGATGCTGGTTTTCCCTGTCTGTCTTTTCTAAACCCAAATATGAATATTGAGGCTTTGATCCCAGCAGGTCCTTGTGTCTAAGTAATAAGCATAAAGAAGGCAACAGAAAACTTTGATCCTGATGAACATTTGATTTTATGATATTGTGATGCTACCCTGTGATCTAGGGTGGCTAGAGGAAATGTCAGATTAAATGGTATTAAATGTAGATTATTTTTATTATTCTTGTCCTCAGTGAAACAAATTTAGTATGTTATATTTCTGGATTATCATGATTCTTTTTGAAACAAAATACATGTTTTTGTTAGAGTTGGAAAACAGAAGGCCCTAGATGTTCTTATTAAATCTCGAAACAATAATAACTTTGGTCATTATTGTCCCCCCCGCCCACCGACCCAAACCCTTGGAGTCTTCAGTATTGTCATAAGCTTTTTTCTGAATTTTTTTTTCTATTTTTAAATAATTTGAATTAACATATAATACTTGTATATTTTTATGGAGTTTTCTAAAATATTTCAACACATACATACAATGTAAACTGATCAAATAAGGCAATAAGGTAATTAGCATTTCTGTTTTCTTTTGTTGTTGTTTTTTGTTTTTGCAGAGAGAAAAACAAGATTTATTTAAGTTAGAGACCTCCTGGTGGAGTGGCCATGAGGGGTCTGTGAGAGGCAAAGCCTAAAGGGGCTGGTGGTAGTGAGGTTTTAGTACAGTTTTGGGGAAGAAAAAAAAAAAAACAAACTTGACAATCAATTTGATAATCAGTAACAAGATAGGAACATAACACATCAAAAGATCTGATCTGTAATCTTATTTGCCCTTTCTGGCTTCCTCATGATAAAACAAAAATGCCATCTGGGGCGTAGGATAGGTAACTTGTTTTTTTACAGTTAAACTGTAGAGCTCAGAAGGATGGAATTGCCACTCCCTTACTATTCTCATGATAAAATTGGATGCTCCCAAGGAGTGGGGCAGGCATTTTTGACCTTGTTAAAGATAAGTTTTGGGGAAAGCAAGCATTTGGTACTCTCAATTTCCACTGGGACCAATCTGACTGTCTATAACCAGTCTGACTCCTCACATTCCCTCCCCCAGAGGAATGGACCTTAACTTCTGTAAAGGGTTACTTCCGTGTGTGTGTGTGTGTGTGTGTGTGTATGGAGCCTACCAGCTCCTCCCTTTCAGTTTGTTACACAGTGTATAATTTTTGTGAACTATAATGTCTGCAGTATAATGTTCAACACTAGAACATATTGCTTCTATATAACAGCATTTTAGACCTCTCATGAAGCTGCCATGTATCTCCCCTCATTGCACACTTCTCAGTCTCTAATAGTAACTATTCTAAATTCAGATTGAATTAAAAAAAAAAACTCACATATAGGAGACAACATGTGGTATTTGTCTTTCCGTGTGTAGCTTATTCCACTTAACATAATGACACCCAATTCCATCCATTTTACTGCAAATGTCAGGATGTGATCCTTTTGATTGGCTATATGGATTTCATTTATATATAAATATATATACTGCATTATATATATACATATATGTCCATATATACACATATATATCCATATATATCCATATATACACATATATATCCATATATGTGTATATATATACATACATACTGCATTTTCTTTACCTATTAATCCATTGATGGATACTTAGGTTGGTTCCATATCTTAACTATTGTGAATTGTACTGCAAAAAAAAAAAAAAATAGGAGTGCAGATTTCTCTTCCATATGTTGATTTCATTTCCTTTGTATATATACTCAGAAATGGGACAAAAAGGTTCTATGGTAAATCTGCATTTAGTTTTCTGAGGAATCTCCATACTGTTGTCCATAATGGTAGAACTAGTTTTAAGTGATGCTAACATCACTTAAGGATTATCTTTTATCTACACCCTTTCTGTAATTTGTTATTTTTGTCTTTTCTGCTAATAGCTATATTAACTGAAGCAAAATGATATTTCATTGTGGTGTCATTTGCATAAACTTGATTGCTAGTGATATTGAGCATTTCTTCATATATTTGTTGGCCATTTGTGTTTCTCTTTTAGTAAAATGTCTTCAGATTCTCTAAACATTACTTAACTGGATTGTTTTTGTTGTTGAGTTTTTTTGAGTTCCTGATGTATTCTGGATGTTAGCCCTTTGTCATATTAATAATTTGCTAATAATTCTCTCATTCTGTCTTCTCTCTCTTGTTCCTTCCTCCCTCCCTCTTTGTTGAATTGTTTCTTTTGCTGTGCAGAAAATTCTCAGTTTGATATAAACACATTTGCCTAGATTTGTGTTCTTTTGCCTATGCTTTTGGGGTTTTATTCAGAAAATGTCATTGCCTCTGAGAACGTCTAAGTGTTTCCCATATCTTTTTTTTGTGGTAATTTCATAGTTGCAGGTCCTATACTTAGATCTTTCAAGTATTTTGAGTTGATTTTTGTATAATGTGTGGGATACTGTCTAGTTTCAATCCTTTGCATGTGTATAACTAATTTTTTTTTTGGAACTACCTGTCCTTTTTCCCATGTATGTTTTGGACCCTTTGTTGATAATCAATTGGCTATGCATGTCTGAATTCATTTTGGGGTGCTCTGTTCTGTTCTCTTGGTCCATGTGTCTGTTTTTATGCCATTTCCATGCTGGTTTGTCTTACACAGTCTTTATTATATTGAAGTATGTTCCTTCTATACATAATCTGTTTTAGGCTTTTACAATAAATAAAAGTTTATCAAATGCATTTTCTGTGTCTATTGAGATGATTATGATTTTTATTCTTTATTTTGTTGATGTGATGCATTATATTTATTGATTTGTACATGTTGAAACATCCCTGTATCACTGGGATAAATCCCAATTTGATCATGCTGAATAAGGATTTTGATGTTTTGCTGGATTAGATTTTCTAGTAATTTGAGAATCTTTGTATCTATGTTCATCAGGGTTATTGGTCTGTAGTTTGTTGTTGCTGTGTTCTTATCTAGTTTTTGAATCAAGGTAATATTGATTTTTTAGAATGAGTCCCAAAGGATTTCCTCCCTTTCAATTTTTTTGAATAGTTTAAGATGAATTGGTGTTAGTTCTTTTTAAAGTCTGGTTGAATTCAGCAGTGAAGCTATATGGTTCTAGGTTTTTCCTGTTGGGAGACTTATCACTGAGTTAATCTGATTACTTATTGTTGGTGTTCTGATTTTTCATGTCCTAGTACTTCAATTTTAGTGAATTATATGTTTCCAGAAATTTATCTATTTTTTCTAGATTTTCCAACTTGTTGACATAAATTGTTCCTACAGTGATCTTTTGTAATCTGTATGTACCTTTTTTTGTCTTTTATATGTCTTTTATATGTCTTTTATATGAGTCCTTTTTTCTTGGTTGGTCTAGTGAAAGGTTTATGAGTTTGTTTTTTATCTTTTCAAAAAATAAACTCTTTATTCATTGACCTTATTTTTAAAATTCCATTTAT
This sequence comes from Oryctolagus cuniculus, assembly GCF_964237555.1. Lineage (NCBI taxonomy): Eukaryota > Metazoa > Chordata > Mammalia > Lagomorpha > Leporidae > Oryctolagus > Oryctolagus cuniculus. Next base: position 34,816,149 of record NC_091432.1, read on the forward strand.
TTCTTCTTTGGTCTTTGTTATTTCTTTCCTTCTGTTATTTTTGAGTTCAGCTTATTCTTATTTTTCTAGGTCCTTGAGATACATCTTTTGATTGTTTGAGATATATTTTTTATGTAGGCATTTATTGCTATAAACTTCCCCCTTAGTACTGCTTTTGCTATATTTTATAAGTTTTGGCATTTTTTGTTTCCATTTTTTAAAGATTTATTTATTTTTTTACTTGAGAGAGTTACACAGAGAGAGGAGAGGCAGAGAGAGAGAGAGAGAGCTTTTCCATCTGATGGTTCACTCCCCAATTGGCTGCAACAGCCGAAACTGCGCCAATCCAAAGCCAGGAGCCAGGAGCTTCTTCCAGGTCTCCCATGTGGGTGCAGGGGCCCAAGGACTTGAGCCATCTTCTACTGCTATCCCAGGCCATAGCAGAGAGCTGGATCGGAAGTAAAGCAGCTGGGACTAGAACCTGTGCCCATATGGGATGCCGGTGCTTCAGGCCAGGGAGTTAACCCGCAGTGCCACAGCGTTGGCCCCCTTGTTTCCATTTTCAACTGTTTAAAGGATTTTAATTTATTTCCATTTTGATTTCCTTAGTGACCCATTGATCACTCCAAAACATACAAATCAGTCTCCATGTATTTGATTAAATCCTGTTTTTTTTTTTGTTATTGAGTTTATTGTTTCATTTTTATTCTATTGTGTTCATAAAAGATTCATGATATGACTTTGATTTAAAAATGTATTGAGACTTGTTTTCTGGCCTAATATGTGTACCATGTGCTGATGAAAAAAATGAAATGTGTATTCAGTAGATGTTAGATGATGTGTTCTGTAGATGTTTGGTAAGTTAATTTGGTCTAGAGTTTCACTCTGTTGTTTCTTTTCTTTGCTGATTTATTTTTCCTGAATGATCTGTCCACTGGTGAAATACAACAGAGAAAGAGGACTATAGACCAATATCCATGATGAACATAGATGTAAAAATCCTCAACAAAATATTGTCTAATTGAATCCAACAACACATCAGAAAGATCATTTACCCAACAAGTGAGATTTATCACAGGTAGGCAGGGATGGTCAACATCTGCGAATCAAAACAAAAAACATATGATTATCTCAATAGATGCAGAGAAAGCATTTGATTAAAAAAAACTATATCCTTTCATGATGAAAACCTTAAGCAAATTGGGTCTAGAAGGAACATTCCTCAACACAATCAAGACAATTTATGACAAACTCATGGCTGGCATCCTATTAAATGGGGAAATGTTGGAAGTACACCCCCTAAGATCCACATCCATGAAAGAATGCCCACTTTCACCTTTACTATTCCATACATTCCTGGAAGTTTTAGAAAGAGCCATTAGGCAACAAAAAGAAATTAAAGGGATACAAATTGGGATGGAGGAAGTCAAATTATCTCTATTTTTAGATGACATGATTCTTTTTTTAAAATTTTTTGGACAGTCAGAGTTAGACAGTGAGAGAGAGAGAGACAGAAAGAAAGGTCTTCCTTTTTCCATTGGTTCACCCCCCCAAGTGGCTGGTACGGCCAGCGCATTGCGGCTGTTGCGCTGCGCCGATCCGAAGCCAGGAGCCAGGTGCTTCCTTCTGGTCTCCCATGCAGGTGCAGGGCCCAAGGACCTGGGCCATCCTCCACTGCACTCCCGGGCCTCAGCAGAGAGCTGTACTGGAAGAGGAGCAACCGTGACAGAATCCAGTGCCCTGATGAAGACTAGTACCTGGGGTGCTGGTGCCTCAGGCAGAGGATTAGCCTAGTGAGCCATGGTGCCGGTCGAGATGACATGATTCTTTTTTTTTTTTTAACTTTTATTTAATGAATATAGATTTCCAAAGTACAGTTTATGGATTACATTGGCTCCCCCCCCCCCATGACTTCCCTCCCACCCGCAACACTCCCCTTTCCTGCTCTCTTTCCCCTTCCATTCTTATCAAGATTCATTTTCAATTTTCTTATATACAGAAGATCAGTTTAGTATACATTAAGTAAAGATTTCAACAGTTTGCACCCCCATAGAAACACAAAGCGAAATATACTGTTTGAGTGAGTACTCGTTATAGCATTAAATCACAATGTACAGCACATTAAGGACAGAGATCCTACATGAGGAGTAAGTACAGTGACTCCTGTTGTTGACTTTACAAATTGACACTCCTGTTTATGGCATCAGTAATCTCCCTATGCTCCAGTCATGAGTTTCGAAGGCTATGGAAGCCTTTTGAGTTCACCAACTCTTATCTTATTTAGACAAGGTCGTAATCAAAATGGAAGTTCTCTCCTCCCTTCAGAGAAAGGTACCTCCTTCTTTAAAGACCTGTTCTTTCCACTGGGATCTCACTCACGGAGATCTTTCATTTAGGTCCTTTTTTTTTTGCCAGAGTTTATTGGCTTTCCATGATATGATTCTTTATATAAAGTATCCAAAATACTGCACTGAGAGACTACTGGAACTCTACGAGTATGGTAAAGTGGCAAGATATAAAATTAACACACAAAAATCAATAGCCTTTGTATACACAGGCAATGCTATGGCTGAGAAAGAACTTTTAAGATCAATCCACCTTTCTCTTTGTCTCTCTCTCTCACTAACTCTGTCAAATAAAAAAAAGATCAATCCCATTCACAATAACTACAAAAATATTAGATACTTTGGAATAAATTTAACCAATTATATTAAAGATCTCTACAATGAAAATTACAAAACATTAAAGAAAGAAATAGAAGACAGAAAAATGGAAAAATCTTCCATGTTCATGGATTGGAAGAATTAATGTCATCAAAATGTCCATACTGCCAAAAGCAATTTACAGATTTAGTGTGATCCCAGTCAAAATACCAACAACATTATTCTAAGATATAGAAGAAATAATGATAAAATCCATATGGAAATATAGGAGGTCCCAAATAGCTATATCAGTCTATTGCAACAAAAGCAAAGCTGGAGGCACCACAATACCAGATTTCAAGACATACTACAGGGTAGTTATAATCAAAACAGCCTGATACTAGCTCAAAAACAGATATGTAGACCAATGGAACAGATTAGAAACTCCAGAAATCAATCCATGCATCTACAACCAACTTATTTTTGACAAATGAGCTAAAAATCCCTGGAGCAAGAACAACCTCTTCCACAAATGGCTCTGGGAAAACTGGATCTCCACATGCAGAAGTATGAAAAAGACTCCTACTTTACACCTTACACAAAAATCCACTAAAAATGGATAAAATACCTAAATCTATGACCTGATATCATCAGATTACTAGAGAACATTAGGGAACTCTGCAAGACACTGGCATAGGCAAAGACTTCTTGGAAAAGACCCAAGAAACAGAGGCAATCAAAACCAATATTGACAGATGGGATTAAATCAAGCTTAGAAGCGTATGCACTGCAAAAGAAACACTCAGCAAAGTGAAGAGGCAACAGACAGAATTGGAGAAAATATTTGCAAAAAGGCAATTCAAATACTGAACAGAACGTGAAAAAAAAAATGCTCCAGATTGTGGGGAGCAGCCCGGACTGGACTGAGTTACTGGAATTAAGACTTATTCTATGCATCTGCTCTCCCACAATATGGCGCTGGGAGAGGAGAAAACAGCTTCTGCACAGCTGCCTCCAGTTCAACCAATAAACTGTAGGACTTGCTCCTGATTGGAGGAGAGCAGCGTACTCGGCGTGTGGGCAGCCGAGTTGGGATTGGCAGAGGAGGACTATAAAGAAGGAGAGAGACGGCATGCACCAGGAACATCTAAGGGGAACATCTAAGGGGAACATCTAAGGGAACCTGTGCAGCCCCCGAGAGAGCCGGCCGGCGGTGTGCCGCTCCCCTGCGGAAGTGGGGAATGTGGCCAGGGGGAACTGCCCTTCCACGGAGGTGGAAGGGATAGTAGCCAACCCGGGAAGAACCAGCAGCAAACCCGGGGAGGGCCGAGCAGACGAAAGAACAGCGCAGGGTCCTGTGTCGTTCCTCCACGAAGAGGGGGAGCGACATAATGGTGCCGTGACTCGGATAGGAAACCTAGGACGGATAGGAAACTTAGGAGGGAAGAAACGGGAAGAAGTGGGAAAATACCGGAGAGAGAGACTAGCAAAGAGCCTAGGTGCCGGAAGAAGCTATTGAAAGCCTAGGCATAGACTTGGATACGGACTGTGGGAAAGAAGTTAGGATTGAAAGCGAAAGTGAAAGCTTTCATAGACTCGGATGCGGACTATGGCGGGGAAGCTAGGAGATTGAAAGCGAAAGTGAAACCTGGAGGAGGCTTGGACTCGGATACGGACTGTGGGGAGTAGCCAGGAGAAATGAGAGGAATATTGTTGGAAGAAAACTTAAGGAAACATACCGGGTAGAGAAAAATGTTAGGGAGGATGAAGCCGCGAGTGCAGGCCGAGGCGGAGACATAAGCCACCTTGGAATTCTTCAAGTCACCCCGGGGAGCAAGAGGCGAAGATCTGGAACCAGAGGCAGAGACGTGGGCCGCCAGGTTGAAATTCGCCAGGTTAGTCCGGGGAACTTGGACTGAATGCCGGTGGTGGCGGAAACATTCGCGGAAGCCGCCGCGTGCAGAGAGAGCACGGGGTGTGAATAGATAGGGAACGCGGGGCTGGCGCGAGGCCGTGGTTCAGACGCGAAGGGGCGTGGAGACCGCGGAGTGTGCGCGCAAAGCCGGGAAGCCGCGCAGATGAGAGAGGCGCGGGCTGAAGCCGCGCAGAGCCGTGAAGCTGCCGCGGGGCGAGGTGCCGAGAAGCAGCCTCGGGGCGAGCGCCGCCGGGAAGCCGCAGGGATAAGAGAAACAGAAGTTTAGAAGTAAAATGAGAGAAATAGGAATGTTGGCAGACAGAAGTAAAATGGGAGAAATAGGAATGCCCGGAGATAGAGAAATAGAGAAATAGAAAGGCCTCCCCACAATGCTGCAATGAGAAGGCTTGGATTCGGTCTGCCCGATTAGTGAGGCGATGAGCACCTGCGGGCGGCTAGCAGCTTATGCGCCGCAGGTCACCGAAGATAGGCACGAATCAACACCAATAAGTCACCCCACAACATGGCAATGAGAAAGCTTGGATTCGGTCTGCCTGATTAAGGCGGTAAGCACCAGCAGGCGGCTCGACCAGAGTATGAGCCGCAGGTCACCGAACACAGGCACGCATCAGCGCCTAAAAACCTCCTCACAACATGGCGAAGAGAGGACCCGGATTTGGTTTGCCTGATTGATAGGACTTGTAAGAACCTGTGGCAACTCTAGCAAGCAGAGCAGAGTGTGTGCCTCGGGACACCGAAGACAGGCGCGTATCAACGCCAAAAAATAAAAAGAAAGGGGGATCTGTGGGGAGCAGCCCGGACTGGACTGAGTTACTGGAATTAAGACTTATTCTATGCATCTGCTCTCCCACAATATGGCGCTGGGAGAGGAGAAAACAGCTTCTGCACAGCTGCCTCCAGTTCAACCAATAAACTGTAGGACTTGCTCCTGATTGGAGGAGAGCAGCGTACTCGGCGTGTGGGCAGCCGAGTTGGGATTGGCAGAGGAGGACTATAAAGGAGGAGAGAGACGGCATGCACCAGGAACATCTAAGGGGAACATCTAAGGGGAACATCTAAGGGAACCTGTGCAGCCCCCGAGAGAGCCGGCCGGCGGTGTGCCGCTCCCCTGCGGAAGTGGGGAATGTGGCCAGGGGGAACTGCCCTTCCACGGAGGTGGAAGGGATAGTAGCCAACCCGGGAAGAACCAGCAGCAAACCCGGGGAGGGCCGAGAGACGAAAGAACAGCGCAGGGTCCTGTGTCGTTCCTCCACGAAGAGGGGGAGCGACACAGATCACTAGTCATCAGGGAAATTCAAATCAAAACCACAATGAGGTTTAACTTCACCCTATTTAGAATGGCTCTCATACAGAAATCAACAAACAACAAATGCTGGTGAAGATGTTTGGAGAAAGGTACTTAATCTACCTTTCCTGGGAATATAAACTGGTACAGCCACCATGGAAGACAGTGTGTAATTACCTCAGAAATCTGAATATAGTCCTACCATATGACCCAGCCATCCTGAGAATTTACCCAAACCAAAGGAAATCAGCATATGAAAGAGTTATCTGTACCCCCATGTTCATTGTAGCTTAATTCACAATAACTAAGATATGCCCATAAATTGATGACTGGATAAAGAAATTATGGTGTGTACACACACACACACACACACACACTATGGAGTAGAGTATTACTCAGCCGTTAAAAGAAGGAAATCCTGTCTTTTGTAACAAAATGGATACAACTGGAAACCATTATGCTTAGTGAAATAAGCCAGTCCAAAAAAGATAGATATTTGTTTTCCCTGATCTGGGGTAACTAATATAATACTAAAATATAATGAGTTGGAGTGAAATGGACATTTTGAGATTTGATGATTATTTATAGCCTTTGTCTCTTCTGTTGACGAACAGTGATTTTTTCATACTATTTGTTGAACTTTGCTTAGTGTAGGGTTAGCCGTATGAACATTAAGTCAACTGAAAATAGATCTTTGTAAAAATTAAGAGTGAGAGTAGGAGAGAGAGGAGGAAGAAAGGTTGGAATGTGGGTGGGAGGAAGGGTAGGGTAGAAAGTAACAATATATTCCTAAAATTATATATATGAAATACATGAACCTTGTATAGTTTAAATAAAATTAAAACAAATAAAGTTCTTAAAATAAAAAAAATATTTAAAATCATGTGTCTTCTTTTTTAGGGGGTACTTGCTAATTTCAAAAAACCTGTCATCAAGTTTGGATATTCTTTCCTTTGCTTGATCTAGTCAGTTGCTGATACTTCCAACTCTTTTTAATTTTTTAAAATTCATTTATTTCTATTTATTTGAAAAGCAGAGAATGTGGGTAGGGGGAAGAGGGAGAAGATGTCGTTCCCCCTCTTCGTGGAGGAATGACACAGGACCCTGCGCTGTTCTTTGGTCTGCTCGGCCCTCCCCGGGTTTGCTGCTGGTTCTTCCCGGGTTGGCTACCGTCCCTTCCACCTCCGTGGAAGGGCGGTTCCCCCTAGCCACTTTCCCCACTTCCGCGGGGGAGCGGCACACCACCGGCTGGCTCTCTCAGGGGCTGCACAGGTGTTCCTTCAGATAGATGTTCCTGGTGCATGTTGTCTCTCTCCTCCTTTATAGTCCTCTTCCACCAATCCCAACTCTGCTACCCACATGCCGAGTACGCTGCTCTCCTCCAATCAGGAGCAGGTTCAGCTCCTGCAGGTCATCACTCAAGTTGGCGAGATTCAGCTGCGTAGAAGTTGTTACTCCCTTCTCAGCGCCATATTGTGGGAGAGCAGATGCATAGAATAAGTCTTAATTCCAGTAACAGTCTAGTCAAAAGATCTTCCACTTGCTGATTTAATCCTTAAATGCCTGTTACAGCTGGGGTGGGTGAAATCAGAAGCCAGGACCTCCACCTGGGTTTCTCACATGGCTGGCAGGGACCCAAGTATTTCAGCTGTCATCTGCTGCCTCTCAGGGTGCACATTAGTTGTAAGCTGGATTGGAAGTAGAGGTGAGAAGCAAGCTTGATATGGGATGTGGGCATTCCATGCTATGCTATAATGCCTACTCCACAACTATTTTTAATTTGACTTATTGAGTTCTGTATTTCTAATATTTCTGTTTGGTTATTATCTAAGATCTGTCTTTGCTGAATTTCTCATTTATATCATGCAATTTTCCTTACTCTGAATTCTCGTGTATCTCTTTGAGCACCCTAATAATCATTCTTTTGAATTCTTTATCAGGCATGTGATCAATCCTTTTTTGGGCTTTGTTACTAAAGCATAATTGTGCTCCTTTGTGGATGTCATATTCTTTACTTTTTTTTATACTTCCTGTATCCCTATGTGTGCACATGGGGCTATTTGTACATCTGTCAAATTTATTGTTTCCATCACTTTTAATGAGTGGCTTTCATGGTAAAAGGCCTTTCCTGAAGATGCTCTGGCTTTGAGTGTTGGTTTGGTAGGCTGTTTTGCCTTTAGTTCTAGTTGAGTGCTATAAATCTCTCTATCTTCATTTATAAGAATGGGTAGTAGTAGCAGTAGGAGTTTGGGTCACTTCTCTCAGTCCCAGCAGGGTTATATGTGTTTGGTAAGGCAGGATCCAGGGATGTATGGGCAATAGTCCTTAGTTGGCTGTGGCTGGGAACTCTGGCCCAGAATCCTAGTCCTTGGCAGATCACTAAGGTACCTGTGTAGGGAAAGTCATGGTTGGGGATCACAGTAGTGCGGCTCAATATCTGGCAGGATTCTGTGGTGACAGCTCCTGGTTTCTGTGAAATATCACCTACCTACCTTTTTTTTCCTCCACCATATGATGGCTCTTTCCATATTATAATGCTTGGAGTTGTAGGAAGACTGGAATGAGTATTCCTGTGGTCACCTATGAGGCAATGCTAGATCACATTCAGAACCTACAACCTGCAAAGACTAGCAAAGCCCAGGCTACAACCAAAGATTACTTTGCTATGGTCTTCTTGCTGCTTAGTTGAGCTTGCAGCCCAAGGTTGTTAAAACCAACCATAGGTAGTATTGGCTTGGATATTAAGTTCAATTGCCTGGGGCCCTGGGACCAAGGCAGATCTAGAGGCTGTATCTACTTGGGGGCAGCAATGAGCTACATATGATAAGCAGTTCTAGTTTTTATGTTTACAGCTTTGGGAGAAAACAAAACTGAAAATGATCCAAAGTGGCACATTTTCCTTGCCTGATGTCTTCTTGGACTCAAGTGAGTGGGGTTTAGAGTGACATCGGCATATGTTTATGTGTGTGATGAAGAAACTCTACTAACCTAAGTTTCCAGTATTCATGACTTTTCATATGGGCTATTACAGTAGTCATGTGTGGGGAAACTTTTTCTGCCAAAGCCCATTTAGATATTTATAACATTATTTGCCACCATTTTAAATTATCAACTTAAAAATCAGTTTGCCATAGGTGGCCAGTGCTGTGGTTCACTTGGTTAATCCTCTGCCTGTGGCGACGGCATCCCATATGGGCGCCAGGTTCTAGTCCCGGTTGCTCCTCTCCCAGTCCAGCTCTCTACTGTGGCCTGGGAGGGCAGTGGAGGATGGCTCAAGTGCTTGGGCCCCTGCACCAGCATAGGAGACCGGGAGGAAGCACCTGGCTCCTGGCTTTGGATCAGCACAGCACCGGCTGTTGTGACCATTTGGGGAGTGAACCAACGGAAGGAAGACCTTTCTCTCTCTATCTCTCTCACTGTCTATAACTCTACCTGTCAAATAAAAAAAATTAGTTTACCATAGACTTACTGAATTTTGAGTCCCACCTGTGGTGCCTTGGAAGGGTCTGATCAAATGATTTCATGGGCCTTATAAGTTCTGTGGCTGGATATTTACCTCTCCTGTATATAGAACACTAATTTCCCCGATCTTCTGTCAAGCTCAGTGCTTTCTTCTTTCTGAAGCATATCTCTAAGATTTTGAATGGTTTTTCACCTTTCATTCTCACAGTTGGCATCCGGGGACCCAATAATGTAGCCTCACTTTAATATCCAACAGATCTCTCACCATATCTATTCATTCTCCCTGTGCTACAAAACACTCAACCCTTCCTATGTGCTTTGCATATTTCCTTCTTTGTATCTTAGCTTAGCTTCTGTTTAAGAAGAGATGAGGATACTCCCTCACCTAAATCTTTGTCTCTCCAAGGCTCAGGTTGGTTTTAACCTGTTCTCTGAAATCATCCATAATTTCTCACTCCTATAAACTTCTGCAATGGTTGCTTATGTATCTCTCATGATGAATGTTTTTCTATCTTGCACCCTTTGTTCTGGTTATGTTTGCTTTGCACCCCTAACTACATCACAAACCCATACTGTCAGACTTCTTTCAGCATCTAGTACAATATCTTGCAAATAATGACAAGTTTTTGTTGAGTGAATGAATAACTCAACTACCCTTTTCCTTGTCATTTTATGACAAGGAGAGAAAGGGGATCAAAGAGATGCATGTGTGAGTCATTCTGTGGCTTGTTTCTTTGCTGCCTTTCAGGTCACAGAACCAGAAGCAAGGGCCTTGCTCTCTGAGTAGATGCTTCATTTCATGTGAACTCTCATTTTGTATTCTTTTACTTACCAAACTTTTCCAAATCCACATACCCAGTTTCCTCAGTGTCATAAAATGCTCTTCTTCTTCTTGTAGTCTTCAATCTTTGTTGTTTTTTTTTTTTTTTTTTTTTTTTTTTGACAAGGCAGAGTGGACAGTGAGAGGGAGAGACAGAGAGAAAGGTCTTCCTTTGCCGTTGGTTCACCCTCCAATGGCCGCCGCAGCCGGCGCGCTGTGGTGGGCGCACCACACTGATCCAATGGCAGGAGCCAGGTACTTAACCTGGTCTCCCATGGGGTGCAGGGCCCAAGAACTTGGGCCATCCTCCACTGCACTCCCTGGCCTGGAAGAGGGGCAACCGGGACAGAATCCGGCACCCCGACCGGGACTAGAACCCGATGTGCTGGCGCCGCAAGGTGGAGGATTAGCCTAGTGAGCTACGGCGCCGGCCTGTACTCTTCAATCTTAATTGTTTTATTGTCTTTATCCAAACAATAATAATTAACATAGAAATAAATTTTATTTTAATGTTTATTAAATGCTTATTAAATATGAGGTGTTATATTAATTTATACATGTATAAACATACACATATTTAATCCTTATAGCAACCTATGAGTAGGTATGATTAATTTCTTCTTACAAGTGAGAAAATTGAGGCTCAGAGATATTAAATAAGTTCCTTAAGTTGTATTATTATATAGCTGGTAAGTAAAGAGCTGAACAAGTAGTTCGGGCATTCCATCTTCAAAGCCCACTCTTCTAATGTGTAGATTCTGCTTCCTCAAGGGGATTCCCTTCACTTTTCCCCAGTTCTTTAAACTGCATCAAGTCTGGCTTAACCTATCAGTCAATGTACAATGTATAAGTATCTAGCATTGTGCCAAGGGTAAGGATATACTAGAGAGTTTTAAAATGGTGTTTTTTATGATAAGGGCCCTGTATATTTTTGTTAGCCACAGAAAACCTACAGATATCAAATAACTAGTGGAAAACATCATCTCTATTGAGTGATAAATTGGGCAGTACAGACAAATCATAGATTCATATTGTGAGAATCAAAGAAAAGGACTTCTGAGACCACCTATGCCATTGTGCTTGTTTTGCAGTTGAATAGCTTAATGGCATATCATGAAGTGCTAATCATTTGATGCAGAAACATAACAATCAACAGAGCTTAAAGGCTGGTGCTGCAGCTCAATAGGCTAAACCTCCACCTTGCGGTGCCGGCACACCGGGTTCTAGTCCCGGTCGGGGCACCGGATTCTGTTCCGGTTGCCCCTCTTCCAGGCCAGCTCTCTGCTGTGGCCAGGGAGTGCAGTGGAGGATGGCCCAAGTGCTTGGACCCTGCACCCCATGGGAGACCAGGATAAGTACCTGGCTCCTGCCATTGGATCAGCGCAGTGTGTTGGCTGCAGTGCGCCGGCTGCGGCGGCCATTGAAGGGTGAACCAACGGCAAAAGGAAGACCTTTCTCTCTGTCTCTCCCTCTCACTGTCCACTCTGCCTGTCAAAAAAAAAAAAAAAAAAAAAAAGAGCTTACAGAGATTGGGGAATAGGTAGTACATCAAAAGGCATTGAGGAAAGGGGGGCAATGTTAATAGTTGTCATCAAAGAATGATTCACAAAGGATGTAGGACCTGATTTCAACTTACATGATGGGGAGCTTGTCTTTGGGGGAGATTGTTTGTAGGGATGTGTGCATTGTGTGTATACATGAGTGCACACATACCCAGTACATCAGGAATGAAGCCATGCAGTGACTGAAGTGTAAGACTTATGCTGTCTGCTTGTTCACTTTTCTATCTCTGGTATTGAGTTTGATAGTGGGTGAGCATTGTAAAAGATATAGGTTCCTGACCTTCACCCAGATTGGTTAAATCCCAGTCTTTAGAGGTTGACATGGGACATCAGTCTTTTTTGTTGTTGTTGTTGTTTTAAAAAAAGCTCTTCAGGTGTTTCAAATGTGAAGACAGTATTGAGAACTATGAGAAAGTATGGGCATGGTGTCTTGTCGTGATGTTGCTATTTAGTAAAGAATATAATAAATGTGCTCAATAGCCTATGGCCAGTGCCCTGTAGACATACAATGGCATAACATAACAGAAGGATTTGAAATGAGATGAGATGATAAGGGATAGATAGATGAAAGGGGGGAGGTGCTGAGAAGACCATTTAGCAAACAATTATAGTAATTATGGATTAGGAGGTTGAAGCCTTGCCTAGGGTGGTTTTTCTGGAAATAGAAAAAGGAAAGGTGTAATCTGAGACTTTTCTCAAAGGCTTGCTTAATTGTAAAATCTAAAGGATGAGGAAAAAAGAATAGCCCAAGAAATTAAGTGGCAAATACCTGCCAAATGATAGGTTACATTATGAAATGTTTTTAGGATGCTCGGAATACAAAAATATAACATTTAATGAAAAACTAATACTTGAGTTTTTACAAGTCAGCATTTAACATTGACTAATTTGATGGTGATTTTGAAACTTAATATTGACTTGTGGTAGGAGCACTATTTTAGATGGAACTGGAGGACATTTTGTTAGGTGAAATAGATGAGATGCAGAAAGACAAATCAAATACTGTGTTCTCCCACATATGTAGAAGCTAAATAAAACCTTGATATGAACACAAAATGGTGATTACTAGAGGCTTGTAGGGGTGGAGGTAGATAGAGAGTGTTTAAATAACAGGTACCAAATCAGCATTTGATTGAAAGTTCCAAGTGTTACACAGCATAGTGGTCAGAATAATAGTTCACAATAACCTAGTGTATATACTATGTGTAAAAGTGGAAGAAACAAATTCCATGCCTCCAATAATTAATGTGAAAGAAGTGGAAGTGCTGATTACCCTGTTTTGATAAGTACACATTGTGTATGTGTATTAAAATATACAGTGTAGCCCACAAATATTCATAATTATTGCTAAAAAGAGTGATTTTGTTTGATATATTTACCTAGATATCCAGTGATTGTTCTTAGATTTATACTCCTTTTCCAAGACCCTTATCACCACTAATGGAGTGAAACAGTGCTACATAGTACTTCCATTTATATAAATTCATGATGTGTCTCATGGCTTCCATTAGTCAGTGCCATATTTGAGTGCACTATCACAGAGTTCCTACCTATAACTTCAATCACTATATGAGAAGTCTGGAGGGAGAGAGTTGCTGACATTAGTCCAGGCCTCATGGACATCATAATCAATATCTCCATGATTCTGAAGGTTTCCTTTCATGGTTCAAGGACATCATGTATATTCTAACCAGCAAGAGAGGTTAAGCATGGTTTAAGAAATCTATAATCTTTTTTTTTGATAGGTAGAATTAGACAGTGAGAGAGAGAGAGAAACAGAGAGAAAGGTCTTCCTTCCGTTGGTTCACCCCCCAAATGGGTACTACAGCTGGCGCACTGCAATGATCCGAAGCCAGGAGCCAGGTGCTTCCTCCTGGTCTCCCATGTGGGTGTGGGGCCCAAGCACTAGGGCCATCCTCCACTGCCTTCCTGGCCACAGCAGAGAGCTGGACTGGAAGAGGAGCAACCGGGACAGAACCAGCACCCCAACCAGGACTAGAACCCCGGGGTGCCGGCGCCGCAGGCGGAGGATTAGCCTACTGAGCCGTGGAGCCCAGAAATCTATAATCTTAAAAGGAAGCTGCTAGCAAACCTGCCTAGCCTTTGTGTCAGAGAGAGATTTTCTTAATTATTTTGTTCAAGAAACAAAGCTGTGCTCCAGAGGGACATATGGTGTTCTTCAAGGCTGTACACTATATGAACATCCTTGAAGAGATCTAGAATAGAAGTTTTTTCAGTGACTATGCAGAAATGTTCAGAAACTGATGGAGAATTGTTTTCCAAGAAAGTCCTTGCCTGCGAACATTTTTTTAAGATTTATTTTTTTAAAGATTTATTTATTTATTGGAAAGTCAGAGTTACACAGAGAGAGGAGAGAGAGAGAGAGAGAGAGAGAGAGAGAGAGAGAGAGAGAGAGCGCTTCCATCTGCTGATACACTCCCCAATTGGCTGCAATAGCCCAAGCTGCGCTGATCTGAAGGCAGGAGCCAGGAGCTTCTTGCAGGTCTCCCACGTGGGTGCAGGGGCCCAAGGGCTTGCTTTCCCAGGCCATAGCAGAGAGCTGGATTAGAAGTGGAGCAGCTGGGACTAGAGCTGGTGCCTATATGCAATGCTGGCACTGCAGGTGGCAGCTTTACTCGCTAAACCACAGCACCCCCCCCCCACCGTTAACATTTTTAAATGCCATCTTTAGCAAAGATATTGACTAAAAAAATGAAGGCACCATGAAATTCTGTCATTTTGGTGTCATTTTCTAATAATGTCTTGGTAGAAATATCAGAAAGTATTGTGAAAAATAGTTAGACTTATTATCATTAATAACTCAAGTAGTTGATCCATATCACTATTGATGCAGCCTTGAAATAAAATTTCTCTTTATTTCTCTTTCAAGTTTCTGGATTTATCCTGTTGAAAGATACACTGAAATTGCAAAGAAAGCTATTAAAAACCATTTCTATTTGCTGTTATTTTGTACGTGAATCACAGTCATTCCAATGATGTGAAACAAGTAGAAATTCAAAATTAAGTGGAATGTAAAATTAACAATCTACAGAACTTTATGGAAGTATTATACCTTAATGTATGCAAATTAAAACAACAGTAACAACATTTATGAGGTTTGGGTAAATTCCAGGATGTGCTGCACACTATGACAAAAGAATCAAGTACATTACAAATGTATGATCCAATCTTCCTGAAGAGAGTGGAGAGAAAAAAGAGTGACTTCAGTAACTAGAAATGAGTGAAGTCGTTAACTGTAGAAGAAATTGCATGCAAGCACGTATTATGTTGATAAAGTCATTTCCCATAGGAATGTGGGATAACAATTCTGAAAACACTACATATGTGTATCAGAACTGAATCTTTATGTCAGGTGGATCACTGGACATGAGGACTGGGGAAGGGCCAAAATGCCCTCCTTCTGGGGTGAATCCAAGGACTCTTTTCTCTTCTGGGAACCACCCACAACCACCCACTTTGTGGTTTAACTTGTGGTTAAAGTATCCAATTAAATGTAAGCACAACCAAACTAGAAAAGTCTAGTTTGTAGCCACATGGGCAGAGAGCTCAAATGTACGCAACTCCCAGATGTCAATCAGAAACGTGGGTCATGAGCATCACAGGTTCATCACAGTCAAGTCCCCTCATCTCTTAGGGATAAAAGCCTCAAAACAGGAAGAAAGGTGCTCCCTTGACTGTCTCATTCCTCTCTTGGAATGTGCTTTAATAAACTTCTATTTACTATTCCTTCATGGGCCATATGCTCTCTTGACTGGCCTGTTTTTCCCTTGGAACTTACTTTAATAAAATTTTATTTTACAATCCTTACTTCTGTCTCTCTGAAATATAATTCTTTACTACATTGGTGTAAAGCAACCAAGGCAAGCTGGCTTCCTCCGATGAGAAGTATATAAATAAATATTCCTTAAAGCTGGAGTGGGAGGTCACAGATAAGCAAGGGAAGAAGACTGGAATGATTTGTGTGGTAATGAGTTAGAGGTGGAGATAATAATATGAACTCATAGTTAGTATCAAATCTTGGTTTCTGATTCCACTTTCCAACAAAAGGAACCAGGAGTCCTTAGAGAAATGGCAGAGTTTTAGTGTAGGGCAGGGTAAGCCTAAAGTACCTTATAGTGTTGAAAAGTAGAAAATTGCTCAACAAAACACACACTTTGTGGGTTACGTTGAATGGATATTAGGGACCAGATGAAAGAGTTCCCAGCATCCAAAACTAGAATAATTTATGTGCAAAATAAACAAGTAGTTTGGATTATAATCTGATATACAATATAAATATCTGTTGACCTATAGCAATAGTAATATAAAATGATTGAATAAATAAGTGAGGGAAGAACAGACAAATCTGGTGCAGAAAACTCTGTGCGTAAAACCACTAGCTCAGCGAGCTGGTCAAAGTTAATGTAATAAGCCATGTTGATGGTATGTGCCCCTGATAAGATGTGCTAAGAATAGCTGTAGCTCTGTTGTCTTTGGGGAAAGACGACAAAATCTCAATCCATGTCATAATGAGAAAAACATCAGCTAGTTCCAGTTGAAGGAGATTCTACAAAATAACTGAACAGTACCCTCAAAGCTATCAAGATGATGAAAAACAAAAAGAGTCTAAGAAACTGTCATAGCCACAGGGAATCCTAAGGTGAATTAATGACTAATTATAATGTGGTCCTTTTATACTGAATAAGAGCCTGGAACAGAAAAAGGACATTAGGTTAAAACTAAGGAATTCTGAATGAAATGAATACTAATGTGTAGTGATGGTTTAGTAATTGTGACAAATGTGCCATACTAATAGAAGATATTATATAACAACAGAGGAAACTGGATTTGGAATATATGAAAACCCTCTATACTGTCTTGCAAGATTTATGTAAAGCTAAATCTATTCTAAACTAAAAATGATTATTCCACAAAGTACAAATATAAACTATAATGTTCTTTCCATCACAAAATAACTGGTACATATCTATGTGCGTGCCCTCTGACCACAGATTTGAATTAATGACAATGTTTTACTTTAGTAAATTATGAAACTTTAAATAGGCAGCATTGTGCCTTTTATAATGAATATTTCATGGACTTAATCCTTATATATATTTCAAATATGGGCTAAAATTTCAGGTAATTTTCATAATTAAAGGATCTGATGAAGAACTGTTTGCATTTTCTTAGTAAAGTTTCCCTTCTTCAGTTACTTTGACCATCCATTCCATTTGTGCATTAATGTAGTGATCCAATATGTTATTTTACTTTAAAAAATATATATTTTTGGTGGTAGAGGTGAGGGAAAGATTTCAACTGCTGATTTACTCCCTAGATGCCCATAACAGCTAGGGCTTGGCCAGGCTGAAGAAGGAGCTGGAAAAGTCCAACTACTTGAGCTATTAATGCTGCCTCTCAAGGTCTGCATTGGCAGGAAGCTGGAATCAGGAACCATGTATTCAACCCAGGTAGATACAGGACACAGGCATTTAACCAGTGTCCTACCACTAAGTTAAATACCTGCCCATTATCTTACTTCACATTATTTATAGATGAAAAACTGTAATAAAGTAATTATTTATCATTTAAAAACACATTTTCTGGTAGAAAGTAAAACGGCTATCTAATAAATGAAGGAACTTACTTTGTCATAAAACATGGCTCACAAATAGGAAAGCTAGAAGCCCATGGACTGTGAGGCCACCTCTCATCTTAAGACCATAAATGCTTGCTTATTAAAGCATTGGGTTATGTTTTGTGTGCTCATTTATTCTTCACATGAAAATTTCTACATGTGTTTCTTATGAATCATACCATATTCTCTTAAAACAAGCTACATTAACAAACACAATTGGTAGGTGTGATATCTTGACAAATGTTTCTCTTTACAACTATAATTTCTGTGTGGGTTTCACACTATTTCAAGGTCTGTTTTAGCTGATCGTTTTAGCTGATCTTAATGTTCTTAGATATTTGTGAGCAAATCTTAAATATTGTTAACATATATCTCTGGAGAAACTAATTAAACTTCTATGAACATTATTTGAACTATATATTTATACTAGGGAAATATACAAATTCTTTTAGAAATTAGCATTCTGGTGGAATCAAAGGTTAGAACAAAATAAATGTATAAGAATAAAACCAAACAGAAACAGGAATCCAAGTAATTTTTTATATATAAGACATCAAT